>NC_143022.1:82660950-83024284 GCF_057628025.1 Oncorhynchus mykiss | reverse complement strand
TGTTGTACTAGTACAGTTACATATATTTAAGAATGGGGACAATGGTGTATGATCAGGATTTATATTGGATAAATGTATAGATATGCTGCATGTCAACATTCATTGTGAAAAACAAGGCTGGGGGAAGCTAAACTGAACTGAAGCGGCCTATAGCTAGCACCAAGACATATTTTAACCGCTCATACAGTAACATAACTAGTCTTTCAATGTAGAGCTGGATGATTAATTGCCATCTCATGATAGGTGAAACACTTGCAATGTCATAAATGGGCAACTCCACTTTTGGAACTGTAAAAGAGAGACCCTATACAATCTGGAACACCCTTCATGTTTAAATTTGGGTAAAATGTCAGTTTGGGTAAGCTGTGGTCTTCTTCATGCTTTCAGGTCAGTAGTAAACTGATTAAATGTGGTTGGGGACTGTCATCTTCATTAGGGGTGCAGTTTGGATACTGTTAGTGGAGGGTTGAGTTGAGTTCAGCTGGCATAGCCTCCTCTCTCCTTGTGACTGCAGTCCAGACAGATAGACACCTTAGTTCCCATAAATATTTAATTATGTTTGACTTTGCACTGTGTTTGACTTCAAGTTCCCACTCCGATCCTTCCCACTGCAATGTTTCATACTTCACTTTGCACTACATGTCCTATACATCTTACCTTTGATGTATATGAAGCAAAATAAAATAGTGACTATACTGTACAACAATATTGAAATGATAAGAACATATAATTGCACAACAGTTGGTCTGACACAAAACCACCTTCATGTTCAGTCACACCCTTGTAAATACATTCTGTCAACCAAATTAACCACCTGTCTACAGAAATATCATTCTCCATAATTAAATCAAACTGGGACAATGATTTCACTATCCACTTGATGGTTTATGAATATTTCCCAGGGTCTGCGAATAATTTTAGTTTATGATGAGCTATTCTGATTTCTGAGTCTCCCTCAACAGCACTGTATCTGAATGGTGACCTTGTTCCTATTATCTCAGAGTTCAGAGAGTCGTGTGTGTGTGTGTGTGTGTGTGTGTGTAGTACACTCATCACTTGCTTTGTAGTTCCACTCTACACTCGCAAACAAGGAGAAATCGCCCTCATCCCCAATAAGCCAAAAATAATCATATCCAATTGTGTGAAAACACATACTAATGAAATTCTCTCAAAGCACAATTCCTTTATCAAGTTGCAGGGGCTTCACTCTAGAAAATGTCAGTATATAGTTTTTTTTGCCAAAACTAAGGTTCAACTGACTGTTTTGAGAAATAAAGGCAGACTCTGTGAGCTCTATCAACTTGTCTGTCTAGGAGCCATGGTTAGTATACAGTAAATGTGAAAATCACATTACCAGTTTAAAACATTTCACATCAAAAGTGTGATGAACAGCAAAACAACATAAGTACTTATAGTTTTAGAGAAGGTGTGAGTAAAATGTTGAAGAGGACTTTGCCCTCTTTGGTTCTTTTACCTGTAACATGACGACGTTGTCCCCTTCAAATGTGACAAAGACATCAGAGTCACACTTCAGAGCAGGGATTCGGTTCTCCATCATAAAACCCTAACAAAGGTCAGAACCCAGAGAAACACGTCATCCACTGATATAAAGACACACCTAATTTATATACAGTAGTAATGGGTTTCACATTCACATGTCCAATTCATGTACGTAAATAAAATTCAATTAGTGGTCAACAGCACTGGTCCTAAAATGCCACAGATTACGTATGCTTCCATTCCACTAGCACTAGAACACCCAATTCCACAAATCATGGTACAGGGACCAGCAAGATTGTCAACTAATATGTCGACCAATGAAATAATAGATCAACACTAGCTGGTCATTTCACATGAAGAAAAAGTGTGTGACTTGCTTCAGCTCTTTGAAAGTATTTTCTGGTAGTGGAAGAAGTTTAAAATGTATTACTGAAGTGAAGCGGTGAAATATTGTCAAAGTTAAATATATTAAAATATCTGGTCGGATTACTTCGACAAACTACTATATCAACAGTACTACTTTGGAGTGTAAGATTACTGCACTTTTATGCACATTCTTACGAGAAAACCACCGTATATGACAACTGTAATAATTACTCATAAGGAATTTGAAAAGTTTTGGGCTATTATTGGGGAGAGAAATAGGATGGTGCCTCTAGTGGAAGAAGTTTAGACTCTTTTTTTGTTGCTATAGTAACCTCCCTTCAACGATACATTTATTTCATAACCAAATTATAAAGCTGTTGAAAAGAAAGTTATGACTGGATGGATCGCTCAATAAATAGGATGTATAAATAAATGGATAGATACATAAAGTAAGGACACAGAATTAAAGACCTAATGGATGGAGGAATGATGGGATAAATGCAAAGATAAAGGAAGTTATGGAATATGGATGAATGGATATTTTCAGTATAATGAGAGTTGTGAATGTGTTGTGCAAGTCAGAGTGTCTTGCTTTACACCACACAAAGAATGTTTGAAATCAAAACAAAGGCGTCTCCAATCCTACTTCCGTGTCCTAGTCAAGGAATTGTAGAAAATTCCTTGGTTCTAGAGGGTGGTGAGCACAGAATTGCACATCAGCGCCACCAGCTGGATGAGGGTTTAGCACTGTGCAAGGCAGCCTACAGACAAGTACTAAAGGTAAACGATAACTACATGTAGACAAACAGTGGTAGGTTAGTTCAGTGGGTCGGGGTGAGCTGTGTGGCATAGTAAGTCTTATGTGCTCCCCCATTGTTCAATTTACAAGTTCTGAAAAGTTCCATGGCAGTTAATTCAACAGTGTGAAGTTAGTAACAACATCACCTCATTTAGCTAAAACAGCAGTACCTCTTGATTGGTAGTAGATAATTCTGTTCTGATTTAAATAGCAGAGAAGTAGACCGAGATGTCATACCCATCTCTTTAGACAACTTAAAGGGTAAGCGGTCAAAAATTCAGTTGTTTGTAGAAGTTGAGACAAAAAGTAGTTGATGACGTTACTAAAAAAGCTATCATGTTTTATTAGTATAAGATTATTCTGTTCTGATTCCAGATTTGAATAGCAGAGAAATATACCAAGATGTCACAGTCTCTAAGTTGTCTAAAGTGCTGGGAAGGTGGTAAAAAATTAAGTTGTTTGTACAAATTTGGATATTTGGTTTGCTTATGCAGTTACTAAAACAGCTGTAACGTTTGATCGGTAGGAGACATTTTGTTCCTACTTCAGACTTGAATAACAGAGAAGTAGACGAAAATGTCTTACCCTCCAACATTTTGTCTAACTTGTTGGGAAAGTGGTAAAAATGTCAGTTGTTTATAAAATGTTAGAGGAAATGTTAGTGATGAGGTTACTTAAAGAGCTGTAACGTTTGATCGGTACCAGATCATTCAGTTCTGATTTCAGATTTGAACAGCAGAGAAGTAGAGGAAGATTTCACATGCTCTAACTGTTTGTCTAAGTTGTTGGGAAAGTGGTCAAAGTAGCTGATTTGTATCAAAAGTGACATTGTTTATAGTGAATAGAATAGAATGTTGGGAGTGGTGATGTCACAATGGGACCTTAAAAATGCTGAGGAAATCCCATGAAAGTGGATGGATGACAACAACAAAAAAAGGACAAAGTGTAAAAAATATCAAAAAGTTGTATGCAAGCACACTATTCCAGACCATTCTACACGTTTTAAAGTTAAAACAGCGTTAAAGTTAAAACAGCGTCTAGTTTAAACGGTGTAGGAAGAGTCGCGTTGTAAAGAATAATAATAAACTATAAGTCAGAAATCATTCAATATCTAAAGAATATTATGACTTGAGAAATGGAGACTCAAAGATGTTAATTGTTTCATAAATAATAAAAAAAAAAACATTTCAAAACAGCTTCACTTTTGAAAGCAGTGAAATAAACAGGTAAAAGTCAGACAGTGTCAGTACAAAATGCGGTCTGTGTAGGATCAGACACTCAAGAGATGCGAGCACTCCCACATGACAAGGCGCAGCGTTGTGGTTTCCCAAGTTGCCCTTAGATCACCTCAACGAGAAACACTCTAACCTATTCATCACAGCATTAGGGACTTATTACAATGAAACTATCCCCTACAACAGCAGTATTGAATCAACTGAAAGAGTAGACAGAAATGACCTCCAAGAACCCTCTGCACTCTACATGGACATGGTCACAGTCGCATCCAAAAACAAGATCCAGAACTAGACAATGGATCTGGGTCTTTAAATTAAAGAAACATGGTTAGCAGATGACTGGGGAGTAGTGGTATTTAAATAGGATTGGAATAATGTGCACATGTACAGTGGGGCAAAAAAGTATTTAGTCAGCCACCAATTGTGCAAGTTCTCCCACTTAAAAAGATGACAGAGGCCTGTAATTTTCATCATAGGTACACTTCAACTATGACAGACAAAAAGAGAAAAAAAATCCAGAAAATCACATTGTAGGATTTTTAATGAATTTATTTGCAAATGATGGTGGAAAATAAGTATTTGGTCAATAACAAAAGTTTATCTCAATACTTTGTTATATACCCTTTGTTGGCAATGACAGAGGTCAAACGTTTTCTGTAAGTCTTCACAAGGTTTTCACACACTGTTGCTGGTATTTTGGCCCATTCCCCCATGCAGATCTCCTCTAGAGCAGTGATGTTTTGGGGCTGTTGCTGGGCAACACAGACTTTCTATTCCCTCCAAAGATTTTCTATGGGGTTGAGATCTGGAGACTGGCTAGGCCACTCCAGGACCTTGAAATGCTTCTTACGAAGCCACTCCTTCGTTGCCCGGGCGGTGTGTTTGGGATCATTGTCATGCTGAAAGACCCAGCCACGTTTCATCTTCAATGCCCTTGCTGATGGAAGGAGGTTTTCACTCAAAATCTCACGATACATGGCCCCATTCATTCCTTCCTTTACACGGATCAGTCGTCCTGGTCCCTTTGCAGAAAAACAGACCCAAAGCATGATGTTTCCACCCCCATGCTTCACAGTAGGTATGGTGTTCTTTGGATGCAACTCAGCATTCTTTGTCCTCCAAACACGACGAGTTGAGTTTTTACCAAAAAGTTATATTTTGGTTTCATCTGACCATATGACATTCTCCCAATCTTCTTCTGGATCATCCAAATGCTCTCTAGCAAACTTCAGACGGGCCTGGACATGTACTGGCTTAAGCAGGGGGACACGTCTGGCACTGCAGGATTTGAGTCCCTGGCGGCGTAGTGTGTTACTGATGGTAGGCTTTGTTACTTTGGTCCCAGCTCTCTGCAGGTCATTCACTAGGTCCCCCCGTGTGGTTCTGGGATTTTTGCTCACCGTTCTTGTGATCATTTTGACCCCACGGGGTGAGATTTTGCGTGGAGACCCAGATCGAGGAGGATTATCAGTGGTCTTGTAGGTCTTCCATTTCCTAATAATTGCTCCCACAGTTGATTTCTTCAAACCAAGCTGCTTACCTATTGCAGATTCAGTCTTCCCAGCCTGGTGCAGGTCTACAATTTTGTTTCTGGTGTCCTTTGACAGCACTTTGGTCTTGGCCATAGTGGAGTTTGGAGTGTGACTGTTTGAGGTTGTGGACAGGTGTCTTTTATACTGATAACAAGTTCAAACAGGTGCCATTAATACAGGTAACAAGTGGAGGACAGAGGAGCCTCTTAAAGAAGTTGTTACAGGTCTGTGAGAGACAGAAATATTGCTTGTTTGTAGGTGACCAAATACTTATTTTCCACCATAACTTGCAAATAAATTCATAAAAAATCCTACAATGTGATTTTCTGGATTTTTCTCATTTTGTCTGTCATAGTTGAAGTGTACCTTTGATGAAAATTACAGGCCTCTCTCATCTTTTTAAGTGGGAGAACTTGCACAATTGGTGGCTGACTAAATACTTTTTGCCCCACTGTATGCACGCAGGCATGCACACCCACACACACAAGCAGGCATGCACACCCACACACACAAGCAAACGTGCACACACACACCATGCCCCCGGTGCACTCGCGGCACTCTTGAAGGCAGGCGAGGTTCTCCCAGGTACTATAGGCTTTGAGTCCAGCAACCAGAGCCTGGAGAGAACTATTGTTCTGCAGAACCTCTCCTTTGCACAGAGCATGGTCCATCGTACATGCTGCAAACCTGAAACACACACACACAGACACAAAATGGACACATAACATAAGACATTAGAACACATTCCTAGTATGATGTTCTATAATTATAATACCATTTAATTGTGAGGGGCATACCTTCAAAAGAAAAAGGAGAGAATATGTACAGACAAAACACTAACAGACAGAACACTGACACTACAATGCATCATCATAGTGACAAGACTATAATTTACTGGCATTAGATACAACTGCTCTTTTCACCACTATGTCAGTTAACATCAAACCCATCAGCATGTGGGGGAAATAACACTGTTTAAGAGTAGTGTCTCTCTTTATATATCCCAGCATAGGGCCATGAGAGTAGAGGCAGTTTCAAGTGGTGTTTGACTACAGTTCTCTCTGATATTGACGTGTGTAGAGCAAAAAAACCTGAAGAAGCCCATAAGCCGAAACACATAGGTTTTACTTTTTGCCATAAAGAAGCAGTTTTATTTATTAATTCCATTGTCAAGCAAGGTAGCGGCAGCGATCCCTTCCCTTTACACTATAGAGGAAGTGCTAACATTACCTGGTGGTGAAGGTGAGAGCCAGAGCTGCAGCCAGGTGAGGCATCAGTCTGAGGTACTGGGTCTGGTGCTCAATGATCTTCACCTCCTGCTGGTCCTTAGGCCCAAACTGACGCCGACTGGAGGGAGAGAGAGAGAGGAGGGAAAGAGAGAGAGGAGGGAAAGAGAGGAGGGTGAGAGAGAGAGAGGAGGGAAAGAGAGAGGAGGGAAAGAGAGGGAGGAAAATGTGTGTGCGAACGGGAGAGAGTAGAGCGTGAAATAGACTCACATTTTGTGTGTATGTGTATGCTTGCGTGTGTATGTGTGTGCGCACAT
Source organism: Oncorhynchus mykiss (assembly GCF_057628025.1). NCBI lineage: Eukaryota > Metazoa > Chordata > Actinopteri > Salmoniformes > Salmonidae > Oncorhynchus > Oncorhynchus mykiss. The sequence goes on along the minus strand of NC_143022.1, from coordinate 83,017,309 downwards.
TTGTTGTACTGTGAATATGTACAGTGCCTTCAGAAAGTATTTATAACACATTGAAATATTCCACATTTAGTTGTGTTACAGCCTGAATTCAAAATTGATTGAATTGTTTTTTTCTCTCATCCATCTACACACAATACATACATAACAATACCCCATAATGACAAAGTGAAAACACGTTTTTAGAAATGTTTGCAAATGTATTGAAAACGCATAAATATCAAATGTACGTAGTTATTCACACTCCTGAAACACCTTTGGCAGCGATTACAACTAAGTCTCTAAGAGCTTTCCACACCTGGATTGTGCAACATTTGCCCATTATTCTTTTCAAAATTCTTCAAGTGTTGTCAAATTGATTGATGATCATTGCTCGACAACTTTTTTCAGGTCTTGTCATAGATTTTCAAGTAGATGTAAGTCAAAACTGTAACATAGTCACTCAGGAACATTCACGATCTTCTTGGTAAGCAACTCCAGTGTAGATTTGGCCTTGTGTTTTAGGTTATTGACATGATGAATTTAGGTTGTGTTTTAGGTTATTGACCTGTTAATGAAACAGGCTTGCCGCTATGATTTTCTATTTCTTTTATATCCTGAAAAACTCCCCAGTCCTTAACAATTACAAGCATATCCATAACATGATGCAGCCACCACTATGCTTGAACATATGTAGAGTGAGGAAAGGGGGATACCTAGTCAGTTGTACAACTGAATGCCTCTCTGAATCAGAGAGGTGCGGGGGGGGGGCTGCCTTAAATCGACATCCACGTCTTCAGTGCCCGGGGAACAGTGGGTTAACTGCCTTGCTTAGGGGCACAACGACAGAGTTGTTCAGTATTACTTTAGTATCTTGTTGCAAACAGGATGCATGTTTTGAAATATTTTTATTCTGTGCAGGTTTCCTTCTTTTCAGTCTGTCAGTTAGGTTAGTATTGTGGAGTAACTACAATGTTATTGAACCATCCTCTGTTTTCTCCTACCACAGCTATTAAAAACCTCTACAGGATTGGTGTCCCTAAACCCAGACGGTTGTTGCTCAATACGTGATAATGTGACTAGAAAACGTTGTATACAACAGCCAACTTTCCACGACATAGACATGTCTTATATGGGCAGAAAGCTACATGTGTGTTAATCTAACTGCAGTGTCCAATTTACAGTAGCTATTACAGAAAACAAATAACATGCTATTGTTTGGGGATAGTGCACAACAACAAAACACTTTTATCACGGCAACTGGTTTGATACATTCAGTAATCTTGCTCTGATTTCTCATCTTGAGGGTCCCAGAGATAAAATGTAACATAGTTTTGTTTGATCAAATACATTTTTTATTTCAAATGTAGGAACTGGGGTCTACAGTTTGACCCCACTGCTGTCTTTGGCTCCACACCCACCCAGCCATCTTGATGTGTGAAAGTTAGTGTATTTTCCAGAGGGAAGCTAATGATTCATCATGTATAACATTCCTGGGAGTGTGTAAACTTAAATGTTTATTTACCATAGCATTTTTGTATATTTTCTATAGTTATATACTTCAAATGTATAAATATACCAATTCGGCACATTAGGACAAACTGCTGCCATCTTGTGGACAAAATCTAAATTACACCTAGAGTTCTCTCTCAATGTATGGCCTTTCTCTTGCATTTCAAAGATGGAAAAAAAAAATGAAAACACATATTTTTTGATTGTATTATCTTTTACCAGATCTAATGTGTTATATTCTCCTACATTAATTTCACATTTCCACAAACTTCAAAGTGTTTCCTGAGCTACAGGCAGCATAAATTGAAAAAAAAACTGCCAGATCCTTAAGATGTTTTAAATTCTGTAACTTCTTTAAAGTCATCATTGGCCTCCCTGAGCAATTTCCTTCTTCTCCGGCAACTGAGTTAGGCAGGACGCCTGCATCTTTGTAGTGATTGGGTGTATTGATACACCATCCTAAGTGTAAACACTAACATCACCATGCTCAAAGTGTGTATAAGTTAGTAAACACTTGTGTGTATAAGGTGATAGTTTTGGAATTGTTAGCTAGATTACCCGTTGGTTATTACTGCATTGTCGGAACTAGAAGCACAAGCATTTCGCGACACTTGCGTTAACATCTGCTAACCATGTGTATGTGACAAATACAATTTGATTTGATTTATTCCATTTTTTTTTACCCTTCTACCAATAGGTGCCCTTCTTTGCAAGGCATTGTAAAACCTCCCTGGTCTTTGTGGGTGAATCTGTGTTTTAAATTCATTGCATGACTGAGGGACATTACATATCTTGACTCAAGAAATGTCAGCTTTTCATTTTTAATTAATTGGAAACATTTTAATAAAACATTACTTCACTTTGACATTATGGAGTATTGTGTGTAGGCCAGGGATCTAAAATCTAAATGCAATCCATTTCAAATTCAAGCTGTAACACAACAAAACGTGGAAAAAGTCAAATCGGTGTGAATACTTTCTGAAGGCACTGTATGTGCTGATGTGGTGGAACATTAGTTTGGTGGAGTGTATGTTGAGTGTTGAGATGTGGTCACCGTCACACACATGCCTTGTTGTGCACCTGTTGCTCTGGAAGCATTACAAAGTTTATCTCTGAGTATATCTGCACAGGTGTCTCAGTGGGGAGAGTGGGGGAGGGTGGGGGGCAGATGAAGGCGATGGATGATGGTATAGACTGGTTTAGTGGGTACAAGTGAGTTTCAAAGAGATTGCAGGGAAAATGTAGATGCTGCAGTCTCGAAGGGATGGCACTGTTATCATCCCTACTCTGATTTCTAGACTGAGGAGCAAAATATACTAACCGAGATACTGTAAAGTTAATGTAATGTGACACTCCAATATACTTCAGCTGTATGGTTTAAGTTGTACACTAACTGTGTGATTGACAGTCCCATGTTACTAAATAATGTGTTAACCAGAAAGATCACACGGATGTTTCTACTATGTCAAGGTTTGTCCCCTGCCAGACCACAGAAGAGCGCACACCTGGGTGTTTACACAGAGGGGAAGTCCTCACAGATGATGATCCCACAACCTCTCCTCAATGTATAGTAGACTCAACTCTGAAAACAAAGCTAACAGTGGTTACACAATGTACTGTTAAAACACAGCTAACCCTAATTGTGTGGGGATAGCTGTGTTCTCTTTAATGCTAGTCACTGACAACACGACCATCATTATTCTCACTACCAAGACCACTAGCCCCACTTCAAGTTCCTAAAGATTTTACTATGCGTGTTGGTGGTGCATTGGAGGGTTTGGTGGGGGGGGGACAGGAGAGGGGGGGTGGGGGGGGGGGACAGGACGTGTGTCACAAAACAGGAAACGTGTCCTCCATGTGCAGTAGTCTGCATCAGTATTGTGATTACCTCCCTCCCCCTTTCTATCTCTCTCTGTGTGGGGGTGATCTGGGGTGATTTTTGGGGATGCCAACCACAGAGAAAACCCTCCCCTTTCCGCCAACCCACGCTCTCGCCCCCACATTGGAAACTTTAGCAGAACACACGCAACCCACACATGAGGATGCACAAAAACAGATATGGAAAAACAAGAGACTCCCTCAATAGGGCTGTCAAAAGAATGTGTGTTTTTTTAGAGGTAAACTAAATAATGCTCAATATCTATTGCTGTTTTCTTCCCATATTGAGCCGTTTGTTCTTTTGTTGATATTCAGAAGCATTTTAAACATAATAGGAATTGAATGGAGTTGAGTCAGCTCTGAATGGAAAAAATAACCATCTACATAATTTATTACATTGATTATGGGATGAGTTGGTGTGGAGTTAGTCTCGTGTTGCTATACCTCCAAAATCACGTCTTTGTCACGCCTCACTTGAAGGTCTGGAGAATTTCATATTGCAAAAACTGTTTGAATGGTCCACTTGCACCCAGATTTTGTTTGGATGTTACATTTCAAGAACCCTCCCCCCACACTCCCGTAGAAGGGCTGCTGTGTGTTATGTGTGCCACTGTTTTCCATCCAGGTAGGACACATTTTGTAGAAAAGTTGGTTTCAAGTGCTCGTTTTCAAGTCATCAAGTGTGGCCAACAGTCTGCAATTTATATTTATTGAAATTGAGAGTGAATTATGGTTGTAAAGTCAAAGGTCACAACACGTTCTACACCGCTCTGGTGGCAAACACTTTTTGGCTCGTCTCCATTCATCCACTCTTTGCTACAACCAATAAATACTGAAAGGCACCCAAAAAAACAAAGGAAGTGGGAGAACCTATTCAAGTAAGTAAATCAAAAAAAAATGTAATGTAAAAAAGCAAAGTATTATTAACTAGCTAGCTGGCTATAGTATGCCACTTTGTAGGCTAACTCAGCTGAGCTGCTATTAAGGTAGCTAATTGACTTTACATACTGTTTAGCTAAGTTAATTAAATGTCATCAGCTAGCTAACTTCCTTTTAGCTAGCTATCTTGATGTAATCATTGTAAATTAAAAACACAGTCTCCAAATCCATTTGTAGATAACAGCCATGGAAGAGGGTGAAATTGCAGCTCCAGCTGTCAGTAAAGGTAGAGTGTAGGCATTGATCAGTTCAGTGAAGTATGGAATGGGAGAGTTCTGATAGCGGCCTGTGTGTGTCATGGGAGTGTTCGGTTTGCTGCAGTTGCGGGTTGCCTGTCCAGTATTCTGCTGTCTCTAAAGTGTCTGTTTCTGTGTTGTATGCTCAAATTAACATTTCCTTTTTGTCTAGTTGTAAGATCTCCCATGTGTTTTATTTGATTGGTGGGTGGGGACAGGACGTGTGTCACAAAACAGGAAATGTGTCCTCCATGTGCAGTAGTCTGCATCGGTATTGTGATTACCTCCCTCTTTCTATCTCTCTCTGTGTGGGGGTGATTTGGGGTGATTTTTGGGGATGCCAACCACAGAGAAAACCCTCCCCTTTCCGCCAACCCACGCTCTCGCCCCCACATTGGAAACTTTAGCAGAACACACGCAACCCACACGTGAGGATGCACAAAAACAGATATGTAGAAACAAGAGACTCCCTCAATAGGGCTGTCAAAAGAATGTGTGTTCTCAGAGGTAAACTAAATCATGCTCAATATCTATTGCTGTTTTCTTCCCATATTGAGCCGTTTGTTCTTTTGTTGATATTCAGAAGCATTTTAAACATAATAGGATTTGAATGGAGTTGAGTCAGCTCTGAATGGAAAAAATAACCATCTACGTCGTTGTCAGGCCTCACTTGGAGGTCTGGAGAATTTCATACTGCAAAAACTGTTTGAATGGTCCACTTGCACCCAGATTTTGATTGGATGTTACATTTCAAGAACCCTCCCCCCACACTCCCGTAGAAGGGCTGCTGTGTGTTATATGTGCCACTGTTTTCCGTCCAGGTAGGACACATTTTGAATAAAAGTAGGTTTCAAGTGCTCGTTTTCAAGTCATCAAGTGTGGCCGACAGTCTGCGATTTATATTTACTGAAAGTGACGCTAGTAAAGTCAAACGTCACAACACATTCTACACCGCTCTGGTGACAAACACTCGAAAGTGTCTGTTTCTGTGTTGTATGCTCAAATTAACATTTCCTTTTTGTCTAGTTGTAAGATCTCCAATGTGTTTTATTTGATTGTTACTCTTCTTCAGAATATCAACTATATGAATCCATTGTGCAGCTTATCATATGGCATGCATTGCCAATGCAGCCACAGACCTACAATATGATAGCATTACTGGCTTTATGGGAATCTGTCATCTGAAGCAGAGAATAGCTAAACTCACACAATTACATGTTGAGCTAGCTATATGTTCTCAATTTAAAATGATACCAGTAGACAATGTATATGAGGTAAACAATATACCAGATTTTGTAGATTCCTTTTAAAGTGCTGACATATAATTTTTGGGGGAAATTAGGCTACAGGAAATGAACATTACAGGTAACATATGAGGCTCATTTTATTTCACTTATGTTGCTCCTACAGCACTAATCTGGTGAGCACCTTTGGAGCTCCACCCAAGCGTGTGGGTGATTTTTGGGGATGCCAATTACAGAGAAAACCCTCCCCTTTCCCCCCACCCACATTCTCGCCCCCACATTGGAAACTTTAGCAGAACACACGCAACCCACACATGAGGATGCACAAAAAACAACAACAGATACGGAAAAACAAGAGACTCCCTCAATAGGGCTGTCAAAATAATGTGTGTTTTCTGAGGTAATCAAAATAATGCTCAATATCTATTGTTTTCTTTCTATATTGAGCTGTTTGTTATTTTGTTGACATTCAGAAGCATTTTACACATAATAGGAATTGAATGGTGTTGGGTCAGCTCTGAATGGAAAAAATAACCATCTACAGTGCATTCAGAAAGTATTCAGACTCCTTGACTTTTTCCACATTTTGTTACGTTACAGCCTTATTCTGAAATTGATTAAATAGTTTCCCCCCTCATCAATCTACACACAATAACCCATAATGACAAAGCAAAAACAGGTTGAGAAACTTATGCAAATGGATAAAAAAAAGGAAATAATCACATTTACATAAGTATTCAGACCCTTTACTCAGTAATTTGTTGAAGCACCTTTGGCAGCGATTACAGCCTCGAGTCTTCTTGGGTTTGACGCTGGCACCCCTGTATTTGGGGAGTTTCTCCCATTCTTCTCTGCAGATCCTCTCAAGCTCTGTCAGGCTGGATATTTCAGGTCTCTCCAGAGTTGTTCAATCAGATTCAAGTCCGGGCTCTAGCTGGGCCACTCAAGGACATTCAGAGACTTGTCCCGAAGCCACTGCTGGGTTGTCTTGGATGTGTGCTTAGGGTCGTTGTCCTGTTGGAAGGTGAACCTTCGCCCCAGTCTAAGGCCCTGAGCACTCTGGAGCAGGTTTTCATCAAGGATCTCTCTGTAATTTGCTCTGTTCATCTTCCCCTCGATTCTGACTATTCTCCCAGTCCCTGTCGCTAAAAAGCATCCCCACAGCACCATGCTTCACTGTAGGGATGGTCCCAGGTGTCCACAGAGGAACTCTGCCAGAGTGACCATTGGGTTCTTGGTCACCTCCCTGACCAAGGCCCTTCTCCCGATTGCTCAGTTTGGCCGGGGCGGCCAAGAGTCTTGGTGGTTCCAAACTTCTTCCATTTAAGAATGATGGAAGCCACTGTGTTCTTGGGGAACTTCAGTGCTGCAGAAATGTTTTGGTACCCTTTGCCAGATCTCTGCCTCGACACAATCCTGTCTCGGAGCTCTATGGACAATTCCTTTGACCTCATGGCTTGATTTTTGCTCTGACATGCATTGTCAACTGTGGGACCTTATATAGACAGGTCTGTGCCTTTCCAAATCATGTCCAATCAATTGAATTTCACACAGGTGGACTCCAATCAAGTTGTAGAAACATCTCAAGGATGATCAATTGAAACATAATGCACCTGAGCTCAATTGAGATTCTCATAGCAAAGGATCTGAATACTTATGTAAATAAGGTATTTCTGTTTCACATTTTTATAAATTTGCAAATATTTCTAAAAAACTGCTTTTGCTTTGTCATTATGGGGTATTGTTTGTAGATTGATAGGAAAAAATAATTGTATCAATTTTAGAATAAGGCTATAACCTAACAAAATGTGGAAAAAGTAAAGGGGTCTGAATACTTTCTGAATGCATTGTAGATAACAGCCATGGAAGAGGGTGAAATTGCAGCTCCAGCTGTCAGTAAAGGTAGAGTGTAGGCATTGATCAGTTCAGTGAAGTATGGAATGGGAGAGTTCTGATAGCGGCCTGTGTGTGTCATGGGAGTGTTCGGTTTCCTGCAGTTGCGGGTTGCCTGTCCAGTATTCTGCTGTCTCTAAAGTGTCTGTTTCTGTGTTGTATGCTCAAATTAACATTTCATGTTTGTCTAGTTGTAAGATCTCCAATGTGTTTTATTTGATTGTTACTCTTCTTCAGAATATCAACTATATGAATCCATTGTGCAGCTTATCATATGGCATGCATTGCCAATGCAGCCACAGACCTACAATATGATGGCATTACTGGCTTTATGGGAATCTGTCATCTGAAGCAGAGAATAGCTAAACTCACACATTTACATGTTGAGCTAGCTATATGTTCTCAATTTAAAATGATACCAGTAGACAATGTATATGAGGAAAACCATTTACCAGATTTTGTAGATTATTTTTAAGTGCTGACGTTTTAGGCAATTAGGCTACAGGAAATGAACATTGAAGGTAACATATGAGGTTCATTTTATTTCACTTATGTTGCTCGTATGGCACTAATCTGGTGAGCACCTTAGGAGCTCCACCCAAGCAAGGAATTTGATTGGTTTGATGTGTTGCGAGGCGTCACTGATTTACACCGGGTTCCGATCCCTCGGAAAACTCAAAATGGTTCTCCAGTAGATTAAAAAGGTTCATCCTTTGTTTAAAAATGGCCTTTTTACAGACTACAACTTCTCATTTCCGACTAATTGAAAATTCATTTTGTTTAAAGTATCGCCCTTTCTTAAAACAAGCCATACAAAGCTGGTTACAATTTCAGTTTTATCCTCCAGAAAATATTGAAAAAATATGACATAACTGCTATGGTTAAACTCAAATATACTGACTAATAAAAAAACTATTATTTACTGAAATTGTTTTTTAAATTGTATTATATCTATTAATGAATGATATTATGAATATAAATCGGTGGAGTTGTCACATATGCAGCTATCGAAAATATATGGGAATGTCTGCTCAATCCAAACTTACAACCAATTGATTGCAGCATTATCACAAAAATGGAGGAGGCAACACAGGTTGCAAAATAAATGGGAAGAGATTTTTGATGTACCGATTCCATGGCACATGGTTTATGAACTGGTATAAAAAAAACAACACTTGATTCAAGACTTCGAGTTTTTCAATTTAAATTATTATGCAAAATTCTTGCCACCAACAGAATCTCATACAACAATCTCAGCTCTGTAGCTTTTGCTGCATAGTGACAGAATCACTAAATAATTTATTCTGTTATTGCCCCTATGTGGCTGGTCTCTGGTCACAGGTATGTTTAAAAAAGAAATAACATTCACTTAAAATTAACCTTACAAATAGCAGTTGGGCAATTTGGAAAGCCATAGTCAGTCAATAAATCGTATAATAATACTTGTAGAAAAGGTTTTCATCTTTAGCTCACATTTTGTGGATACTATACGATTAGAAAGGTTCAAAATGTATGTAAAACATGACAGCACAAATTAAGCATATATGGCACATGGAAACCAAACGAGGGTGGTCTATGGTGATAGGTGGGATGGTCTGAGAGTGGCTGAGGGTTGGGATTAAAGAGATTATGTTTGGTAATGTACTATTGTTATGTGATTGCTTTATATAAAAGTATGAATTCAAAATGTTTATGTAAAATGAACAGTAAAGGTCAAAATGTTGGACACAGCTACTCATTCAAGGGTTTTGCTTTATTTTTTTACACATTTTCTACATCAAAGACATCAAAACTATGAAATTACACACATGGAATCATGTAGTAACCCAAAAAGTGCTCAACAAATCTAAATATATTTGACAAGTAGCCACCCTTTGTCTTGACAGCTTTGTACACTCTTGGCATTCTCTCAACCAGCTTCATGAGGTAGTCACCTGGAATGCATTTCAATTAACAGGTGTGCCTTGTTAAAAGTAAATTTGTGGAATTTCTTCCCTTCTTAATGCGTTTGAGCCAATCAGTTGTGTTGTGACAAGGTAGGGGTGATATACAGAAGATAGCCCTATTTGGTAAAATACCTAGTCCATATTATGGAAAGAACAGTTCAAATAAGCAAAGAGAAATGGCAGTCCATCATTACTTTAACACGTGAAGGTCAGTCAATCCAGAACATTAGAAGATCTTTGAAAGTTTCTTCAACTGCAGTCGCAAAAACCATCAAGCGCTATGATGAAACTGCCTCTAATGAGGACAACCACAAGAAAGGAAGACCCAGAGTTACCACTACTGCAGAGGATAAGTTCATCAGAGTTACCAGCCTCAGAAATTGCAGCCCAAATAAATGCTTCACACAGTTCAAGTAACAGACACATCTCAACATCAACTGTTCAGAGAAGACTGCATGAGTCAGGCTTTCATGGTCGAATTGCTACAAAGAAACCACTACTAAAGGACATCAATAAGAAGAAGATACTTACTTGGGCCAAGAAACACAAGCAATGAACATTAGACTGGTGGAAATCTGTCCTTTGGTCTGATGAGTCCAAATATGAGATTTATGGTTCCAACCGCCATGTCTTTGAGAAGCAGAGTAGGTGAACGGATGATCTCACATGTGTGGTTCCCACTGTGAAGCATGGAGGAGGAGGTGTGATGGTGCTTTTCTGGTGACACTGGCTGTGATTTATTTAGAATTCAAGGCACACTTAACCAGCATGGCTACCACAGCATTATACCATCCCATCTGGTTTGCGCTTAGTGGGATCTATCATTTGTTTTTCAACAGGACAATAACCCAACCTAACCCAGGCTGTGTAAGGGCTATTTGACAAAGAAGGAGAGTGCTGCATTAGATGACTTGGCCTTCACAATCACCCGACCTCAACCCAATTAAGATGGTTTGGGATGAGTTGGACTGCAGGGTGAAGGAAAAGCAGCCAACAAGTGCTCATCCTATGTGGGAACTCCTTCAAGACTGTTGGAAAAGCATTCCAGGTGAAGCTGGTTGAGAGAATGCCAAGAGTGTACAGGCAACAGGTGGCTACTTTGAGGAATCTAAAATCTATAATATATTTTGATTTGTTTAACACTTTTTTGGTTACTACATGATTCCATGTGTTATTTCATAGTGTTGATGTCTTCACTATTATTCTACAATGTAGAAAATAGTAAAAAATAAAGAAAAACCCTTGGATGGGTTCAACAAAATAAATATAATAATGAGGTTATTTTAATTTGATTTAACTTATGTTGCTCATATGGCACTAATCTGGTGAGCACCTTTGGAGCTCCACCCAAGCAAGGCATTTGATTGGTTTGATGTGTTGCGAGGCGTCACTGATTTCACCGGGTTCCGATCTGTCTTTAGATGTATTCTGCAATGGAACTTCCCCAGGCTTACTGTTTACGGAAGCCTGGTTCGCGACGAGGCTAGCGTGGAGCTAACCCATCACTTCTATCGGCTTTATGTAAACGTTCCACATTATGAAAAGTGCTCCTGTGCATGAGCAGGAATACAAAAGACTACCACTAGAATGACTGTTAGAACCTTTTCAGTTGAAATACAACAAAGAAAATCATATAATTCCAATCTCAATCACATCCATTGCATATGTGCATACATGCATTTGTCAAATGAAATGTAAAAGCAACTCATTTTTAGTTAATGTGGGATGTATGGGAGCGTCAGAAGTGCACTGGGGCAGCAGGTAGCCTAGAGGTTAAAATGTTGCTGGTTCGAATCTCCGAGCCGACTAGGTGAAACATCTGCCGATGTGCCCTTGAGCAAGGCACTTAACCCGTAATCGCTCCTGTAAGGCGGTCTGGAGAAGAGTGTTGACTTAAATGTAAATGTACTGTACCTGTGGCTGTAACGCACTGCAATGATGAGGCCCAACTGTCGGTGAGAAAAACAGACACACTGTAAGATCTCTACACAGAACAGCGCTGATGCTACATGCCTTTATCTGTAGGTAAAGCTTCAGTGCAAAATCATATCCACATTTGTTTTGTGTAAAGTTCTTACAGACCCAAAAGCAAAACCATAAGCTTAAATATGAAACGGTGTTTATTTGAAACTGTCTATGGACCATAATGTACTCTTTTATTTCACTTAAAAGACAGCTGCAAACTTTGTACAGGTTCAAAGACTAAGTTACTGTGACCCACAGCCAATACACACTGATAAGATCAGTCTAAAAGTACACCATAGACATAATCTGGGCCAGATCTATTAACAGCTCTGATTTCTATGCTTCTCTGCTCTCCCCAAGCTAATAACAGTCCATCATATTTTGAAGAAGTCAGATCTGTTTTAGCAACTCATTCAGAGTATGACAATTCTATTTATGCAACCATCCAACATCACCAAAGGGTCACCTGTGGTCAGAGCTTTGTATGATTGTCTCTTGGTTACCTGCCAGACTTGGGACACAACCTGGAATTCAGTCCCGTCATTGGGTATACACAGCAGACTATGACGCCAACCCATCTGGCCTAGATTTACCCAGACTGAGGCCCATAATCCACTCAAACTGCAGATGACTGAGCTGATTTCTCTCATTAGATTAGCACGTAGAACATAAAAGAAGGTGTAACAAAGGCAGTGTTATGCTTTGTCCCTGTGACGGTGTTGAGGGAGGTAACGTAAATCAAGACTGCCCTCTAGCTGTCACTAACCATCATAGTAAGATTGTAAACATGGTCAAAGCTAAAGAGAGCTAATCAGTTTACATACACTAGCCTAAATCATAACGCACATGGCCTTGTAAACTCACCTTCATGGCAGCTATGGCCTGGACAGTGAGCCCCAGCCTGGTAGGGGTGAGAGCAGCCAACATGGCGTTAAAACGTTTGTTCTTGTTCTGGACAGGAGAAGAGTACAGCCCATCTGCTGACACACAGCCAAACCTGGAGCAGGAGGATCATAAAACACATTGATGCTGCATACTGTACACTGTACACAGCTAGGAATCATTTAAGTGAGGATGATGTCTAGAATGCATTCAACTTCCAAAGGTAGTTATAGAGATCTGTTTAATGACCCGGCAGTGGAGCGCATGTTACAGTCCACTCACTTGCTGAGCAGGTTCGTCCTCGGTATCCTCACATTGTCGAATATCAAGATGCCATTGTCAACCCCGTGTAAGCCTGTGACAACACACACAGCATGGCTAAGTTTCAAATGTTCAATGAAAATCCACGTATTAATACACAACGGTGTGCATTTGTGACAGGAATGATTGTCTCACAGCATCATATTCATGTGTTTGTCATACAGTCGGAAGAAGAACGCTGCTTAGAATAAAAACAGGCCATTGAAAACTAGCTACCTTCTTTGTGCTTCATGTCAATGGCTGTCACTCCAGGATTCATGACTCCATGTCGGTCTCGGATTGGAACAATAAAACAGTGAGGACCTATGGGGATGAATAAAACATGTTAACACACATTAGTAAATGCACAGGGGCTGTTGCTAAATACAATCCATAGCAGACAGACTGTTGTATTGAGTGAGTCCCACCTTGGGAATCTCCATTGATGATGAGCTGAGCGAACACAGAGGCGTAATTCCCCTTCATGGAGTTTCCAATGTACATCTTCTGGGCATCCTCACACGGTGTGTGGATGATGAACTCCTGAAGGCCAAAAGATGAATGTATAACTAAATATGATGATATCGATGCTTATTTTGGACTCCATGAGTACAGGGATCAGTAAAGAAAGGCATGAAACACAGACGAAGAGGGAACATACTGTATGTACTAGATATGACCTGCACATTTCACATACATATTGATGTAGTTATGTAACACAATATGATCTAGTCCACTGTGTTACGGACCACGTACAACAGACTATCATTTGGGGTATGTGGTAGATTGTCCTCTGCACATAGTGTAACTGTAACTAGTGGAATTAGTTACAGTTAGAATTTCATCCTAACCCAACTGACTGGTACAGTTGGTCCATGTTGAGTGGTGAAAAGAGGTCGCTGCCTTGTGGAACCAAACGACTGTCCATCAGTTCAGAATTCCGCATTGCCTCAATGGTGTCACATGATTCGTGAGTGTGTTATGCATGTTATTAAGCTGACCTGTGTAGATGGCTCGTAGCAGGCCTCTGTAAGGATTCCCCGGACGTTACTCCCATGACCCCTCTCTGTCATGGCAAACATCCCGGTGAACTCCGAATCCTGACAGAAGTCACACCCAGTCATTCAACCAAAACAATTAGGATGATGATTTGACAAAGAGTTAAAAATCAAAGGCTAAATCCATTGTTGTATCAGATAAATAACAACATCCAATGGCAATATGTGCTGTGGATGAATGAATGTGTATGGCGGAAAAAGCTATATACAAGTGCATGCATTGTAAGAATGTAACGACAAGAGGCAGACATTGAACAAAAGCTATAAATGATCTGTTATATTACTTTGCATATGAGCTGTGTGAGTGGCTGTGGACACATACCGTAACCGGGAGATACCATTTTTTCTTCTGACCAGGGCTTCCAAGGTTTGTGACTGCACCACCAAACAAGCCACAGACAACACCCAACTGTGGACCAGAGGGGAGAACACCAAAGAGCACTGTACAGACAGCGAGTACACACAGCCGGTACAGTGTAATCATACATGGATTTGGTTATGTAAATAAATGCCTATGACAAGCTGTGTGTGTATGTGTGTGTGTGTGTGTGTGTGTGTGTGTGTGTGTGTGTGTGTGTGTGTGTGTGTGTTGGAGAAGTCAATTAGCATACCTTTACTCCAGTGGACATATCTGCAGAGCATATCAGTTCCGTGATACCCAAGCTCTTGGCTATGAAGCCTGGTTGTTTCTCTTCCATCTAAAACCCCTCAAGACATAAAAACGCAGGTTCAGAACTGAACAACACCCAGACAAACATTTGCAATTGCAAGGTGTAAAATTGGTATCAGTTGAGGGGTGTAAGACTGAATTCGTTCACCTGATCTTTGAGGTGATGTCGCATTAGTGGCCTCGTTAAGACATACTCCAGTCTCTCCACCGTCAAATCTCTATTCTGGTCCAACGTGAGACCATAACTGCAGAATAAAAATGTATTACATTTTAGTATGTGACAGAACTTAACATGAACAATGAACTGAACATGAACATCGCAGCGGGAAATTAGCATTATTTTTATCCAGATGTGCGCGCAACGCGCAACAGCTGGTAGCCGCACAAGCCCTTTTCATAAAGCCGTGACATGATTTGCCAACCGCTGAAAACTGTAGATAGATACGTAAAAGAGCATGTCCTTAAACCTTAGCTACCACAGGATTAAATCGTGATGATCAACATATGATAGAAAAGTTGGATAAAACCACCAGTAAGAGATCACGAACCTGCTAGTTCGAAAGGGCTCGCCTTGGGATATTTCTTCACGAATATGATCTTTGGTTTCCCAAAATTCACCATCGAGGTATCTTGCAAGACTACTTGGAGTAGATTTGTCAGCCATTGATGTCTCATATGTCCTCTCTTGTTGGGAAATATCCATTGGCAAGCGGAGCACACAGAGCACAACCAGACACAACTGAAGATTGTCACTTTCACAGTCAACTTCCGCGTCCGGATGATGTCACTCGATGTGTAGCTGAAACGTGTACAAAATGATACATGGTTGCGATTACACAGGCAGCCCAATTCTGAAAGTTTTCCACTAATTGGTCTTTTGACCAATCTTCAGATCTTTTCACATTAGATAATTTTCAGAGCTGATCTGATTTCTCAAAACACCAATTTGTGCTTTTTTTTTAATTGGGCTGTCTACACGCAGCAGTATCATATGTCTTTTTTATGTAAAATGTCTCTGTCAGCAAAATGAGAGAGAAAAGTGTTTGAGACAGACATGTAATGTTTATACATGCCCAGAACTTGCTCATAAATATTGATGATGTAGTGTACGTGTATAGGTAAATGGGAACAATTTAATCAACGATTCAATGAGTAAAAAAATATTTGCATGTAATGCACTGCGTCATTTCTTTAATGTCTCATCATGAAGTGCACTGAAACCCAGGAATTTAAATTAAATGATGGTGTGTGACTTACACTCACTAGATGTCAGCAGAGAGTAGATTATAGCCAACAAACTGCAAACACTTGAGTAAATGAGGGATACAAAGTATATTGAAAGCAAGTGCTCCCATACAGGTGTGGTTCCTGAGTTAATTAAGCAAGGCCCTTGTTTAGACTACCATGGCCCTTATTTAGACTACCATGGCCTGACCCCATAAAATGTAACCCACCTCAGTCACCAGATCTCAACCCAACTGAACACTTACGGGAGATTCTCGAGCTGTGCCTGAGACAGCGGTTTCCATCAACAAAGAACAAAATGTACTGAGGAAGAATGGTGTTGCATCCCTCCAATAGAGTTCCAGACACTTGTAGAATCTATGCCAAGGTGCATTGAAGCTGTTCTGGCTTGTGGTGGCCCAATACCCTATTAAGACATTTTCTGTTGGTGTTTCCTTTATTTTGGCAGTTGACTGTAGTATATGGTAGAGACTGAACGCAGAGGTAGGTAGGTCTATTCTATGTTACAAAACCAGTCTATTTTTTTAACATGGTATTTCTTGAGCTATTAAAATAAATGTATGGACGTGTAATGCTTGACTGTCCACAGTGGATATTAATAGATTGATTATCTGATTGATTGATAAATTAACAGGGTGGTTGATTAACCAATATCTAGATATGTAGCTAGTAAAGATGCTTAGGCTTCATTTACACAGGCAGTCCAATTAAGATATTTTGCCAATTATTTGCATATCTGATACCACAAGAGTTTGGTGGCACCTTAATTGGGGAGGACATGCACGTGGTAATGACCGGAGCAGCATAGGTGGAACGGTATCAACAACATCAAACACATGGTTTCCATTTGTTCCGTTCCAGCCATTATTATGAGCCATCCTTCCTTCAGCAGCCTCCACTGTCTGATACCTATCTGCTCTTTTGCCTAATGTGTAAACAGCAATAACAAAAAACATGGAATCTGATCTTTTGAATCCTGATCCTCCATATGCTGTCTCTGTCTGGATGCTCAGATGTGATTATTGCTTTTGCTCTGAAGTTCCTTGTTGTTGCACTTGACCTGCAATAACCTTCTTTTTTTTTTTTAAATCATCAGTGACAGGAAATTGTATCTGTGTGCTACCAGAGATCTGTATATAGTGTTGAGATGCTCATGTCTCCAGCTTAACAATGGGAGTTGTTGTCTTAAAGGCGGGAAGGCAGGTAACAAGCTTAGGTCCAAAATAACATCATAGAAACGCATTGGGCTTATTTTGGCAAGAGTGAAACCTTTCGCTTTGCCTCTTCCTCTGCCTCTTCCTCTCTGGTGCTACTTCAGAGGTTACATCAGTGTGAATGTGCACATCAGATTACAGTCACATGTAAAACTGAGTGTGTGGATCAGAAATAGAAAGAAAATAAGATTTGGATTCTTAGAGTGGCTGTGTAAACACAGCCTTAGTCCCATGTTAAGAAAGTACCAATGGCAAACAACTAAAACATTATCAATAACAGGTAGCCTACAGTGCATTTGAACATTTTTGTTCTATATTGTACCGACTGGATATAGACATTCTTTCACTAAATCAAAACGGGTTTCACGGATAATGGAAATGATCAACTAAGGGAAGAAATGGTGCCATCCCCAGTGTAGGCCCTCATACAGCACAAAAATCATAGACAATATATATGGTGAATATCGCAATGTATACCGTATCTATGGTGAATATCGCAATGTATACCGTATCTATGGTGAATATCGCAATGTATACCGTATCTATGGTGAATATCACAATATACTGTATATACTGTATGTATGGTGAATATCACATCAGTAGGCTACCATAGTCTCAGTTTTTGAAAATTTGATTGTCACTTTTTACAATTAAGAATTTATGGAACTTTTTACTTTAAATTTACAGACCGTCTCATCTTGGTCACCTTTTCCAAATGGAATAATTCTATTTGCTTTGAATCTAGTATTGTATGCATTGCAATCCAAGGGTTTTATTGCGTGCAACCTGTTGCATTGCTGGCCTGCAGTAAAGTAGGTTACCATATGATCTCAAATGTGTTATAGCAAGGACTTTGAGCATATGAGTATTATAGTTGGTCATGTGACATGTCATTTGTAGAACTAGACTTTTTGACACATTCCATTACTCTGAACTGAAAAGTACAACATCTTGCACAGGTTGTTGGTGGCACCTTAATTGGGGAGGACGGGCACGTAGTAATGGCTGGAGGGGTATCAACATCAACACATGGTTTCCATTCGCTCTATTCCAGCCATTTATGAGCCGTTTGCCCCTCAGTAGCCTCCACTGACATCTTGAAATGTTGTAAAATACATACAAGAAGGTCGATATCAATCAATTAACCAACTTTAATCTACAAACAGTGATATAAAAACAAGGATTACAAGGTAAAGAAATCTATCATGAAGTCTCATTGTCATGTCTACTTTTTCTCATGCAGTGGAGACTGGTGGGAGGAGCTATAGATTACAGGCTCATTGTAAAGGCTGAATGGAATTAATGGAACAGTATCAAACATATGGAAACCATGTTTGACTTTGTTACATATAATCCATTCCAACCATTACAAGGAGCCCATCCCTCTCTAGCTCCTCCCACCAGTCTCCACTCTTCTCATGTCACACTTTCACAAAAATGCCCTTCAATGGCTCCAGTGTAGGATAGCCAAGTGGAATAAAGTGTTTCTGTAGTAACAAGTGTTGCACCACCAAATACCTCATTGTGAATGTCAGTTTAGCTACTGCATACCAGCCTGCCTGTTGGAGTTGAACTTCCCTGTCAGTGTTTCCCTTGTATCCTGTCTCAGCTCAGTAAGTGTTTGTCCAGTCTGCTGTCTACTTGCAGTACAGGTCATACTTTAGTTTGGCCCCCAGTGTTGTCCCTGCCAGGTGCTTCTTGAATGCTATGTCCATCTCCTGGCTTTGGGCTAGGGTGAAATGGTTCTTCCAGTCCCCTACTTCACCTGGGGAGGAAATACCCATCAAAAACACATGAACAAGACAAACACATGATCAATGTACAGCAAGAGTGACATAACATTTTCTAGTACTCTGTAGTTTGGACATAAAGCATGAGGCAAATTATCTTTAGATTACAGTTATTTTTAGAGTACTGTTGACCTAGTCTTTAAGGTAGTGTGAGGTAGCCTACATATTGTAAAAAATATAACAGTTGTATCACTTTGCTTGATGTTAGGGTTACTTCAACTTTACACCTAAGACATGCAGTACTGTGAATGTACATGGTGAGTATGAAACATACAATATATGGGCCTTTCCATGAAATTACTTCCTTCTGTGTCCCTTTGATATTTTAATTAGAGATTGAGCACCAATATTGGATTTTGAAAGCCTGATTCATTAAATAAAGTGCTCTATAATATAGACCACATGGAAAATTCAATAAATATTTTTAAAATGAATAAAGACTTGCTAAAGTGAAAAAAATTCAGCCTTTTCTGTGACTTCTTAGATTTGAACCCACTTAACCCCAAAATTTCTCCAAGTTTTCACCATCATTGTAAAGCCCTAGTTATTTTTGTTGCTTTTGACAGTCATTTGTGAAGATTATTTATTTCATGTGATTTATGGAGAAAAAAATGTAAACCCGTCCCTCATTTTAAGGTCAACCCTATTACATGAACTGAACTCTCGTTTTAATATGGTGAAACTATTCTTATTTTTTTTCTAAAAGGAACATTGAACATCCTAGTCAAACCATAGTGTAAAAGCAGGTGAGCCTGTTCTGCTCTTTTAAGCCATTTTCTGATGTTTTGTGGTAGGAAACTGAGTGGGTTGAGCATAACATGTCAACCATGTTACCCACAGATAGGCAGGCTAGAAATGTTAACAATTAAAAACGTTTCAATTTGCATTCAATTGTCCCTCCCTGTTGCAGACAACAAGCTTACATTCCCCCTGTCATAAGGGGATTTATGGCTGATTTGAAATCATCAACCCTGTTACTTTTTTGGTACTTAATAATTAATTCAACCTATAGGAGGTCACCAAAGGTCAGTATGACAATGCTTTATTTCCCTGGAAAGGACAAGGGATGTTAAAGGATAGAGAGGACCAGGAGACCGGAGACATGAGTCTGTACTCATAGTCAACATACATATCAAGTGTTTGTTTGTGTTGCCATAATCCCACAATTTCTGTTTCCAGTGGGTGGTATTAAACAAACCCTGGAACAAAGCTCCCTCTATCCACATACAGTGCTCTTTCTCTCTCTTGCTCACTCTGTCACTCTCTCACGCATACATACATGCACACACACCTTTCCTGAAGAAGACGTTGCCCATCTGGCCGTGTGAGGCCTTGGAGCTCTCCTTCATAGCATTGAAGGTGCTCTCCTCTGCGATGGTCTGGACCTGGGCATCACTGAGACTGAAACCAAAGAACTCAGAGACCCTTCGCACACCGTCACTCAGGTCCTGTGTGGGTCACAATTAACATGACAGAATGTAAATGACAGAAAGCAGACCGATCAAAACTAATGTCTGTATTCAAAACGAAAGGAATACCTGATACCTGTTTTAACTCCTCAAAGGTGACTATCATCACGTTAGGGTCGTCCATTCTCCTCTCCCAGCCAAGTACATGGTCAAAATATGAACCCCAGGGAACTAGGAATAGGAAATTACTGTTCAGGTGAGGCTTTGTACTGTAAAGGTACAAATCTTACTGCAATACAACTGACTCAAGTTATACTTTTGTATAAAGCAAACTCCAACATATAAACCCAATTTTCATAAGGGCTCTTCACATTAGGTACCTTTTCCACTCATAAACTCTGAGAAGAAGCAGTCCCAGGACTTTGCAGTGGGTAGCACTGGGTTCTTGTTTGAGAAGTGATAAAAGGAGACCATTGTGTCTTTCGGGTTCCTGAATATCACCAGCATCTGTTTTTGATCAACAGAAGACCATGCATGACATGATAATGACAACAGTATATTTTTATAGACTGATCCAGGACATTCTTTAAAGTTTATATCCTGAGTGTAACGTCTGCTTCCAACCCACACCCTCAAACACGTAGATCCCCTGAACGCCGCTCACTCTCCAGATTCTAATCACCTGAATACACACCTCTATGTCATTATCACACACTATTTAGTTCAGTTCTTTGCACCCTATCACCGTGAGGTATTGTTTGTTTTGTGACATGTCTTTCGCCGTGATTTACGCCTCCCGTGTATGATAGTTTTTGCCTGCCTCACTAATGATGCCTTTTTGCCTATTCCCTGCCTGTACTTTAGCCTGTTATCTACCTATTGCCTGATCTCCTGGACTACGTTACTAGCCTTTTCACTGCCTGTACTGTTGCCTTTGGACCCTCCTGTGGTCCTTTTCAATAAACACCTGATGCTACCTGTGCTTGAAACCAGCTCTCTGTCTCCCCTCGTGTTCATTACACTGAGGGAAGGGGAGGGCAGAGTTATGGCGAGTTGTGAGACACACTGTACTGCAAGTTGGAGGTTTTATATTTCAGTGTAGCATAGTTACTGTCTGCTGAAAAGTGTCCTACGTGTGTATGCTATTTTATTAATCCATCTACCGTGTACTCTGTACAGTGTGTGCTTAATCAGTCTACCATGTACTCTGTCCAGTGTGTGATTTGCAGTGTATGTGTCTGTGTGGTACGCTCTCTGCTGTGGCTGCCTCTGCAGAGAAACACTAGCTGCCATACTACACAGGAAAAGCTTTCACTCTTACGCAACAGGGGAATTACACGTTGCTGTTTGGAGGAAGTTGTGATGGAATTTTGTATAAAAAGAGGAACTACTGTGAAGCATTGAAAAAAACTGTAAAAATGTCATAGTAATTGTGAGTTCCACAACAACACCTGTATTCTGGTTGAAAGCACATACCTTTGTTTTCTTTGTGGTGAAGGATTCAGGAATGTTATCTGGGTGCATGTGTGTCCCCAGAAATCTAGGGGACGGTGCTTGGTGAAAAACCTGCGAGATAGACAAGGCATCCATTTAACGCTACGTGAGCCATGGTGTGCTGTTGCTCTAACTCATCCAAACAGACACTGTGCAAACAGGCATGTTATATCATTTCAGGCACAGGAGCTTGCAAGTTCAGTGAACAAACTCTTCACTCCTGACACAGATAGCCATAGAAAACACTTTTATATGAATTAATCTCACTATATTCTCCACAGTTAATTGCATTCGATGTGAGAATCACGGGCGCATACTGTAGGTAGACCCCTCTTCTTGGATGAGGTCAAGCTGTGCTAACATTTCCACACACAGAGGCTCATGAGGGCATTCAGTGGAGGGCACTCACAGAACATGTGTTAGCAATTTACTAACATTCACTAACTAGCCTTATTGGATCACAGCATGATTGCAAAACCTGCATGTAATTATTGTGGCCAGTTACAGAACAGAAAAACAAAATGACTATTTAGCAGATGGGGATCTGTGAAACTCACTCCTCCCCCTGAATTGTCTCAACTTGCGCTGCCGACTAGATAGTTGCATCGGGAGGGTGGTCACGTGTTTGCGAGGCAGACGTTCTGAGTTCGAGCCTCGGTATGAGCCGAATCAGGAGAAAGCGGCACTCGCTAAACAAGCAGTGTAACGTCCTTTACACCTGACTGTATAAACATTCTCTCTGTCTTGAAAACCTACTTTATAGACCTAAAGTTACCTGAACACCTCCCAATATAACTATAGAACCTCTTTAGACTACAGGGGATCTGTGCATTAGTGAACCAAAGAACCCATAAACAGCATTTCCAATAAACTACACATGTAGTATTTCTATATTTGACTTAATTGAGGCAGACAAACCTGCAGTGTTGCTAAAGCTACAGGAAGTCAACCAGTATTGCACAAACCTGGAGCATTTCGGTCCCAAAGAACTCCATCAATGGAGGGAATTTGGACTCTGCTTTTTCACCAGTTGCTTGTGCTATTATTTTACGCAGCACCGCCACCATCCAATTAAAACCTGCCAGACACAGAGAACATTCAGGTCCATTTACACTTGAGCATTAAGAGAATGTTTTTCAATTTACACAGAGGGATCGGGAATAGAGAGGTGCAGTGTCCTTTGATATTCTTCTAAAAGTGTCATCATGTTTCACCATGAGACAAGAGTTATTATTGCATTATCCCAAAATATTTGCAATATCAGGGGCAATCCCATTCAGATATTGAGTCTAGTCATGGATGAAAAACCATTCTCCATTGAAAGTGCACTTTAGTCCAGTACTAGGCTTAATCTGGATCTAGAAAATCAGCCCCTAGTGTTTTGTAAGATCCATAAAATGGTTTCAGCAATAGTAGTACAGTGTCCCTGGAGCAAATTAGGATTAAGTGCCTTGCTCAAGTGCACAGACAGATGTTTCGCCTTGTTTACTTAGGTATTCAAACCAGCAACCTTTTGGTTACTGACCCAATGCTCTAACCACTAGGCTACCGGCCACGCAGCAGGTACATGACCACATAAACCATGTTTATGTCATATGCAGATGATTACAGAAACATGGGGCTTTGTCCTCATGCAGGGCCCATAGAGTTAGATAGAGGACTCATCTTTGTATCTATGCCATTATGTTGTCTGTGACAGCATGGGCAGCGTTGTTGAAACTATCTCCATTTGAAAGGAGTACTTTTTGTAATGATTTTGTGTTTGAAAAAAGCGTAAAGCTGATATTGGGGATTCACCTTCACTTGCATTATTTCATTATATTAAATTGACTGCATTATATGTGCATGTTCAGTTATCTTGATAGTGTCAAATAAGTGCATGTACTGTAGGGAGAGGGATGTCTCTATACAGCAGAGAGATGGATGAACCTCATAGGGAAAACCTGTGTGACTGGCTTGGACCCCTTGGTTTTGTTTGTCCACCCGCCTCCTTGAGGATTGATCACAAGTTCTCAATGGGATTAAGGTCTGGGGAGTTTCCTGGCTATGGACCCAAAATATCAATGTTTTGTTTCCCTGAGCAACTTGGTTATCACTTTTGCCTTATGCTGGAAAAGGAATTGTTCGTCACAAAACTGTTCCTGGATGGTTGGGAGAAGTTGCTCTCTTGGAGGATGTGTTGGTACCATTCTTTATTCATGGCTCTGTTCTTAGGCAAAATTGTGAGTGAGCCCAGTCCCTTGGCTGAGAAGCAACCCCACACTTTAATGGTCTCAGGATGCTTTACTGTTGGCACGACACAGGACTAATGGTAGCACTCACCTTGTCTTCTCTGGACAAGCTTTATTCCGGATGTCCCAAACAATCGGAAAGGGGATTCATCAGAGAAAATGACTTTACCCCAGTTCTCAGCAGTCCAATCCCTGTACCTTTTGCAGAATATCAGTCTGTCCCTGATGTTTTTCCTGGAGAGAAGTGGCTTCTTTGCTGCCCTTCTTGACACCAGGCCATCCTCCAAAAGTCTTTACCTCACTGTGTGTGCAGATGCACTCACACCTGCCTGCTGCCATTCCTGAGCAAGCTCTGTACTGGTGTTGCCCCGATCCCGCACCTGAATCAACTTTAGGAGACTGTCCTGGCGCTTGCTGGACTTTCTTGGGCGCCCTGAAGCCTTCTTCACAACAATTGAACCGCTCTCCTTGAAGTACTTGATGATTCGATAAATGGTTGATTTAGGTGCAATCTAACTGGCAGCAATATTCTTGCCCGTGAAGCCCTTTTTGTGCAAAGTAATGATGCCGGCACGTGTTTCCTTGCAGGTAACCATGGATGACAGAGGAAGAACAATGATTCCAAGCTCCTTTTGAGGCTTCCAGTCTGTTATTTAAACACAATCAGCATGACAGAGTGATCTCCAGCCTTGTCCTCGTCAACACTCACACCTGTATTAACGAGAGAATTACTGACATGATGTCAGCTGGTCCTTTTGTGGCAGGGCTGAAATTCAGTGGAAATGTTTTTTGGGGATACAGTTCATTTGCATGGCAAAGAGGGACTTTGCAGTTGATTGCAATTCATCTGATCACTCTTCATAACATTCTGGAGTATATGCAAATTGCCATCATACAAACTGAGGCAGCAGACTTTGTGTGAATTAATATTTGTGTCATTCGCAACTTTTGGCAAGTTTCTTTACGATTGATGTTGTATAAACATTTTATGTGTGTGTGTGCATTTAAGTATGTGCTTCTGAGTGTGTGTTTGTGTTAGAGTGTGCATGAGTTTGTGTGTGTGTTAGCAAAAGGTGGAGGATAGTATGTGTATTAAAATGAGGGAAATCTAACGTGAAGCATAGATTTTGGAATGGTATTACATGACGGGTTAAAGTTACTACATTATCAATTTAAAAAATGTTTAACATTTAGACGTTAACCAGTGTTATTAAATTAACTGTTGTTACAAGGTATTACATTAACCTGTGTTATTACATTAACTTGTGTCATTACATTAACCTGTGTTATTACATTAACCTGTGTCATGACATTAGCCGGTGTTATTACATTCACCTGTGTTATTACATTAACCATTGTTACAAGGTATTACATTAGCCGGTGTTATTACATTCACCTGTGTTATTACATTAAACGTTGTTACAAGGTATTACATTGACCTGTGTCATGACATTCGCCGGTGTCATTACATTAACCTGTGTTATTACATTAACCTGTGTTATTACATTAGCCAGTGCTATTACATTACTGGTGTTATTACATTATCCAGTGTTATTACATTAACCGTTGTTACAAGGTATTACATTAACCAGTATTACTACATCAACCTGTGTTTTTACATTAACCAGTGTTATTGCATTAACCAGTGTTATTACATGAACCAGTGTTATTACATTAATCGGTGTTAATATATTAACCTGTGTTATTACATTAGCCGGTGTTATTACATTAACCTGTGTTATTACATTAAACGTTGTTACAAGGTATTACATTAACCTGTGTTATTGCATTAACCAGTGTTATTACATTAACCAGTGTTATTACAATTACATTAACCGGTGTTACAAGGTATTAAATTAGCTGGTGTTATTACATTAGCCGGTGTTATTACATTAGCCGGTGTTATTACATTAGCCAGTGTTATTACATTAGCCGGTGTTATTACATTAACCTGTGTCATTACATTAACCTGTGTTATTACATTAACCAGTGTTATTACATTAACCAGTATTATTACATTAACTGTTGTTACAAGGTATTACATTAGCCGGTGTTATTACATTAACCAGTGTTATTACATTAACCAGTGCTATTCCATTAACCTGTGTTATTCCATTAACCAGTGTTATTACATTCACCAGTGTTATTACATTAACCTGTGTTATTACTTTAACCAGTGTTATTACATTAACCAGTGTTATTCCATTAACCTGTGTTATTCCATTAACCTGTGTTATTCCATTAACCAGTGTTATTCCATTAACCAGTGTTATTACATTAACCAGTGTTATTCCATTAACCAGTGTTATTCCATTAACCTGTGTTATTCCATTAACCAGTGTTATTACATTAACCAGTGTTATTACATTAACCTGTGCTATTACTTTAACCAGTGTTATTACATTAACCAGTGTTATTACATTAACCTGTGTTATTCCATTAACCTGTGTTATTCCATTAACCAGTGTTATTCCATTAACTAGTGTTATTACATTAACCAGTGTTATTACATTAACCTGTGTTATTACATTAACCTGTGTTATTACATTAACCTGTGTTATTACATTAACCTGTGTTATTACATTAACCTGTGTTATTACATTAACCTGTGTTATTACATTAACCTGTGTTATTACATTAACCGTTGTTACAAGGGTGCCTCTCTGCCAGTGTGCCGAGCGGCCTGTGTTTAATTCAACATTCCTCAACACTGATTACCTTACTGACATAGTGTGCAGTGGAAAGAGCTGACAAAGCTGCACAACTGTGTTGTTTTGACAAGGTTATAACCAGAAACAGACCAGAACCATTTTTGCCTGACAGGGAGGGCCTACCGAAAAACACACAGATCATATTCTGCAAGTCCAAACATTCAGAGGCCCATCCATTGTGAAACTGAATTTTAGATCACTTCAAACCCAGTTCGCAAGTCAAATATCTTTTGTCTGTCTCCTTTTTAAATACACAGCAAGACAAAATATCATAGGCTATGAGCTATGTGTAAGACACTATGAGTAAGTTTCATTATAATTGTATTTTGAACTTGAACTTTGAGCCTATTATAAAAAAAGGTGCTATCTAGAACCTTAACCTTTTACTGCAGTGGGCTAAATCATGGTCATACAGCATTTCTTGGTAGTCTTACATTTTTTTATTTTTATTTTTTTATTTTACCTTTATTTAACCAGGCAAGTCAGTTAAGAACAAATTCTTATTTTCAATGACGGCCTGGGAACAGTGGGTTAACTGCCTGTTCAGGGGCAGAACGACAGATTTGTACCTTGCCAGCTCGGGGGTTTGAACTCACAACCTTCCGGTTACTAGCCCAACGCTCTAACCACTAGGCTACCCTGCCGCCCCACATCTACTTTGAGACAAAAGTATACACCTCACACACATGGTTATGGACTTACCTGGAGCCAAGAAACGTTCTACTTGGAACTAAAAGTTTTTTTTTTATGGGGACGAACCCTTTTGGAACCCTTTTTTCTAAGCGCGTACAGTAGGTATAGACAGAGAGTAGACTTGTAAATACCAAGTGGAACACTCATTTTTCCACTGATTAAACTTGATATAATAAGGTAGTCAGTGACTATTAGAAAACATAAATGCTTAATCAAGATGTTCATTGCCAAAGGATGTCTCTCAAGGAACTAACTACACATGACTTTACTAATGCACAATCTTCTGACCATCTGAATACAGTTTTTTCACTTAAATATTTTTTGACTTACCACATTTGGGATATGCAACTAACATGACATCATCTGCTCTTGCTTCCAGCCTCTCCATAGCCTTCAGGTTCTCCTCTGGACTCA
This sequence comes from Oncorhynchus mykiss, assembly GCF_057628025.1. Taxonomy (NCBI): domain Eukaryota; kingdom Metazoa; phylum Chordata; class Actinopteri; order Salmoniformes; family Salmonidae; genus Oncorhynchus; species Oncorhynchus mykiss. Next base: position 82,989,609 of record NC_143022.1, on the reverse strand, counting down.
TGAGGACAGGGTACAGCACTCCGTTATATCTGTACAACTTATCCTCCTCCTTCATATCTTTAGCCAGTTCCATTTTGGACTGGATTTTGGCTGAGAAAGAACTGCTCATTTTGGATAATCCTGTAGAAAATCTCAAGCTTGAATCTTTTCAGTTTACACCTCCAGTGTATTTGTTCAGCTGGACTGCCACAAGCTCCACTCTGTGTATGAGTGTGGGTGTGTGTGTGAATGTGGTTGTGTGTATGAGAGTGAGTATAGTAAGAGGAGAAAGAGGTGTGTCCTTCACAGATAAAGCTTGCATGAGAAGTAGGAGTTTCCTGGTTTCTGTAGGGGTGTTGAGAAGGTCTGGTTTCCTGTGTGTGATATCTCAGATGTTGAAATGTCCTCCCATGAGTGTTTATATAAACCATTCATATGTGCAGGAATTTCCCTTAGAATCTAGTGGCCCCTATAGCTTCATCCACTCAAAGACTAAAGTAAATACTGTTGCCTCATTCACATTTCTCACCGTCACTTGATTAACCGTTTCAGTACAATGTGACTACTCATGTCCAAAAAGAAGCAAATAAGCTTCCTCTCTGGCCTCCCTCTTGACATGGTGCCACCAAATCAAACACACATAAATCATGGCGTGTGGTCAGACTTCACATTTTCCCATACTCTTAATGGAAATTAATAATCTCTGTATAATAATGATTTTGGAAATGAGGCCCATTCAACAGTGCCGGTAATAGACAAGGTCATAGGGTCAGTGAACATTGAGATGGGAAAGTATTTACGGGTGTAAATAAATAAAATGGGAGGTTTTAGTTAGATGTTTCACTGCAAAGCGTATCCTGCTGGGATCTTGGTATGCATACGTCATTAATTCTCGCTTTTATTGTAGGTTATTGGACTACTCCTTACTGAGACATCTGCTGGTAATACAGGGGAACTAATGACAACCCATCAACCCCTAAAAGCTCAAAACAGAGGAGACAGAGAAGATGTGATAGCATTTCTAGAGCAGAATGTTTTTGTGTTGCTTATATAGGCCTAGTTCTATGTGGCACAGGCTTTGTGATGAAAGTGCGCATTGGATGAGATGTTAACATGATGTGATATGTTATGACTGGGGTTATTCTGACCCTCTCCCATCGACGGGGCCAATACCCTTTTCCTGCATGACTTAGAGAGGTTGCATATACTGTATACCACCTACCTATACAGAGCACTATAATGGAACGACTCAAGTGCACATAAGGATGTTTTATCGCCCAAAACTGCACAGCAACCAGACTCAAACTCACCTTGACACATGTCAAAGCGTTTGGAGAGAATGATGGCATTTCTAAAAGATAAGGTCCTCCAGCTCAAGCAGCCAGTCAGGAGATGTGCCCTGTGCTAAACATGAGAATCCCTAGCAGGCCTCCAGTCTCTCCAAGTGATTACAGGACTACAGGACTATTAATTCAATAAATGCGGATGCAGATCTGAACAGAAACACAGCACAATCAAGCCTTCTCCTATGGCTCTTCAGTGTTGTAGCAAGGCCATAACACTGTGATAACCTGGGGAGAAATAATGTAAGAAATGTATGAGGTTCCAAGATACAGAGTGAAATACAGAGTAACTGTCGAACCAAACTGAACCATCACTGGCACGCAAAGGTTCAAGATCATTGACCACTGCCGATAGGCAGTCAAGTTCAGCCTTAATTTAGTTTGTTTTGTTTATGGGTAGATCAGCTTTAGTATTGCAGATAGATTGTGGCTTCTATCAATGTAATTGTCTGCATCATTTCCAATCCCCCATATATTTTGGGGTAAATATCTATTTTTTATATATTTTCCTTCTTTACTATTTTCTCCGAACCCTTTCATCCCTCCACTAATTGGAGTAAACTAATGGACAACAACACTTAAGCTTCTACTTCCAGCTTATACATACTATAAACAATTTACAGACAGTTTATTTTACAATAATTATCTTGTTTTTTTGTTATTTTTAGTGGCACCCTTCAGCTCACCTCAACCCCATATATCTCTGAACACCATCCAGTTTTGATTTCTACTAGCCATTTTTTTCATTTTTTAACTATGCTGTGATATTTCACAAAAGTCCTGAACCTGAATATATCTCTGAACACCATCCAGTTTTGATTTCTACTAGCCATTTTTTTCATTTTTTAACTATGCTGTGATATTTCACAAAAGTCCTGAACCTTTCCATTCTCATAGATTCTCCAGATTGTAAATTAAAGATAAAATGTTTCGCTAAGAGTATTGACTATTACTTTTCAAATCTCCCAGCAATGCTATTTGTAGAGTTAATTCCAGGTAAATGTTGTAATTCTTCAGCCATTCCTGAACCTGTGACCAAAAACAAGCTGCATGTGGGCAGTACCAAAACAAGGGATCTAATGATTCTGTCTCTTCGCAGCAAAATCTGCAGAGCTGGGATGGTTGTAAACCCCATATACAGAGCCTTCAGAAAGTATTCATACTCCTTGACTTATTCCACATTTGTGTTACAGCCTGAATTCAAAATGGATGGAATATATTTTTTTCTCTCACCCATCTACACACAATACACCAAAATGACAAAGTAAATACATGTTTTTATAAATGTTTGCACATTTATTGAAAATGAAACACAGAAATATCTCATTTACATAAGTATTCACACCCCTGAGTCAATACTTTGTAGAAGCACTGATGGCAGCAATTACAGCTGTCAGTCTTTCTGGGTAAGTCTCCAAGAGCTTTCCACACCTGAAATGTGGGTCTTCAACTCTGTCAAATTGGTTGTTGATAATTGCTAGACAACCATTTCCAGGTCTTGCCATAGATGTTCAAGTAGATTTAAAAGTCAAAACACTAAGTCGGGCCACTCAGGAACATTCATTGTCTTCTTGGTAAGCAACTCCAGTGTAGATTTGGCTTTACATTTTAGGTTATTGTCCTGCTGAAAGTTGAATTAATCACCCAGTGTCTAGTGTCTGCCTTTGTTTTGGTTTGTTTGTCAATTGTTTAAAATGTTATTTCACCTTTATTTAACCAGGTAAACTAGTTGAGAACAAGTTCTCATTTACAACTGCGACCTGGCCAAGATAAAGTAAAGCAGTGTGACAGAAACAACACAGAGTTACACATAGAATAAACAACCGGACAGTCGTACACAATACAACCGTACACAATATAAAAAAATAAAGTCTATATACAGTGTGTGCAAATGACATGAGGAGGTAAGGCAATAAAAAAGCCATAGTAGCAAAGTAATTTCAATTTAGCAGATTAACACTGGAGTGATAGATGAGCAGATGATGATGAGCAGATGATGGTGTGTAAGTAGTGATACTGGTGTGCAAAAGAGCAGCAAAGTAAATAAAAACAATATAGGGATGAGGTAGGTAGATTGGGTGGTGTCACATCCGTCGTTAAATGAAGACCAAGGTGCAGCGTGGTAGGCGTTCCACATATTTTTAATAAACCGAAACAAACAAGCACAAACAAACTGGTGCACACAGGCAACTATCCATAGACAAGATCCCACGAATACCAATGGGGAAATGGCTACCTAAATATGATCCCAAATCAGAGACAACGATAAACAGTTGCCTCTGATTGGGAACCATATCAGGCCACCATAGAAATACAAAAACACCTAGATGACCCACCCTAGTCACCATCACACCCCAACCAACATAGAGAATAAACAGCTTTCTATGGTCAAGGCGTGACAGGTGGGCTATTTACAGATGGACTATGTACAGCTGCAGCGATCGGTTAGCTGCTCAGATAGCTGATGTTTAAATTTAGCAAGGGAACTAAGTCTCCAGCAATTTTTGCAATTTGTTCCAGTCATTGGCAGCAGAGAACTGGAAGGAAAGGCGGGCAAAAGAGGTGTTGGCTTTGGGGATGACCAGTGAGATATACCTGCTGGAGCGTGTGCTACGGGTGGGTGTTGTTATCGTGACCAGTGAGCTAAGATAAGGCGGAGCTTTACCTAGCATAGACCTATAGATGACCTGGAGCCAGTGGTTCTGGCGACGAATATGTAGCGAGGGCCAGCCGACTCGAGCATACAGGTCGTATGGCACTACATCCAATTTGCTGAGTAGAGTATTGGAAGCTATTTTGTAGATGACATTGCCGAAGAGGATGGTTCAATAGTCAGTTTTACTAGGGTAAGTTTGGTGGTGTGCGTGAAGGAGGCTTTGTTGCGAAATAGAAAGCCGATTCTAGATTTGATTTTGAATTGAATATGTTTGATATGAGTCTGGAAGGAGAGTTTACAGTCTAGCCAGACACCTAGGTATTTGTAGTTGTCCACGTATTCTAGGTCTGAACCGTCCAGAGTAGTGATGCTAGTCGGGCAGGCGAGTGCGAAAAAGCATGCATTTGGTTTTACTAGTGTTTAAGAGCAGTTGGAGGCCACGGAAGGAGCGTTGTATTGCATTAAAGCTCGTTTGGAGGTTAGTTAACACAGTGTCCAAAGAAGGGCCAGATGTATACAGAATGGTGTCATCTGTGTAGAGGTGGATCAGGGAATCATCTGCAGCAAGAGCGACATCGTTGATATATACAGAGAAAAGAGTCGGCCTGAGAATTGAACCCTGTGGTACTCCCATAGAGACTGCCAGAGGTCCGGACAACAGGCCCTCTGATTTGACACACTGAACTCTGTCTGCAAAGTAGTTGGTGAACCAGGCGAGGCAGTCATTTGAGAAACCAAGGCTATTGAGTCTGCCGATAAGAATACGGTGATTGACAGAGTCAAAAGCCTTAGCCAGGTCGATGAAGACGGCTGCACAGTACAGTCTTTTATCGATGGCGGTTATGATATCGGTTAGTACCTTGAGCGTGGCTGAGGTGTACCCATGACCAGCTCGGAAACTGGATTGCACAGCGGAGAAGGTACAGTGGGATTCGAAATGGTCAGTGATCTGTTTATTAACTTGGCTTTCAAAGACTTTAGAAAGGCAGGACAGGATGAATATAGGTCTATAACAGTTTGGGTCTAGAGTGTCACCCCCTTTGAAGAGGGGATGACCGCGGCAGCTTTCCAATCTTTAGAGATCTTGGACGATACGAAACAGAGGTTGAGCAGACTGGTAGTAGGGGTTGCAACAATGGCAGCGGATAATTTTAGAAAGAGAGGGTCCAGATTGTCTAGCCCAGCTGATTTGTACGGGTCCAAGTTTTGCAGCTCTTTCAGAACATCTGCGATCTGGATTTGGGTGAAAGAGAAGCGGGGGGAGGCTCGGGCAAGTAGCTTGGGGGTGTGCGGAGCTGTTGGCCGGGGTTACGGTAGCCAGGAGGAAAGTATGGCCAGCCGTAGAGAAATGCTTATTGAAATTTTTGATTATCATGGATTTATTGGTGATGACCGTGTTACCTAGCCTCAGTGCAGTGGGCAGCTGGGAGGAGGTGCTCTTGTTCTCCATGGACTTTACAGTGTCCCAAAACCTTTTGGAGTTAGAGCTACAGAATGCAAACTTCTGTTTGAAAAAGCTAGCCTTCGCTTTCCTGAATGACTGTGTGTATTGGTTCCTTACTTCCCTGAAAAGTTGCATATCGCGGGGACTATTCGATGCTATTGCAGTCTGCCACTGGATGTTTTTGTGCTGGTCAAGGGCAGTCAGGTCTGGAGTGAACCAAGGGCTATATATGTTCTTAGTTCTACATTTTTTGAAAGGGGCATGCTTATTTAAGATGGTGAGGAAATTCCTTTTAAAGAACAACCAGGCATCCTCGACTGACTGGACGAGGTCAATATCCTTCCTGGATACCCGGGCCAGGTCGATTAAAAAGGCCTGCTCACAGAGGTGTTTTAGAGAGTGTTTGACAGTGATGAGGGGTGGTCGTTTGACCGCGGACCCATAGCGGATGCAGACAATGAGGCAGTGATCGCTGAGATCCTGAATGAAAACAGCAGAGGTGTATTTGGCGGGCAAGTTGGTCAGGATAATATCTATGAGGTTGCCCATGTTTACGGATTTAGGGTTGTACCTGTTGGTTTCCTTGATCATTTGTGTGAGATTGAGGGCATCTAGCTTAGATTGTAGGACTGCTGGGGTGTTAAGCATATCCCAGTTTAGGTCACCTAACAGAACAAACTCTGAAGATAGACAGGGGGCAATCAATTCACATATGGTGTCCAGGGCACAGCTGGGAGCTGAGAGGGGTCTATAACAAGGAGTAAACAAACTTAGGGAGTAAAACAAACTTCTGATGTTAACATGCATGAAACCAAGGCTTTTTCGATTACAGAACTCAACAAATGAGAGTGCCTGGGGACACGCAGGGCCTGGGTTAGCCTCCACATCACCCAAGGAACAGAGGAGGAGTAGGATGAGGGTACGGCTAAAGGCTAGCAAAACTGGTCGTCTAGTGCGTTGGGGACAGAGAATAAAAGGACCAGATTTTTGGGCGTGGTAGAATAGATTCAGGGCATAATGTGCAGACAGGGGTATGGTGGGGTGCGGGTACAGTGGAGGTAAGCCCAGGCACTGAGTGATGATAAGAGAGGTTGCATCTCTGGACACGCTGGTTATACTGGGTGAGGTCACCGCATGTGTGGGAGGTGGGACAAAGGAGGTATCTGAGGCATGTACTAGGGGCTGATAACGATCCTAAACAACAGTATACAAGGTATATTGACATTTGAGAGCTACATAAAGCGAGGCATAAAGCAATCACAGGTGTTGATTGGGAGAGCTAGCTAAGAAAACAACGGGTAAGACAACAACAGCTAATCAGCTAAGACAACAACAACAGGTAAAATGGCGATGAATGGGCAGAGAGGGTCGTTTAACTATACACAGGGCCTGAGTTCGGGGCTAGGGCCGACAGATAAACAAAGGTAAACAAAGTGGAGTACTGTGAAAAATGAACAGTCCAGCAGGCATCAGCTATGTAGCCAAGTGTAGCCATAGGGTCTAGTCTCCCTTAATAGATGGAACAGGAAAGCCGCGGGGTAGTCAATGCTACACTAGCACGAGGGAGACACGGCGTTTAAAGTTAGCAGGCCGGGGTAGGTAGAAGCGTCTGCTCCGACATCTGGCAAAGGCCGGATGAAGGCACAGCTTATGGAATTACGTCTGCGACCAGTCGTGGTGGTACTCCGGGGCGCCGTGTCGACGAAGGGACCGGGCCAGATGGCGAAAGAGGTATTGTAGTTGTAGTAATTTTGTTTGCTAGCCGGGAGATGCGCCTGGCTCAGGGCTAGCTTCGGGGCTGGGTAACTCAGTGGCAGCTAGCTAGCTGTGATGATCAATGATCCAGGGTTTACGGCAGGAATCCGGCGTTGTAGTGGAGAAAAACAGTCCAAGGCTGGCAGGTATTATCCAGGCTAAAAAGTGTCTGGTGCCTGAGCAGAGGGTAAAGGCCGCTAGCATTGGCTAACAATGACTAAATAGCTAGTAGCTACAGTGCCTTGCGAAAGTATTCGGCCCCCTTGAACTTTGCGACCTTTTGCCACATTTCAGGCTTCAAACATAAAGATATAAAACTGTATTTTTTTGTGAAGAATCAACAACAAGTGGGACACAATCATGAAGTGGAACGACATTTATTGGATATTTCAAACTTTTTTAACAAATCAAAAACTGAAAAATTATTCAGCCCCTTTACTTTCAGTGCAGCAAACTCTCTCCAGAAGTTCAATGAGGATCTCTGAATGATCCAATGTTGACCTAAATGACTAATAAGGATAAATACAATCCACCTGTGTGTAATCAAGTCTCCGTATAAATGCACCTGCACTGTGATAGTCTCAGAGGTCCGTTAAAAGTGCAGAGAGCATCATGAAGAACAAGGAACACACCAGGCAGGTCCGAGATACTGTTGTGAAGAAGTTTAAAGCCGGATTTGGATACAAAAGATTTCCCAAGCTTTAAACATCCCAAGGAGCGCTGTGCAAGCGATAATATTGAAATGGAAGGAGTATCAGACCACTGCAAATCTACCAAGACCTGGCCGTCCCTCTAAACTTTCAGCTCATACAAGGAGAAGACTGATCAGAGATGCAGCCAAGAGGCCCATGATCACTCTGGATGAACTGCAGAGATCTACAGCTGAGGTGGGAGACTCTGTCCATAGGACAACAATCAGTCGTATATTGCACAAATCTGGCCTTTATGGAAGAGTGGCAAGAAGAAAGCCATTTCTTAAAGATATCCATAAAAAGTGTTGTTTAAAGTTTGCCACAAGCCACCTGGGAGACACACCAAACATGTGGAAGAAGGTGCTCTGGTCAGATGAAACCAAAATTGAACTTTTTGGTAACAATGCAAAACGTTATGTTTGGCGTAAAAGCAACACAGCTGAACACACCATCCCCACTGTCAAACATGGTGGTGGCAGCATCATGGTTTGGGCCTGCTTTTCTTCAGCAGGGACAGGGAAGATGGTTAAAATTGATGGGAAGATGGATGGAGCCAAATACAGGACCATTCTGGAAGAAAACCTGATGGAGTCTGCAAAAGACCTGAGACTGGGACGGAGATTTGTCTTCCAACAAGACAATGATCCAAAACATAAAGCAAAATCTACAATGGAATGGTTCAAAAATAAACATATCCAGGTGTTAGAATGGCCAAGTCAAAGTCCAGACCTGAATCCAATCGAGAATCTGTGGAAAGAACTGAAAACTGCTGTTCGCAAATGCTCTCCATCCAACCTCACTGAGCTCGAGCTGTTTTGCAAAGAGGAATGGGAAAAAATGTCAGTCTCTCGATGTGCAAAACTGATAGAGACATACCCCAAGCGACTTACAGCTGTAATTGCAGCAAAAGGTGGCGCTACAAAGTATTAACTTAAGGGGGCTGAATAATTTTGCACGCCCAATTTTTCAGTTTTTGATTTGTTAAAAAAGTTTGAAATATCCAATAAATGTTGTTCCACTTCATGATTGTGTCCCACTTGTTGTTGATTCTTCACAAAAAAATACAGTTTTATATCTTTATGTTTGAAGCCTGAAATGTGGCAAAAGGTCGCAACGTTCAAGGGGGCCGAATACTTTCGCAAGGCACTATAATTAGCTGGCTAGCTTCTGATGAAAGTTTTGGCCATAAGGTCTAAAAGAAATAGCGGATCTGTGTCACATTGAGTGAGACATATTTACTTTAAGGTATATTTACTTTAAACATGGAAAAAGAGATTGAAAAATAAATTGGAATATATACAAAAAAATGAAAAATGCAAAAAGTAAACGAAAGGACGACAAACCACGTCTGCACTGCTACGCCATCTTGGTTTCTAGGATGGGTGCAGGGTGTATACATAGTCTATCATATGGTAATTTGGTAAAAAGCCAATTTGACATTTGCTCAGTACATTGTTTTTGCTGAGGAAGTGTACGAGTCTGCTGTTAATGATAATGCAGAGGATTTTCCCCAAGGTTGCTGTTGACGCATATCCCACGGTAGTTACTGGGGTCTAATTTGCCTCCACTTTTGTCGATTGGGGTGATCAGGCCTTGGTTCCAAATATTGGGGAAGATGCCAGTGTTGAGAATTATGTTAAAGAGTTTAAGTACAGACAATTGGAATTTGTGGTCTGTATATCATTTCATTTAGGATATCATCAACCCCACAGGCCTTTTTGGTTCGGAAGGCTTGCATTTTGTCCTGTAGTTCATTCAATGTTGTTGGAGAATCCAGTGGGTTCTAGAAGTTTTTAATGGTTGATAGTACGATTTGTATTTGATCATGTATATGTTTTTTCTGTTTGTTCTTTGTTATAGAGCCAAAAAGATTGGAGAAGTGGTTTAACCATACTCTTCGTGTTGTTGTTCGTTTACAGTTTTCCAATTTTCCCAGAAGTGGTTAGATTTTATGGATTCTTCAGTTACATTGAGCTGATTTCTGACATGTGTTCCTTCTTTTTCCATAGTGTATTTCTGTATTGCTTTATTGATTCACCATAGTGTAGACATAGGCTCAGGCTTTCCGGGTCTCTACGTTTTTGGTTGGATAGGTTTCTCAATGTCTTTCTTAGGTTTTTGCATTCTTCATCAAAGCATTTGACATTGTTGTTCATTTTCTTAGGTTGTCTGCTTGAAATGTTTTGATTTGATAGGGAAGCTGAGAGGTCAAATATACTGTTTAGGCTTTCTACTGCCAAGTTTACACCTTATTCAATTTTTTTGCAAATGAACTCAGGAGCCCATGAGCTCACTACCTCTCGTTACCTCTCTGTTCCTTTTCTCCCTCTTTACCGCCCGCACCTGCTGTCTCGACCTCTGAATGCTCGGCTATGAAAAGCCAACTGACATTTACTCCTAAGGTGCTGAGCTGTTGCACCCTCTACAACCACTGTGATTATTATTTGACCCTCCTGGTTATCTATGAACGTTTGAACATCTTGAAGAATGATCTGGCCTTAATGGCCATGCAGTCCTATAATCTCCCCTGGCACAGCAAGAAGAGAACTGGCCACCCCTCAGAGCCTGGTTCCTGTCTAGGTTTCTTCCTAGGTTCCTGCCTTTTTAGGGAGTTTTTCCTAGCCACCGTGCTTCTACGCCTGCATTGCTTGCTGTTTGGGGGTTTAGGCTATGTTCTGTATAAGCACTTTATGACATCTGCTGATGTAAAAATGGCTTTATAAATAAATGTGATTTGTAAACAGAAGACGGATGCCACAAACTTGTTGTCACTAAAAAATACTGTTGGCTGCAACTGTGTTAAAACTTGTTAAAACAGAGTATTATAAACACAGTAAACAGTATGTGTGTATTTTGCATTTGTGAAATTATTTTGAGACATGAAAGTAGAGGGATTTATGTTTCAAGAATCATACTGCAATTGAGAATCGATTCACGTTTAGATGGAACATTTGGCTGTTTTGGTTTCCTGAACCAATTCACCGTTTAAATAGAACCTTTAAGGACTTTGGACTATAAGGAGTAACGTTGTCACGTTCTGACCTTTATTTCCTTTGTTTTGTCTTTATTTAGTATGGTCAGGGCGTGAGTTGGGGTGGGCAGTCTATGTTTGTTTTTCTATGATTGGTTTCTGTTTCGGCCTAGTATGGTTCTCAATCAGAGGCAGGTGTCGTTAGTTGTCTCTGATTGAGAATCGTACTTAGGTAGCCAGGGTTTCACTGTTGGTTTGTGGGTGTTTGTTTCCGTGTGAGTGTTTGTCGCCACACGATACTGTTTCGGTTTTGTTCATGTTCACATTTATTGTTTTGTATTTTATAGTGTTCAGTTTATGTATTAAAGTAATCATCATGAACACTTACCACGCTGCATCTTGATCCGATCCTTACTCCTCTTCAGACGAAGAGGAGATTTGCCGTTACAAACGTTATGTTACTTTAGTACATTATTGGGCTAGGTATTACTGCACAGTTGGAGCTAAAAACACAAGCATTTCACTGCAAATCTGTGAATGCCACCAATCAATGTAGATTTTATTATGATTTGTGCAATAACCACGTTTCTATCCAGTTTTTATGCGAGTAAAGCCATACCATATACATTTTTTTTTAATCATGACAGTTATGATGGAAAAAGGAAGTTTTGGTACAATTTTATAAATGCCAACAGATAATTTGTTCGTGCGACATGGTGGATTTTTTTGCGTTGGTAAAATTAATAATGTGATAAATTATGGTGGAAAAGCCTTTATGGCCTAAATCAAATTTATTTGTCACATACACATGGTTAGCCGATGTTCATGCGAGTGTAACGAAATGCTTGTGCTTCTAGTTCTGACAATGCAGTAATAGCCAACGAGTAATCTAACCTAACAATTCCAAAACTACTACCTTATACACACAAGTGTGAAGGGATAAAGAATATGTACATAAAGATATATGAATGAGTGATGGTACAGAACGGCATAGGCAAGATGCAGTAGATGGTATTGAGTACAGTATATACATATGAAATGAGTAATGAAGGGTATGTAAACAAAGTGGCATAGTTTAAAGTGGCTAGTGATACATGTATTACATAAAGATGCAGTAGATGATATAGGGTACAGTATATACATATACATATGAGATGAGTAATGTAGGGTATGTAAACATAATAAGTAGCATTGTTTAAAGTGGCTAGTGATATATTTGACATCCATTTCTATCAATTCCCATTATTAAAGTGGCTGGAGTTGAGTCAGTGTGTTGGCAGGAGCCACTCAATGTTAGTGTTGGCTGTTTAACAGTCTGATGGCCTTGAGATAGGAGCTGTCTTTCAGTCTCTCGATCCCTGCTTTGATGCACCTGTACTGACCTCGCCTTCTGGATGATAGCAGTGGCTCGGGTGGTTGTTGTCCTTGATGATCTTTATGGCCTTCCTGTGACATCATGGGGTGTAGGTGTCCTGGAGGGCAGGTAGTTTGCCCCCGGTGATGCGTTGTGCAGACCTCACTGCCCTTCGGAGAGCCTTACGGTTGTGGGCGGAGCAGTTGCCGTACCAGGCGGTGATACAGCTGACAGGATGCTCTCGATTGTGCATCTGTAGAAGTTTGTGAGTGCTTTTGGTGACAAGCCGAATTTCTTCAGCCTCCTGAGGTTGAAGAGGCGCTGCTGTGCCTTCTTCACGACGCTGTCTGTGTGGGTGGACCAATTCAGTTTGTCCGTGATGTGTACGCCGAGGAACTTAAAACTTACTACCCACTCCATTGGAGTGGGTCTAAGGTGTCAGGTAGGGTGGAGGTGATATGGTCCTTGACTAGTCTCTCAAAACACTTCATGATGACGGAAGTGAGTGCTACGGGGCGGTAGTCGTTTAGCTCAGTTACCTTAGCTTTCTTGGGAACAGGGACAATAGTGGCCCCCTTGAAGCATGTGGGAACAGCAGACTGGGATTACTATCACGTCGAAATAAACTTGGAGTTTGGAGGTGGAGCAATTGAAGTCCTGGTGTTTGTGATGCCTGGCGTTTGGTGCGACGTAGAACCAGTGGTGAGCGTTGTGAAACAGAGGAGTCATTGTAAGTCATTTTGTGTTTTGAGTCAGAGTCTCTACCCGACAAAGTAATGTTAGGATATATCAGTTATCCTGTTAGAGCTTTTGCACCGAATCCACTGCACTGTTTTAGGTGCAATATTTATGGTCATGTCGCAGCAGTTTGTAGGCGGGAGATTCCAAGATGTGGGAAGTATGCAGGAGGGAAAGGGATAGAGGATTGTGTAATTTATATGCATAAAGTTGTTTGTGTCAACTGCCCATGTTGCTGAGGATCAGAAGTGTCCGGTGCGAGAGAGGCAGGTTGAGGTGCAAGAGTCAGAGTACTTCATGCGTAAACATGCTTAAACCACCTGACCAAATCCTAAAGCAATGGGACTCCTTAAATCTTTCTCATATTATTACCAATCCCACAAGGTATGACTCCAAACACCCAGAAAAGGCTATTCTTCTTTATGGTATCCTCACAAATAATCCTGATAGGTATCAGTCTGGAGTTTTCTGTAATGATCTTAGTGATCACTGTTAAACAGCCTGTGGCTGCTCAGGGAAACAACCTGTCCTGATTTGTCATAGACGCTTGCTAAAAAACTTGAATGAGCAAGCCTTCCTTCATGAACTGTAAAATGTAAAATGGTATAGAATCAGCTCTGTCGAAGACGCTTGGACCTTCTTTTTTTATATTTTCAGTGGTATTAACAAACACTCCCCATAATGAAAATGAGAATTAAAAACAGGTTCAGCCCCTGGTCAGCCCCTGTTTCGAACCGTGATCTTGCAGAGTTACTCCACCTCAAGAATTGCATTTGGCGAAAGGCTCGGCACACGCAAACTCAGGCTGACTGGCTCTCGTTCAGGCAAATGAGAAATAAGTCCACTAAGGCTATCCGGAAGGCCAAAGTTAGTTACTTTAAGGAGCAGTTCTCTCTCTGTGGATCTAACCCCAAGACATTCTGAAAAACGGTTAAAGACCTGTAGAATAAACCCTTCTCCTCACAGCTACCCATGTCCATTAATGTTGATGATGTGGTTGTTACTGACAAGAAGCACATGGCTGAGCTCTTTAATCACCACTTCATTAAGTCAGGATTCCTATTTGACTCAGCCATGCCTCCTTGCCCGTCCAACATTTCCTCATCTCCCACCCCTTCTAATATGAATATCCCAGATGCTTCTCCCTCTTCTTCCCTTGCCCCGCAACAAAGTTTCTCCCTGCAGGCAGTCACTGAATCCAAGGTGCTAAAGGAGGTCCTGAAACTTGACCCCAAAAAAACATCTGGGTCAGATGCTTTAGACCCTTTCTTCTTTAAGGTTGCTGCCCCTATCATTGTCAAGCCTATCTCCAACCTTTTTAACCTGTCTCTCCTTTCTGGGGAGGTTCCTATTTTCTTGGAAGGCAGCCACGGTTTGTCCTTTATTTAAAGGGGAGATCAAGCTGATCCTAAATGTTATAGGCATATTTATATTTTGCAGTGTTTATCAAAAGTGTTGAAAAAACTTGTCAATAATCAACTGACTGGCTTTCTTGATGTCTATAGTATTCACTCTGGTATGCAATCTGGTTTCCTCCAAATAAGGTTAAATATAAATATATATATATATATTAATAAAAGTGCAGTAGGTGTCGTATGCTGAGGCAGTGAAGAAAGTAGGGGAGGATGGGTCAAGAGTGAGGGATCCGCTCTGTGTGTTGTAGAGAGATAGGCCAACAAGTGACATATGCTTCATTAAGGTTGGCTTTTTAGCATTCATAGCAATGGTTATCAACTGTACCGCAAAAATGGAACGTAAATCCCGGAAAATATATGTTGTGGTGGCAGATGCAGAGAAGTATTTGGGAATACAAGATTTGACTTCAGAAGAGTTACAGGGTGTGTTGAGTGGTTGTGTCCCGTCCTCCCAGGCTATTGTGAAGGTGCAGGAGTAGATAGGGTCAAAGTAGGTGAATGGGGTAGTGTGTTTTTAATGGGTGTATGGTTAATATGAAGGTGTTTTATTTGTATTTATTTTTGTTTCCCATTTCCAAATGGGGGCGTTAATGCAACATACTGAACGCCAACCGCAGTTAAACTCCAAAGAAGAAGAAGAAACTTGGGAGTCACGCGATATGGTGTGTTGTCCTCCCCACTACCACTTGATCTTGGCTAGAAGGGATCCAGAATGTGTCAAATTAAAGTCATATTGACGTTTCGTAGCAGGTTAAGATAATTGACGCAACAGGTTAGAATAATTAACGTATCAGTTTAAGATAATTGACGCAACAGGTTAGAATAATTAACGTATCAGTTTAAGAGAAGTTGGTTAAGGTTAGGAAAATGGTTAGCTAAAATTCAAAAACAAATCTTTTTCCGTTAATTTGACAAATGCTGGATCCCTTCTAGCCATGACCCTACTACTCGAGAAACCATGACGTTTATTAAACTCTCGATAAAATAGATTATGATGAACTTCACAGGGCGGTGAAAGTGCATTGTGCTCTTCATACTGCTTTCCAATAAATAAAGAGGGTCTTATTCTGATGACATAAATGCTCGACTGCCGTTTGACAAAGAACAATATTATCGCTTATCATGACAATACCCTCACTGAGCCTAACCGCACTGTATCTGCGATCTTTGGCTAGACCGCACGCTCCAAGGCAGGTATTGTTGCTATTTAATGCAACAGTTTTTGTGGCAAAACTATCGGAAGAGTTGAAAATGTGATGGAAACATATTGAAATTCCTATTTTTATTCGGTACCTAAAAACGCAAGTGAAAATATAAATGTTGTGTGCACTAAATACGTCATCACGCACTGATTTTTATCCGCAAAAAGTCAATTTGGTGGAAACACTTCACTGGTGGGAAAATATGCATATTTTCTTTTTGTGGGTTCGAGAATCACGCTTTCAAAATAACTCCGACTTTAGTGCGTTCAAAACAACTGTTTACTCGAGAGGAAAAAAACGAAGTCCGACTGGGAAAAATCGATTTGAACGTTCATCCAACTAGACTTTCCAACCTGAAGATCACTGACGTCATGATTTGACCCCGTATTTTTCCTAGTTGCCAGATGTTTTGAACGCAGCACTAGCTATTTAAACCAACTGTGTCGGTCAATTTGGTGAATGTCTTCATGTCATTTTTATTAATACAGAATCTTATTTCTTATCAACCACTAACATAACTGCAATTTCAGCAGAAAGTGGGTCTTGAATGTATCAGTCAGAGATACGTGATTTCATTAAATTAGCGGGGGGGGTTTTTAGCAAAAGAATGGTATCTTCTCACCTGAAGTTGTATGACGCCCTGAAATCCCTGGCTGTAAAACCATGTAAACAATATTTTTTCGGGATAGCCAAGAGCTGGATCACGATAAGATGATATACAGATCTGTGAATTTGTGCAGGCACGCGCAACTAAGAGGTTCTCGAAAGTTCAGTCGATTTGAAGGGTCCAAAATGGCGATGGATGGAATGACCACATCTCCATCAGGACTATCGTATCACAATGTTGGGGACTTTTACCCCAGAAAATTCGGTTCCAAGCCGGACGTGGTGCCGTCCGGGGTGACCGAGAGGAAAGTTGGTCCCCTGGATAAACCTGACATGGTGGCGGTGGACGTTATCAACGATTCAGGTAGTTAGTTAGCTAACGTTGCCGGTAGCTATGTTATGCTAGCTAGCTAGCCAGCCAGCGCAATGTTATTGGTAGCTAGGGTAACGGTAAACTGGCTAGACACTGTTAGAAACCATAATCCGCAATGAAGCATCTTTCCACAGCTGTGTGTAGCTAGCTAGCTAGGTAAATCTTCACTGTAGCTAATGCATTGGCATTGCCATGTTATGATTGCCAAGACGATAAAACTTGTCAGCTAACGTGCTTTGCTAGAGAGAGCTTACCTGAATTCCGGGGAAAAGTTAACTAACGTTGATGACGTTTCATCTGCTAGTTAGCTGTTTAACATTAGGCCAGGAAATCAAAGCAGAGCTAGGTGGCTGACTGGCTATCTGCAGATTTCTTAAACATTTGCCACCTGCATCTTCTTGCTCCATGTCTTTGTCACATTCCTGATGGAGACACAATTGCACCAAGAGTTTACATTAACATAAAACACTGGGGACACACTGGCCTGCGGGTAAGTCTTAGGTGGAAATGCATTTTGAAAACCATGCATAATTTAGGTTCCAGAGTGGCGCAGCGTTCTAAGGCACTGCATCTCAGTGCTAGAGGCATCACTACAGACCCTGGTTCGATTGCAGGCTGTATCACCACCGGCCATGATTGGGAGTCCTGTAGGGCGACGCACAATTGGCACAGCGTCGTTAGGGTTTGACCGGGGTAGGCCTTCATTGTAAATACAATTTTTTTCTTAACTGACTTGCCTAGTTAAATAAAATTACAAAAAAATAATAATCAAACATGCATCATTCTGGTATCTTGAAAATAACGTTAGATGAATACTTTACTTTATATCAGTACTTTGTATCAGTGCTTTTCATAACCACATACTTTCTCTTCTTCTGCAGATATCCCAATGCACAGAAAAAAGCATGAAAGTGACATGTTTGTGCTGGTAAGTTTTCCTTTTTAAGACAAGTTGGGAGGCCTAAAGTAAAAAAATATGTGTGTGTGTGTGTATATGTATTTAATTAATTACTTACTGGCAAACTACTGTAGCTGAAGAAGAAGGATAAACACTATATTGTGAAGCCACTAGATGGTAGTATTATGTAAGACTTATAGCTTGTATCCCCCTACTTCTCTGCAAGCATTACAGGTTTCATCCTAATCTCTCACATCCTTTCACGTGACTGTGTTTTTGTGTGGTACCCACAGGGTACTATACACCCATTCCGGAAGACGCACAGGTCCTTCTTTGGGAAACTCTCTCAAGAATTCCGCTTGGTGACTTCAGACAGACAGGTAAGTTAGCAGAAGGGGTGTATGCATTCGTGTGTATTGCCTAATACACCTTGCTGTTTGCACACTCTGAAACAAATAAATAGTATATATTTTTATTCCTCTAACGACCTCTACAAGCCAGAATGTTCAATAAAGTTATATTTGAACTTACTCTACAGGTTGTCTGGGTGGTTGTTCCTTAAGTCTCACAAAATAAAATTAAAAATACCCACAGGAAAGTATTATAAACCCTAGTTTTTAGAACGTCGGTCTATATTTTCAATCTCCTGATGCAGTCGCAAGTGATGCACACTATGTAGAAAATAGTGTCAGTAGATTGAAACTACAAAGCGGAAATACAAGCTGACAGAACCATATACACACCAGTGTTCTGAAAAGTCAGGTTAATAACACTTTCCTGTGGATTTTTGTCTCAAATTTCCAATGGTAGAACAACAAAATCAGGGTACAACAGGTAGAGTAAGTTAAAATGAAGTTTACTCAACATTTTGAATTTATATATTAACACAAAAGTGGAAGCTTCCACACTCAGACTTGTAGAGGCTAGCATGTACATTAATATGCCTCCGGGACAAACTCTCCCGCAATGCTCTTTGTTTGGGAATTCCTCAATCCCCCTTCCCAGATGACCCTGACTTTATTATTGCACTGTTCTGGTAAGCTGTTTAGACATCTCATCTCGTAGGCAAGCGCCAAAACACCTCATGATAATCTTTCACTCAAAGGACTTCTCCATCACAGTGGGAATTGACAGGTCTTGCCAACCCAACTTGGCAAATAGAGTTTTCAGTAATCTGGTTGATAATGGACTTGTCCAGGAAGGCTCAGAGACTTGATGGAATTGTAGAACACGTGGGGTGGCGTGCAGAGTGTAATCTACTTTTTGGCCTACACCAAGGTCCTACTTTTACAAACAAAACCAGGAGTGGATTACAGTGCACAGTTTACAGAGCAAACAAATTCCAAGGCTAAACATTGATTGAATGTGAAAATGCCGCTCCCCTCATGGTATCACATCTAATTTGGGGATGCTCAGCCCGTGTCGTGCCCTCCTGTGCAGTGGGTGCAAAGTATATGTTGTCTTCAAGCCCATTAGAAATCGATGATAAGGCAGTGTTGATTTGTGAAACGCACAGCCTCCGGTAGCTCAGTAATAGCCATTTGCACAAGCCCAACTAAAGTTAATGGAGCTAAAAACAGTCACTAACTAGACCAGTTTGCGAATCTGCAATGATCAGGTGCCACCTTTTGTAGGGGAGAGTGGGGTAAGTTAAGTTTATTAAATATTCAGCATCACTCCGTCGAGAAATATTATTCATTCTAACAAAGAAATCTACATATTTCAGGGTGTTGTTTATACCTGGAAATAATCAGAATTCATGTAACCGTTACAGTTTTGAGAACATATCTTGTCCAAAAAAAGTGGTCTCTTGGCACAACTTACCCCGGGTATAGGGTAAGTTAAGCCGCCTACACATCTATTACCACTTCTTTTTTAAAACCATGTCTTATCTTTATTTCCCAAACACAATTCAATCACAATAGCATTTTGTTTTAAAAATATTTTTAAGCATCTTTTAACACAGGCTTAAAGCTGTAATATGTAACTTTTTGGGTGACCTGACCAAATTCACAAAGAAATGTGTGTTATAGATCTGTCATTCTCATTGAAAGCAAGTCTAAGAAGTGGTAGATCTGTTCTATGCTTCCCGTTCTTAAGTTTAGTTTTAGGGTCTTTAACATTTGGTTTTGTACACCAGCTGAAAATGATGGTAAAATGATTCTCTACAATATATTTTCTTGTTTAGTCACATAAATTGAAATTAGGCAAACTATTAGAATTTTAGCCACCAGGAAATGGCGGTGCAATTTCTGTGTAGTGCATCTTTTTAAAGGGATACGTTGGGATTTTGGAAAGGAGGCCCTTTATCTATTTCCCAGAGTCAGATAAACTAGTGGATACCATTTTTATGTATGAAGGAAGTTCTAGGTAGTTTCGTCAGCCAATGCTAACTAGTGTTGGTGTGATGACTGGAAGTCTATGGGTAACACAAGTTAGCATTGGCTCGCGAAACTACCTGTACTTTCCTTCATACTGGACACGGACATAAAAATGGTATCCACAAGTTCATCTGACTCTGGGGAAGTAGGTAAAGGGCCTCATTGTCAAAACACCCAAATATCCCTTTAACGCCTAACAAATGCTAGTTTTTAAAAAAACACTTAGCATGGGCCTGTTACTTCATATCCCAGCGATAATGCTTTCCGTTACATCTGGGAAGAAAACACTTCAATTTACTCAACTTGCTATTGGGTCAACTTACCCCAAGACAAACATTTAAACAGCTTGGAAAATTCCAGAAAATGATGTCATGGCTTTAGAAGCTTCTGATAGGCTAATTGACATCATTTGAGTCAATTGGAGGTGTACCTGTGGATTTATTTCAAGGCCTACCTTCAAACTCAGTGCATCTTTGCTTGACATCATGGGAAAATCAAAAGAAATCAGTCAAGACCTCAGAAAAGTAATTGTAGACCTCCACAAGTCCCGTTCATCCTTGAGGGCAATTTCCAAATGCCTGAAGGTACCACGTTCATCTGTACAAACAATAGTACACAAGTATAAACACCATGGGACCATGCAGCCGTCACACCGCTCAGGAAGGAGACACGTTCTGTCTCCTAGAGATGAACGTACTTTGGTGCGAAAAGTACAAATCAATCCCAGAACAACGGCAAAGGACCTTGTGAAGATGCTGGAGGAAACAGGTACAAAACTATCTATATCCACAGTAAAACGAGTCCTGTATCAACATAACCTGAAAGGCCGCTCAGCAAGGAAGAAGCCACTGCTCCAAAACTGCCATTAAAAAAAAGACTACGGTTTGCAACTGCACATGGGAACAAAGATCATACTTTTTGGATAAATTACCTCTGGTCTGATGAAACAAAAAGAGAACTGTTTGGCCATAATGACCATCATACCGATGGTGTGATGGTTGAGAGAAAAAGGGGGAGGCTTGCAAGCCGAAGAACAACATGAAGCACGGTGTGGCACCATCTTTTAGGGGGGCTTTGCTGCAGGAGGGACTGATGTACTTTACAAATAGATGGCTTCATGGGGAAGGACAATTATATGGATATATTGAAGCAACATCTCAAGACATCAGTCAGGAAGTTAAATCTTGGTTGCAAATGGGTCTTCCAAATGGACAATGACCCCAAGCATACTTCTAAAGTTGTGGCAAAATGGCTTAAGGACAACAAAGTCAAGGCATTGGAGTGGCCATCACAAAGCCCTGACCTCAATCCTATAGAAAATTTGTGGGCAGAAATGAAAAAGCGTGTGCGAGCAAGGAGGCCTGACTCAGGCCTGACTCAGTTACACCCGCTCTGTCTAGAGGAATGGGCCAGAATTCACCCAACTTATTGTGGGAAAATTGTGGAAGGCTACCCAAAACGTTTGACCCAAGGTAAACA
The DNA here is from genome assembly GCF_057628025.1 of Oncorhynchus mykiss. NCBI lineage: Eukaryota > Metazoa > Chordata > Actinopteri > Salmoniformes > Salmonidae > Oncorhynchus > Oncorhynchus mykiss. The sequence goes on along the minus strand of NC_143022.1, from coordinate 82,968,323 downwards.
ATTTAAAGGCAGTGCTCCCAAATACTAATTGAGTTTATGTAAACTTCTGACCCACTGGGAATGTGATGAAAGAAATAAAAATTGAAATAAATCACTCTTTACTATTATTCTGACATTTCACATTCTTAAAATAGACTCCCCACTTTAACTGACCTAAAACAGGGAATTTTTATTAGGATTAAATGTGAGGAATTGTGAAACTGAGTTTAAATGTATTTAGCTAAGCTGTATGTACTTCTGACTTCAACTGTATACTGTAATTTCTGGACTATTAAGCGCACCTGAATATAAACCGCACCCACTGAATAAAAAATAAATAATAAATAAGCCGCAGGTGCTTACCGGTACTTTGAAACAAATTAACTTTACACAGCCTTTAAACGAAACATGGCTTGTAACAAAAATAAATAGGCCTTTAAACGAAACATGGCTTGTAACAAAAATAAATAGGCTTTTAAACGAAACACGGCTTGTAACAAAAATAAATAGGCTTTTAAATGAAACACGGCTTGTAACAAAAATAAATAGGCTTTTAAACGAAACACGGCTTGTAACAAAAATAAATAGGCTTTTAAACGAAACACGGCTTGTAACATAAATTTAAAAACATAGCAGTAAACAGTAGCCTACCAAGAAAGTCATTGGTCACTATCTTCCTCCTCCTGTGCACTGAAACCACTGAAGTCATCTCCTTCGGTGTCGGAGTTGAATAGCCTCAATTGCTTCATCCGATGTTGGATCGCTGCCCTCTTCAACACGCAGCAGTCCAACCTTTCGAAACCCGTTGATGATAGTGGATTTTTTGACAATGCTCCACGCTGTCAGCAACTCTATTTCCTTTTCCCACAGCCAGATCAATCGCCTTCAACTTGAAAGCTGCATCATATGCATTTCTCTGTGTCTTTGCCATGATGAGGGTGACAAAATGACTACCATAATCAGAATGATGGGAAGTTTGAGCGCGCTCGATTTACGTCACATTATGTGACGGTGCTCAGTTTTTTGGTGGCATGAATCTTGTGATCCATAAATTAGCCGCGTCATTGTATAAACCGTGAGGTTCAAAGCGTGGGAAAAAAGTAGCGGCTTATAGTCCGGAAATTACGGTACACTACCGTTGAAAAGTTTGGGGTCACTTAGAAATGTCCTTGCTTTTGAAAGAAAAGCACATTTTTTTTTTGGTCCATTAAAATAACATCAAATTGATCAGGAATATAGTGTAGACATTATTATTGTAAATGAGTATTGTAGCTGGAAACGCAAGATTTTTATGAAATGTATGCGTACAGTGGCCCATTATCAGCAACCATCACTCCTGTGTTCCAATGGCACGTTGTGTTAGCTAATCCAAGTTGATCATTTTAAAAGGCTAATTGATCATTAGAAAACCCTTTTGCAATTATGTTAGCACAGATGAAAACTGTTCTGATTAAAGAAGCAATAAAACTGTCCTTCTTTATACTAGTTGAGTATCTGGAGCATCAGCATTTGTGAGTTCCATTACAGGCTCAAAATGGCTAGAAACAAAGAACTTTCTTCTGAAACTCGTCAGTCTATTCTTGTTCTGAGAAATGAACGCTATTCCATGTGTGAAATTTCTGAAGATCTCGTATAGCGCTGATATTCCATAAAATAATCAACCGTTTCCAGCTACAATACTCATTTACAACATTAACATTGCCTACATTGTATTTCTGATCAATTTGATATATTAATAGGCAAAAACAATGTGCTTTTCTTTAAAAAACAAGGACATTTCTATGTGACCCCAAACTTTTGAGCGTGTGTGTGTGTGGGGGCACCCCTTCAAATTCGTGGACCGGTATATAAAATCAAGCACACAGCTATGCAATCTCCATTGACAAACATTGTCAATTGAATGGCCTTACTGAAGAGCTCAGTGACTTTCAACGTGGGAACATCATAGGATGCCACCTTTCCAACAAGTCAGTATATTACATTTTTGCCCTGCTAGAGCTGCCCCGGTCAACAGCAAGTGCTGTTATTGTGAAGTGGAACGTCTAGGAGCAACAACGGCTCAGCCGCGAGGTGGTAGGCCACAAGCTCTCAGAACGGGACCACTGAGTGCTGAACTGGGTAAAAATGGTCTGTCCTTGAATGGAACACTCACTACTGAATTCAAAACTACCTCTGGAAGCAACGTCAGCACATTTACTGTTCTGCTGGAGCTTCATGAAGCGGGTTTCCGTGGTCGAGCAAATGGGTTTCTATGGTCGAGCAGCCGCACACAAGCCTAAGATCACCATGCGCAATGCCAAGCGTCGGCTGGAGTGGTGTTTCCATTGCTCTCTGGAGCAGTGGAAACGCGTTCTCTGTAGTGATGAATCACTCTTCACCTTCTGACACTCTGACAAACAAATCTGGGTATGGCGGATGCCAGGAGAAAGATGCCTGCTGCCTGAATGCATAATGCCAACTGTATAGTTTGGTGGAGGAGGAGTAATGGCCTGGGACTGTTTTTCATGGTTTAGGCTCCTCCAGTAAAGGGATATCTTAACGCTACAGCATACAATGACATTCTAGATGATTCTGTGCTTCCAACTTTGTGGCAACAGTTTGGGGAAGGCCCTTTCCTGTTTCAGCATGACAATGCCCCCATGCACAAAGCGAGGTCCATACAGAAATTGTTTGTTGAGATCGTTGTGGAAGAACTTGACTGGCCTGCACAGAATCCTGACCTCAACCCTATCGAACACTTTTGTGAAAAATTGGAACGCCGACTGCGAGCCAGGCCTAATTGCCCCACATCAGTACCGACCTCACTAATGCTCTTGTGGCTAAATGGATGCAAGTCCCCGCAGCAATGTTCCAACATCTAGTGGAAAGCCTTCCTAGAAGAGTGGAGGCTTTTATAGCAGCAAAGGGGGGGGGACCAACTCCATATTAATGCCCATGATTTTTGAATGAGATGTTCGTCGAGCTGGTCTCCACATACTTTTGTTCATGTAGTGTACGTTTTAAGACCTCATATTGAAGCTTATAGAGAACCCAACTAATGTATTGAACAATGTTAAAAGTATCTACTTTTATGTAGATACAAGCATCATGAAACCTCAACGCAATAAATTAATTTGACTTGGTGAAAATCTGTTTTTTGGACTTAAGTTCCGTACCACTTTTTCCATGTGGTTTCTTCGTTTACGGACTCCATGAAATGACCTCTTCCCAAAGATTTGGTCAGATGATTAATTTTGTATATAGTTTCCTAGAAACACAGGTGGCTCAACATACCCTTTTGGCTCAACATACCCCTCTCTCCCCTACAGGTCAACTTTGGTTTGCCCCTGTTTTGCCAAGCCTTTGAAGCATCATCCATCACTTGCACAAAGACAAAGAAGTGGCTATTCCTAACACTTAGGACTTTAAAATAAGGTCTTCATGGAGGATGGATATGGAGATATTCTATTTTTCTGAGCAATTGTTTTAGTATAAAATAATAAAAACAAAATGTTTGAGTCAGGAAGACTCTGACTGGATATTGTAGCATACAATATAGCTTAGTATTTATTTTATAGTCTTTTTTTTGTGCTCCTCTTTATCAAGGGATCCAATAATTCCGGACCCCACTATAGGCTAGTAAGTATCAAAGGATCAGGGCTACATGTGAAACCGACATCACTGCTAGCTTAGTAGTATTAGCTTCCTCCCTGAGTACAACTTGGAGTAAACTGTCCGTACCACGGCTCAAACCCGGGTTCCTCTGCCGCTCTAACACGTACGTGACTGACATCCTTGACAACGTACGAACCAGTTGAGCTATAGAAAAAGGTCCAATTTAGATTGCACCATTGGCAACATTTTAAGCTGTGCAGTGAGCTTACGGCATGTTCTTATCTCCGTTACACATGGATATTGGATGGTATAAAGACCGGACTGTAAGGCTTCTGTCCACAGGGACACATTAAGGCTCTTGACTGATACCCTGCTCTCCACTGACTGTGTACAGCGAGGGTACATGGGGGTTCAATCCCCTCTTTAGGAATTATCTGTATGTGTTCCATCTGCCGGTGTACTAGCTAGCTCTGCTAGTGAAGCTCTGCATGCCTCTACCGAAGGACCAATGGGATGGCTAGCCTCGGGGCTGCACTGTCTGGGATAAGCTGCTTTTGGCTCCAAGCGGCCCATCTGCCAGAGGTAAAGGCCCTCATCTACAAGAGTAGGGACTAGGGAGAGAGTGTGCTGTGCTGTGACTTCTGACTACTCTCCCTAAAATCTGTATGGAAGAGGCACTGGGTTTGGTTTTATAGGAACAGAGACTGATTGAGGTAGTCATCTTAGTTCACTTCACATGCATGGAGAAGAGACTAAGTTTTCTGAAATGAAAGAGTTCTAGACTTGATACTTTTAGTGGAGAAAGTGGGGACTGTTGTCTTTCTTGATAAGGGTGTGATTGTGTGATACTTGAGGCTCACTGTGGCTGGACACTGCTCCGTCCATGCACCTACTAACAGGAGTCTTCTAGAATGATTCTGCTGTTGACCTGGCATTAAAATACAGTGGGTCCTCTCCCCCTGTGCTGTGGAGTAGGCCTATACTCTGCTGGATTAAAGGCATAACAGGGAAACTACTAGTCACACAGAGAAGATGCAGTCAGTCTAACTTCCATCACTACGGAGCTTAACAGTCACTTGGCATGTGTCCTGTATAATAATAAGCCATTTAGCAGACTTTTATCCAAAGGGACTTAGTTATGGCATGCATACATTTTACGCATGGGTGGCCCCGGGAATTGAAAACACAATCCCGGCATTGCAAGCGCCATGCTCAACCAACTGAGCCACACAGCAGCCATGGATAACTCAGGCTTATAATGCATGCACGTTGCGTGGCGCATGCTCGGGCTGATGATGCAGCATAGTGTTTGTCGCAAGCTGATGATGCAGTACTTTAGGTCGACACGTTATTTATAGATGATATATCAGCAACTATAGTCTGTGACTCAGGGAGGCTGAATTTCCTAAGGGTGTTTGCGAGTGTCACTCCAATGTCAAATTTAACTTAGATATGTGATGTCTTCAGTACAACCCTCAGGAAAAAGATGTGCTGACATGTTTACCTGCAATACCGCCGTCACCCAGAGGGTGTCAGTGTGTCATCTCGTGTGTTTTTCATGTGTGTCTGTTAGTGTGTGGTTGGGATGTGTTGTGCAGCATACTGTCGCTATGTTTGCACACACACACGGTCACAGCGTTCTGTAGGGCCCTGACGCCACAACAGGCCCACACACACACTTCAGCTCCTATCTCTGTCCCTGGCTCCGGCTGTCACAAGACGCCCTAGCCCTGTCATAACACTGCGCACCGCAGTAATTGTAGATTTCACAGCACTCCAAGGACAGCCTCTGACTCCAACACAAAGTGACAGGCCAAGCAGCAGTGGATGGCCTCGAGTTTGTACCGTCCTCCTCACATTTTTGCTTTCCATTTTTTACATGGTTTGTCTGATACAAAGCATTCACTGAATTACGGCGTAGATTAAAAATGTATATTTCTTTAACAGACAGGTTAGACACGGGCATAATATAACCTATCATCCACTTGCATTACCTGTTAATATCCCACTCCCATCAATCCTATACATCTAAAGGAATTCATTTGGTTTGGAAAGCTCTATTTAATGTTATGCTCTGTGTGTTTCAGTCATGGAGAATCCTGGTGTTCAGCATGCTGAATGTCTTCTGTACTGGTTGTCTGCTGATGTGGTGCAGCTCCACCAACAGTATGGGTGAGTAGTCCTCATCACGTGACCGTGTTCCACAAAGCCAGCCAGGCGTAGTAGAGGACGTCAGTGAGAACACTCTGTACTGACATTGTTCTGATATTGTGCTCTGACGTAATTCTGTTCTCCCTAAAGTTGTTCACCTAGGGCCATGGCAGTTCACACCATTAATAACTACTTAGATCTACTCATGATGTCCAGAGAGCGAGAGATCCCATATTATAGATTTAGTCACAGTCCTCTTGACCGAGGGAAATAGTAAATCATCTACTATGATCCGACCTCCCCACCCCCACATTGCAGATTAGATCTTTGCTGGTGTCGCAGTCTTGTTGTGATGATGATCATGGTGAAATCAGTGTGAAATCCTTTTATGATTAATCCCTCTGAAAATTTGTGCAATGAAAAACATGGCAACACAAGCAGCCTACACCAGTGTTGTGTGTCAGAGACACAGGAAATGGAGGACGTTCAGATATTGAGCGGCCCGAGGAATGCGACACAGACGTCAATAGCCAGCACAAATAAACCGCAGCACCAGGCAGTTAGACCCTTCTGCTCAGAGACAGAGGAGAATGGATCCACAGGACAGGAAACTGTTGGTACAATTCCTATATGGTGTTTATCCACACCGAAACCAAGCTGTGCTAATATTGAAGCCATTGAGGGTGAGAGAGAGTCTTTCCTCTGTGCTGTAATGGCATTTTCCAGCCTATATCTGCACAGATCAGCCTTGTGTTTAGGGAGATGGTAATGTGATTACCATCTGTTTATGGAGATGGTAATGTGCAGATCTCATAAGCTGCCCCCAATCTTACATGTCAACATCAATATGATATTATTACTAATTCAAGTAAAGGGATTTAAACAAATGTTATGCAATCATAAAACAAGTATGATGTCAGTCCCGCTGCAAATAGTTTGTGTTAAGCGTAAATCAAAGTCCACAGACGCGATAGTCTGGCGTCCCATTATGACTTACTGTAGCTACACGGCTCTGAGACCACCATCTGCGGAGGACGCACAGCCCGAAAGTTCACCTGCCCACAATTCCCAACCAACGTGTCTCCGGTACATTTCCTCTATTCATTTGAATGTGTTGACAGTTGGAGAAATTGCTTGAGCTGCACTGAGAATTTGAGAAGTATGAAAGCCAATGGTCCAATATTCTAGAACACTGCTGTGCGTACATGTTTGGAAATCATGTATTGTACTTATTAGAACACATATTAATTTGCCCAAGTTTACCATAAGACATGAACAGACTGTGTCAGTGATTTGTATTCCCTGGAATTTTCTGAAGAGGCAACGGTACTGGCATGTCCCTGTGTGTGTGGTGCTTGTATGTCTACCACTTTGTTTAGCTGTTTTTGGCTTTCCCAAAAACCTTTTCAATTTAAAGTTAACTACAAAGTAGCCTATGCCTACCTGGCAGAATCATGATTATTTTCTTAAATCCAGTGGGCATTTGTTTAGCAAACTCATATGTGCGCTACAGGAACACTGCTAACCAAACAGTGCTTGGTGCATTGTATAGAGATTGCAACGTTGTATCTGTGCCATTATGGCCCTGGTGACAGGCTCAATGGCGCTGCCCATGCTCTCTCCATTTTAAAGCAGTCAATTTTCTTATGTTTAAAAAAAAGTGTAAGGGCTAATATAGGTGACTTGCCGCTGCCGCCTGCCTTGCTGCGGTCTTGAACCAAATCTTGTCATTAATTTATGGCCACTAGATGGCAGTCATATTGCTTAAAGCCATTTACAAACTTGGCAAACCAATTGAAGACGAAAATGCTCTGATAATTGTCTGCTCGCTCCCAACCAATAGGAATCCCAACCCAATTGACTGCCATTGAAGGCTTCTGCCATTTGAAAGTAATCTCCATGCAAAATGGGTTATTTCCATGTAATGCTCTCTATACATCTTTACAGTGCATGCACACTTAAATTAAAGGGCAACTACACTCAATCAAAATGTCTTAGATTTTTCACAGACCTCAAAAGTGGTCTCCTGTGTGGTAAAATTAGGGCTGGCATAATTACAGTGTAACCTTGTAACTGACGGTTATGGATGAAGACCGCCATGAAAATATGATAATCGTCATGACCGTAAAACAAATGTATATATGTTTTGGTCGAACAAATCGCTGACTGAGTGACCACAATGCAGCAGCAGCAGCACCACATATAGAAATAGAATGAATAGAACAGGTTCAGAACCTCTTACTCTGGCAATTTGACTGAACTCATAGGTACACTCGCAGTGGTTGCCAGTATTGTGATGCAATAATTTCAATGGTAATGTAGAATGTCAATGTAGGCTAATTTTGCTGGGGGGCAATGAGGAGATTCTGAATCTTTCTCCCACAGCCCTTTTCCCCACGCGTTTCCATGGTAATTCCATTGTGTGTTGGAGTTCGATTGACCTCTTTACCGCATCCATGGCTGCTAGTCCACCCATTATGTCATCATTGACTTGAATGAGTTCATTGTTGTGAACTTAGAACATCCAGTCTAGTTTTGTTTCTATTAAGTGTGGTTTTGAAAAGCAAAAACCTGGAAAGATAATTTGAAAATCTGTCCTTCTCCCAACTGTATTTGTTTGCTGTGGTATCTTTTTGGTATTGAGTATTGTGATACTAAACCTACTATCAAACTCCAAATTATGATATTGTGACAGCACTAGTAGTATACAGTGGGGCAAAAAAGTATTTAGTCAGCCACCAATTGTGCAAGTTCTCCCACTTAAAAAGATGAGAGGCCTGTAATTTTCATCATAGGTACACTTCAACTATGACAGACAAAATGAGTGAAACAATTCCAGAAAATCACATTGTATGATTTTTAATGAATTTATTTGCAAATTATGGTGGAAAATAAGTATTTGGTCAATAACAAAAGTTTATCTCAATACTTTGTTATATACCCTTTGTTGGCAATGACAGAGGTCAAACGTTTTCTGTAAGTCTTCAAGGTTTTCATACACTGTTGCTGGTATTTTGGCCCATTCCTCCATGCAGATCTCCTCTAGAGCAGTGATGTTTTGGGTCTTTTGCTGGGCAACACAGACTTTCAACTCCCTCCAAAGATTTTCTGTGGGGTTGAGATCTGGAGACTGGCTAGGCCATTCCAGGACCTTGAAATGCTTCTTACGAAGCCACTCCTTCGTTGCCCGGGCGGTGTGTTTGGGATCATTGTCATGCTGAAAGACCCAGCCATGTTTCATCTTCAATGCCCTTGCTGATGGAAGGAGGTTTTCACTCAAAATCTCACGATACATGGCCCCATTAATTATTTCCTTTACACGGATCAGTCGTCCTGGTCCCTTTGCAGAAAAATAGCCCCAAAGCATGATGTTTCCACCCCCATGCTTCACAGTAGGTATGGTGTTCTTTGGATGCAACTCAGCATTCTTTGTCCTCCAAACACGACGAGTTAAGTTTTTACCAAAAAGTTATATTTTGGTTTCATCTGACCATATGACATTGGGGCGGCAGGGTAGCCTAGTGTTTAGAGTGCTTGTTTGTAGGTGACCAAATACTTATTTTCCACCATAAGTTGCAAATAAATTAATTAAAAATCCTACAATGTGATTTTCTGGATTTTTTTTCTCATTTTGTCTGTCATAGTTGAAGTGTACCTATGATGAAAATTACAGGTCTCTTATCTTTTTAAGTGGGAGAACTTGCACAATTGGTGGCTGACTAAATACTTTTTTGCCCCACTGTATGTTGTTTGTGTGGTGTCAGGACAACACTAGTTTGTGTGGTGTCAGGACAACACAGGTATGTGTTTGTATACTGTATGTGATAGGTGCTGTACAAGCTTGTGGATGTTGTTTTAGCTGTGTGTTATGAGTTTGGTGCTCAGACCGAGAGGAACGGTAGTGTAGTGGTCTGAGGATTTTTTTTATAGTGTGTCTGTGTGGCAAATTAGATCTCTTCCACATCTCTGAAGGTTTTCCAGTCATTGCATATTTACCCTAATGTGCTGGGCTGAGCATTTGGCTTCCGGTTCATTAGACCGTCCTCCTCTCTCCCTCCCCCTTCATAGTAAACAATGCCAGTGTTACAACAAAGCAAAGCTACACTGCTGTTGCATAGGAGATGTGTGTTTTTCATACATGCTCCGTACTGCCTACGGTGGACTAGTCATTCCAGTAGAGCATCATCAACTGAATGACATTGTGAAAACAAAAGAGAATCTCTAATTGAATTTGATACGATAATGTCCCAAAGGCATGCAGGCCGGAACCATAGAACGTGGGGTTTGCATAATTGGGCCGAAATTGGCCATGTCAGCGGCCATATAGTCACACAGGAGGAGGAAAAGCTGTGAGCCTGGTCTGAGAACAATCTGAAGTCCCCATCAGCAGCACCAAGCCTCATCCCTGTGACTGGTCCTAGCTGCTCATTTGTGAGAAAGCGGCTTCCTGAAGAGATCTCCTATTCTAAACTTGAGCAGGAGATGTTTTTCCATTACAAAACTCTAAAGTGGAGGGCTACTACTCCTAATCCTTCCTTGCAGATTGGATAGAATCAATGTTAGCTCCACAGAGTTTGACGCAAACCTGCGGGTAATCCTTCACTGACCCATAAGTTCAAGTGCAGCATTCGTGGTTGAGCGAGATAATGATTAACTAAGAGAAAATGTGACTACACTTAAATCTCATTGTCTATTTATGGGGGTTTCCAATTCAGTGACACTGAACAAAACACGAGGACTACATGCTGCATTTCTCTCTGACAGGTCTATTTATAGTGCATTTTCATTAAGCGGTTGTTAAACAAGCATGCATAACGCTACTTGGAAGAGAACATGTAATTAACAGTGGCATTGCAGGCTATTACTAGGCTTAGCATGTGAATACATCGAGGCCTAGTGATAGACTAGCACCCTCTCCAGCTGCCTCAGACTACAACAACAGGAGATGGGCTCCTGCCCTATGGGCCATTCTGGCTCGGGCAAGGCTACTTACTTTTTAGGCCTAATTTTGAGTATAAGGGCAGCATAAATCCAAAATAAATCCCTTTTTAATTATTTGGTGGGTGCTTATATTATGTTCAAGTGTGTATTATACTCATGTGTGAATTGGAATTGTGTTTTTTGTATATCCTAACTCCCCCTGAGACACCCTCGGAGAGAGAGGTTACGGCCAGGGTCAGCCATTATCAACAGCAATTAGGGTTAAGTGCCTTGCTCAAGGGTCTACGGCAGATTTTTCACCTTGTCAGCTTGGTGATTCGGACGAGTAACCTTTTCAGTTTACTGGCCCAACACTCTACCCGCTCGGCTACCTGCCGAGCGGGTAGATGTCATTAGCATGCAGCCTTTCAAATTCAAAAGGAAGACATTGCAGTGCAACAATTTTTTTGTTCCAGTTTCTCATAAATATACTAAAAAGGAAAAATGGATCTCTTAGGAGGCTACTTCCGCTGATATATAGGTACATTATTCTGTCTGTAGCTAATAGCTATGAACAATGGTGGAAAGATAATAGGTTGTAATTTACAGATTTGTTGCTAATTTCAGGAAGAAGAGCCATATGTACCTTTAAGGGATAGCAACCAGAAATGTATTTATATAGCTAGCAGATATTGTGGACCTGACAAAGATCCTCTGGATCAAAACATCATTAAAGGTGGTAATTATTTGGGAGTAAACAGTGTAAAGGCCTTTATGTTCTTTTCATGTATGTACCATTAGCCAAGCACGCACATTTTTTGATGAATGTGCGTGTGACCACAGCCATTTCTTCAACTGAAAATGTTCTGATTCGATAACAATCGATTTCCTTTCATTACCTATCTACAAAGTATCTGACGTTTCCAGGGATGACTCTTAATTGTATTTCCTTGATTCCTCGCATCCTCTCTCCTCACCTCCTTCTCAAAGCGCATTTAGTGTGTGTGTGTGCTTAACTGATCCTAAAGTGGTGCGCTGTTCCGTAGGCTGTCGGAATAAAACAGATGAGTCTACAGGAATGTTTGGTGTTGTCAGCTGGTCCAGATCAAATTTTGCACCGGAAGACTAGATAAAGTTTCAAGCTGTTGAAAAATGTCCATGCCTTAATTTGATATGCGTATCCCTCTTTTGTCAACACTTCTTTTAGCTGGATCAATAGTTGCCTGGGATTGTTGGTTGTGTAGGTCATTACAGACGAATACAAACTGACTGCAGTGTGCACTGGGTTATTGTTTTCAAGGCCCATGATCCTCTAGGTTTATTCCCTTCTTATACTGTTTGTTTACTATGGCAATTATTCTACTGAATTGATACGCGGGGATTATACTGGATGATTAGAAAGGGTTACTTTTAAGCATGTTTAATGCTCTGTTGTGATTCCTGGAAATTCAGGACATTTTATTTTCTGTCTTGATGGTGTTATGGAACGTAGTGACTGGCCTTGGTTCATAGTCTTGTTTTTATTTGTTTAATTCACAGTTTAGTGTGCAGTGTGTTTAGTTTCTGGAGAGAAACACACACACACACACACACACACACACACACACACACACACACACACACATACAACTAATCTTTGTGTTTGTTCTATGTGTGTGTTAGTGCATCTGATGTCTGTCTGCTCTGCTCCTTCATAGCAGACAGCCTCCTCTCAGAAGCACTATACTCTGGGACTGTGTGTTCCCACCGTATTTCTACAGCTGGGGGAAGCCAAGCGAAAGGAGGTCAAGTGCCTGTTCTGCAGGCTTATAAACACCCCCCCCCCTCCTCCTCCTTTATCCCCCTCTCATCCTTCCTCCTGCCCAGAGAGAGAGGGAGAGCTGAATGAAAGGGTTTACCCTGTCCTGACAACCCCCCCCCCAGTCTGAGCGGCTCGCTCAGTGTGGCTCTCAGGAGATTGGCATGGTGGCAAACTGTATGCAGATGCCTCCCCCCCAAAAAGTCTCTGTGGATAAGAGAGTGTGACTGTCAGAGATGGGAAGAGATTGTGTGTGGCACTTGAGGTTATCCTGTCTAGGCCCTTGCAGCATGTGTGTCCATGTGTTTGTTTGTTTATCTTTGTTTGTTTGTGTCTGTGTGTGCACGTGTGTGTCTGCGCTCTAGTGTGTCTGTATTTGGTGAAGGGAGAGTTAGTTAGTCCCCAGGCCCCTCCTGTTCTTCCCCGCTAGAGCACAGCTGGTGAGTCCCACAGGGCTGTGAGTAAAGGGAACAGTCCTACATTCAGATTCACTTTCTGTTCCAAACAGTTCTCAGCTTTGCCAATAATAAAACCCACTTAATTTATTCCCCATACAACCACATAAAAAAATAATATTAGGTGGGTGCTTATATTTGTTCAATTTCACACATGTACAAGTGTGTATTATACGCATAAGTGGATTGGAAATGTGTTTTTGCACATCCCAACTCCCCCTGAGACACCCTCGGAGAGATGGTGACATCTGCTTTACTTAGAATCTAACCCTGAACACTGATCTATAGCTACACTGATCAAAAAAATAAAGGGAACACTAAAATAACACATCCTAGATCTGAATGAAATATTCTTATTAAATACTTCTTTCTTTACATAGTTGAATGTGCTGACAACAAAATCACACAAATATCATCAATGGAAATCAAATTTATCAACCCATGGAGGTCTGGATTTGGAGTGACACTCAAAATTGATGTAATGTCCTTAAAACAAGTCAAAATGAGGCTCAGTAGTGTGTGTGGCCTCCACGTGCCTGTATGACCTCCCTACAACACCTGGGCATGCTCCTGATGAGGTGGCGGATGGTCTCCTGAGGGATCTCTTCCCAGACCTGGACTAAAGCATCCGCCAACTCCTGGACAGTCTGTGGTGCAACGTGGCGTTGGTGGATGGAGCGAGACATGATGTCCCAGATGTGCTCAATTGGATTTAGGTCTGGGGAACGGGCGGGCCAGTCCATAGCATCAATGCCTTCCTCTTGCAGGAACTGCTGACACACTCCAGCCACATGAGGTCTAGCATTGTCTTGCATTAGGAGGAACCCAGGGCCAACCGCACCAGCATATGGTCTCACAAGGGGTCTGAGGATCTCATCTCGGTACCTAATGGCAGTCAGGCTACCTCTGGCGAGCACATGGAGGGCTGTGCGGCCCCCCCAAAAATGCCACCCCACACCATGACTGACCCACCACCAAACCGGTCATGCTGGAGGATGTTGCAGGCAGCAGAACGTTCTCCACGGCGTCTCCAGACTCTGTCACGTGCTCAGTGTGAACCTGCTTTCATCTGTGAAGAGCACAGGGCGCCAGTTGCGAATTTGCCAATCTTGGTGTTCTCTGGCAAATGCCAAACGTCATGCACGGTGTTGGGCTGTAAGCACAACCCCCACCTGTGGACGTCGGGCCCTCATACCACCCTCATGGAGTCTGTTTCTGACCGTTTAAGCAGACACATGCACATTTGTGGCTTGCTGGAGGTCATTTTGCAGGGCTCTGGCAGTGCTCCTCCTGCTCCTCCTTGCACAAAGGCGGAGGTAGCGGTCCTGCTGCTGGGTTGTTGCCCTCCTACGGCCTCCTCCACGTCTCCTGATGTACTGGCCTGTCTCCTGGTAGCGCCTCCATGCTCTGGACACTACGCTGACAGACACAGCAAACCTTCTTGCCACAGCTCGCATTGATGTGCCATCCTGGATGAGCTGCACTACCTGAGCCACTTGTGTGGATTGTAGATTCCGTCTCATGCTACCACTAGAGTGAAAGCACCGCCAGCATTCAAAAGTGACCAAAACATCAGCCAGGAAGCATAGGAACTGAGAAGTGGTCTGTGGTCACCACCTGCAGAACCACTCCTTTATTGGGGGTGTCTTGCTAATTGCCTGTAATTTCCACCTGTTTTCTATTCCATTTGCACAACAGCATGTGACATTTGTCAGTCAGTGTTGCTTCCTAAGTGGACAGTTTGACTTCACAGAAGTGTGATTTACTTGGAGTTACATTGTGTTGTTTAAGTGTTCCCTTTATTTTTTTGAACAGTGTATATAATAGCTCCACGAGGTTTGCTTTTTTTCATAGACATTTAGTTTATAGGCTAGAACTAGGTAATGTGGTTCGTGGACAGTATGTTCAGTACAGCTAATGGCCTCATTACCTTATGTAATCTTTATCGAGCTACCTAATATGAGCTCATCTAATGGCAGCATCTGGTTTTGATGTTGTTAAATTAAGACACTTTGGTACTCCTGAGACATTCCATAGTCACAGACTGAGATCCACCCTGATGACAGGAGCCTATCCAAGCCAAGTCTGGTCAGAGACTGTTTATTCAACTCAGGGTTGGAGCAGGGGAAGATTTCACTACAACCTGGTGTGGAGCTCCTCAGAGGCCTGCTCTTGTACCCCTATTAATTTCTGACAGTCTACTTAAAGTGTGGAGTTCCAGCCTCTTTCTGCAGCCTCACATTACACAAGCCTATTAATTATTGGACAAAAGCCATGGTGGGGGGGGGGGGGGGGTTCAGTAACACCACACTTTGAATAGGTGAGAATTGTTATATTGTTGATTACAGCTAAAGATATTCATGATTATGTTTTCTGAAGGCTTTGTGGCTGTTTATACACCAACTGTCAAGAGTAAACTAGTGAGAAACCTTTGCATAGAACCTGAAAACAACTTCAAAGGTGTGGTTTTTGCATAGAAATACAATCTCATTCTATACCTTGACCATTATCAGAACACTATCTTACTTAATGAGTTGTGTACCATCTTCATTGTTTCCAATGAATGGTGAATTGAAATGTTGATCTCTGAGGTCTGGTTTTCTTTCAAACAATTCTCCAATGTTTTTTTGTGGTCAGCCGAAAGTTTCTTAGTGAGTGCTGGTAGTCGGAGCTAGTTCAGGTTGTGGTTACTGACAGGTCAGTTTTGATGGGTCAACTATCTCAACAATTGTGTGCTTATGTCTGTGTGCTGAACTATATACTGTTTGTTGTCACTGACTTCTCCCTCCCTGGGCCACTAAGGTGTGTGTGTGTGTGTGTGTGCTCCCAGCTCTTTGTACCAGCCAGCCCTGAATGCGTGTTTCCCTGGTCTCACATTCACCCCCTGTGGTTGTCAGCACGGGCCCAAGGCCCAGACCAGCCGCCGCTTCCTTTGCACGGCTCCCATTTCCCCTGCCAGGTGTTTCTGTGTAGTCAGTCAATAAAGCTTTTAGTTTACATATGGAGCGATCTATTGTTTTAATGTGCCACGTTGACAGACACCCGAGATGCCCTGGTCGATGCATGTTTCTCTGCGCAATGACAGCCCACTGCTGCAGTTTGCAAATCTCTCCTTTCAGAGATACCGTGTGTGTAACCTGTGTCTATGCGCCAATGCGGTTAGGACCCAGCAGAGCCTGGGCCAGCGAAAGGTGATACACACCCGTGGCCCAAAGGCCCGTCAACTTTTGCTTATCCTCCGATAACCAGGCAGCACTTAATGCCGTTAATGGGCTTTGTTCCCTGGGGTGGAACTGGGGCCGGGAGGTGGGGCTAGGGGCTAGGGGCTGAGGTTGGAGGGGGGGGGGGGGGGGGGGGGGGGGGGGGAGCTGGGATGGCAGCAAGGCACAGGGAACAGTCAGCCAATCAGACTGCTTTGGGCTTCTGCTCTGCAGACAACATTAAATATGCAGCTCCTGAGTCATATTCCTCCACTGCGCTCCTTCTCTCATTGATCAGGTCTGAAATCATACTCCAGTGACCTTAATCTGCACACATTATGCTCCATGTATTGGGTTCAACTCTGGAGGGAGCAGGTCCACCGGGCCTCTGGGTTATGACTACTTTTACTGCTCCATGCCGGACAACTGCTCTATGCCAGACAGCTGACCAAACCGGCTCCGCGCACCAGAGGCAAAATACCAAAACGAACTAAGCCAACTACATTCATTTGGGGACAGGTCGAAATGCATAAAAACATTCCTGGACAGTTAGCTAGCTTATTGTTGCTAGCTAATTTGTACTGGGAGAAAAACATTGGGTTATTATTACCTGAAATGCGTAATGTCTTTTTTTTGTAGAATATTTACCCTTTAAAAATATATATTTATTTTCTTTCACACGAAATTGTGAACGATGGCAGACCAAAGGGAGGGTGGTGCCGCTTCTCCTCTAGATGCTGTTAATTTATCTAAAACGTCAGGTGTATGCTGATGGTTATTGCCACGATTGTCAGTCATGTAGCTGCTGTACTGATAATCTCACTGCGTCCTTGCTGGGATGACACAAGCCGTCTACTGTCAGGGAATGCCGACACCCCAGACAAACACATTGGTTCATCGTTCCACGGGAACGGACAGTACACAGCGTACCATCATGTTCTGAATAATGGCCAAATCTACTTTGCTCCCTATTTGACTGAATCGCTTAGGAGTAACAAACACAAGTCTAACATCTATCGGAAACTGCTAAACTACCTGTTCACTACCCTCCTGTTCTCCGGGGATGTGCAACTCAACCCTGGGCCTAACATCACCGAGCCATCGATACTCAGTGTAGTGGGGAGCAGTGGATGGCCGCGGAGGCGGGTGATTGCTATGCTCCCATGGTTTCTCTCGAGGCACCCAGCTCAAAGAGGAAATGTAACTCTCCAAACATATCCAAGTCGCTATATGCGATCCTTGACTCTGCTCTCGGCACGCAAGCTGTTTCAATTAGTTCCCTGCATCCAGTGCAAGCGGAAGGGATAGTTAATTGCACTACCGAACTGCCCCTAATCAAAATGGCCTAAACCCAGCTTCCAGAAAACAGTGAAAATTGTACTATTTTCAATGTCATTCACACTCGAGTCATCTGGGACCCACGAGCTAAGCCCGAGGGACTACTAGGGGGGATTTGAACATTCGCGGTGTCATTCCAGGAAGTGATCAGAGACATGGCTCCATAAAAACTCTCCATCAGCTGCTTTGATTGTGCCTGGCTACAATGTTTTCAAGAGAAACAGGATTGAAGGAAGATGAGGGGGTCTGATGATTTACATTAAAGAACATATCCGACGTAAACAAATTGAGTGGTCATGTGATAATGAACTAGAATTTATTGGCCCAAATGCTACTGTCTCCCCAAATGTCTTTTACCCTTATTGGAATGTATAGACCACCTTCCACCAAACGTGTGTTCTTTTGATCAATTTAATAACATGCTTAAGGAATGTTATTTTGGGAAAGAGGTCATCTTAATGGGAGATTTTAACATTCATTATCAAGACCAGATTTGTAGCAAAACCCTCAAACGATCACGAATACCTTTGACCTTACACAGCTAGTGTAAGGTCAAAGGTTGATCTGGTGTTCAGTAATAAACCAGAGAGAGTTACTAAATCATTCAATATGGTTACTGGCCTGTCTGATCATAATCTGACACTTATAGCCATAAAGCTTTCCAACAACAGGTTTAACCTCTACTGTTAGAAAGCCTGATCAGCTCAGAACACCTAAGAGTGATTTCAATTATTTTGAAAATGCAATTAAGGGAATTACCTGGAATGATCCCTTGTTCTATACAGGTGTGGAAGCAGCTGATAGTCAGGTTTTTCTATCCACAATCAGGACTACAATAAATGGCTTCCTAAAGAAAAGAAAATCATCTAAACCTGGCCAAAAGACTACTCTTCCTTGGCTAAATGGAGAAATAATGGAGACGGATGAAAGAATGAGATTATGCTCTAAAGCCTTAAAGTCCAAATTAGAGTATGACTTAGATTTACCATGTTGAGAAATAAGGTGATGAAAGAAATCAGATTGGCCAAGGCAAACAGTTTTTATCAACATGATTATTGAAGCAAATTGATCTGGGAGAAGATAATAATTAACCTTTCTAGGCCAGGTGTTCCGCTAGTGGAACCCCTCGACAACATTCCGCTGAAAAGGCAGTGTGCGGAATTCAAAAATATGTTTTAGAAATGTAACTTTCACACATTAACAAGTCCAATACAGCAAATGAAAGATAAACATCTTGCTAATCAACCCATCGTGCCCGATTTCAAAAATGCATTTACAGTTAAAGCACAACATATGATTATGTTAGGTCATAGCCAAGTCGAAAAAAGTCAGTCACAAAAAAGCAGAAATATAGATAAAATGAATCACTAACCTTTGATGATCTTCATCAGATGACACTCATAGGACATCATATTACACAATACATGTATGTTTTGTTCGATAATGTGCATATTTATATCCAAAAATCTCAGTTTACATTGGCGCCTTGCGTGCAGTAATGTTTTATTTCCAAAACATTCTGTGATTTTGCAGAAATACTAATAATAAACATTGATAAAAGAAACAAGTGTTATTCACATAATTAAAGATAGACTTCTCCTTAATGCAACCGCTGTGTCAGATTTTAAAAAAACTTTACGGAAATAGCATAATCTGAGAATGGCACTCAGAACCCAAAACAACCAGAGGAATATCCACCATTTTGGAATAAACAAAGTTCGAAACAACACCATAAATATTCACTTACCTTTGATCTTCATCAGAAGGCACACCCAGGAATCCCAGTTCGACAATAAATGACTGATTTGTTCCATTTATGTCCAAATAGCCACTTGTTGTTAGCGTGTTCAGCCCAGTAATCCATCTTCATGAGGCGCAGGCACTTCATCCAGACGACAACTCGAAAAGTTCCGTTACAGTCCTTTAGAAACATGTCAAACAAGGTATGGAATCAATTTTTAGGATGTTTTTAACATAAAACATCAATGTTCCAACCGGAGAATTCCTTTGTCTTCAGAAAAGCACTGGAACAAGAGGTAACTCTGTCGGGAGCTAGCGTCATGAGACCAAGGCTCTCTGCTAGATCACTGACTCCGAGGTCCCATGAGCCCCTCCTTTTTATAGTAGAATCCTCATTCAAGTTTCAAAAGACGGTTGACATCTAGTGAAAGCCGTAGGAAGTGCAACTTTATCCATATCTCAATGTGTATTCGGTAGGCCAAGCTTTGAAAAACTACAAACCTCAGATGTCCCACTTCCTGGTTGGATTTTTCTCAGGGTTTTGCCTGCCATATGAGTTCCGTTATACTCACAGACATCATTTAAACAGTTTTAGAAACTTCAGAGTGTTTTCTCTCCAATACTAATAATACTATGCATATATTAGCATCTGGGAAAGAGTAGGAGGCAGTTCCCTCTGGGCACATTATTCATCCAAAAGTGAAAATGCTGCCCCCCCCCCCACAAAAAAAAAAGGTTACAGGGAAAGACTACAGTAACATTGCAGAAAGGCTAGAAATCAATGTGAATGACAGTCTTAACACAGGATGCAGTCAAAATAGCAACAGCCTTCAATTCCTGCTTTGTTGACTGTCAAAGTACTGACAAAGAACCCCTCCACTGGTTTCTTGGGCTCAGCGTTAGGGAATGACACTCACCCAGTCTTTATCATAAGGGAGGTTTCTGAGTCAGAGGTGAACAAGGTGATTATCTCACTAAAGAACTCTAAAGCCAAAGATGTGTTTCGGCTGGACTCTACCTTTCTTAATAACTACAATGAGTCCCTCATTGGCCCCATTACTAAAGTCACCCAGTCTATTTATACCCAGTCTATTTCCCAGGGTACTGAAGTTGACCATAACAGCCATCTTTAAATCCAGTGACCCTGCTGATGTGAGTAACTACAGGCCCATTAGTATAGTACCTGTGGTGTTGAAGGTTGCTGAAAAGTGTGTAGCAGAGCAACTGACTGCCCACCTCAACAACAGCCCCTTCACATTACGCTACATGCAGTTTGGCTTCAGAGCAAAACACTCCACAGAAACGGCCAACTGCTTTCTTCTGGAAAATGTGTCCAAGATGGACAAAGGGGGCGTTGTTGGGGCTGTATTTCTAGACTTAGGGAAAGCTTTGGATACTGTTAACCATGACGTTCTCATCACAAAACTGTCCAAGTTCAACTTTTCCCCCGATGCCATGATGGATGAAATCATACCTTGAAGGCAGAACCCAGTGTGTCAGTGAGTAATGGAGCTATCTCCCACTCTAAGCTATGATGTGGGCGTGCCCCAAGGGTCAATACTGGGACCCCACCTGTTCAGCAGATTAATGATCTGCCTTCTGTCTGTACTTGGTCTGAAGTTCAAATGTATGCAAATTATAGTGATACCTACTCATTCCAGGGTTTTTCTTTATTTTTCAATTTTCTACATTGTAGAAAAATAGTGATGACATCAACACTATGAAATTACACATGGAATCATGTATTAACCAAAAAAAGTGTTAAACAAATCTCTCAAGATTTTTCAAAGTAGCCACCCTTTGCCTTGATGACAGCTTTGTACACTCTTGGCATTCTCTCAACCAGCTTCATGAGGTACTCATCAGGAATGCATTTCAATTAACAGGTGTGCCTTGTGAAAAGTTTATTTGTGAAATTTCTTTCCTTAATGCGTTTGAGCCAATCAATTGTGTTGTGACAAGGTAGGGTTGGTATACAGAAGATAGCCCTATTTGGTAAAAGACCAAGTCCATATTATGGCAAGAACAGCTCAAATAAGCAAAGACAAACTATAGTCCATCATTACTATAAGACATGAAGGTCAGTCAATCTGGAAAATTTCAAGATCTTTGAAAGTTTCTTAAAGTGCAGTCACAAAACCCATCAAGCGCTAAGAAGAAATTTGCTCTCATGAGGACCGCCACAGGAAAGGAAGTTTCAGATTTACCTTTGCTGTAGAGGGTAAGTTCATTAGAGTTACCAGCCTCAGAAATTGCAGCCCAAATAAATGCTTCACAGAGTTCAAGTAACAGACACATCCCAACATCAGTTGTTCAGAGGAGACTGCGTGAATCATGCATTCATGGTCAGATTTCTGCAAAGAAACCACTACTGCCTCCCGGGTGGCGCAGTGGTTAAGGGCGCTGTACTGCAGCGCCAGCTGTGCCACTCTGGGATCGCGCCCAGGCTCTGTCGTAACCGGCCGCGAGGTCCGTGGGGCGACGCACAATTGGCCTAGCGTCGTCCGGGTTAGGGAGGGGTTGGCCGGTAGGGATATCCTTGTCTCATCGCGCACCAGCGACTCCTGTGGCGGGCCGGGCGCAGTGCGCGCCAACCAAGGTTGCCAGGTGCACTGTGTTTCCTCCGACACATTGGTGCGGCTGGCTTCCGGGTTGGATGCACGCTGTGTTAAGAAGCAGTGCGGCTTGGTTGGGTTGTGTATCGGAGGACGCATGACTTTCAACCTTCGTCTCTCCCGAGCCCGTATGGGAGTTGTAGCGATGAGACAAGATAGTAGCTACTAAACAATTGGATACCATGAAATTGGGGAGAAAACGGGGTAAAATTCCCCTAAAATAATAAAATAAAAGAAACCAGTACTAAAGGACACCAATAAGAAGAGACTTGCTTGGGCCAAGAAACACGAGCAATGAGTCCAAATTTCAGATATTTGGTTCCTACCGCCGTGTCTTTGTGAGATGCAGAGTAGGTAAACGAATGATCTCCACATGTGTGGTTCCCACCGTGAAGCATGGAGGAGGTGGGATGGTGCTTTTCTGGTGACACTCTGATTTATTTAGAATTCAGGTTACTTAACCAGTATGGCTACCACAGCATTCTGCAGCGATACACCATCCCATCTGGTTTGCCCTTAGTCCCAATATATTTTTCAACAGGACAATGACCCAACACATCTCCAGGCTGTGTAAGGGCTATTTGACCAAAGCATCAGATTACCTGGCCTCCACAATCACCCGACCTCAACCCAATTGACAAGGTTTTGGGTGAGTTGGGCCGCAGGGTGAAGGAAAAGCAGCCAACAAGTGTTCAGGCATATGTGGGAACTCCTTCAAGACTGTTTGGAAAAGCATTCCAGGTGAAGCTGATTGAGAGAATGCCAAGCGTATGCAAAGCTGTCATCAAGGCAAAGGTTGGCTACTTTGAAGAATCTGAAATATGTTTTGATTTGTTGAACACTTTTGTTTTTTGGTTACTACATGATTCCATATGTGTTATAGTTTTTATGTCTTCACTATTATTCTACATTGTAGAAAATAGTGAAAATAAAGAGAAACTCTTGAATGAGTAGGTGTGTCTAAAATTTTGACTGGTAATATATGTGCATGCAAAGAGCTGCACAAGAACTCACTACTGTAATGGTCCAGGTTACAAAGTGACTCATGTTTGTGTTTTTTAAAATGTATTTTTAATTTTTTACATTGAGACAGTCTGCATGTTGTTCACAAAAAGGGCAACTGAAGCTACTGAGCCAGATGTCTGTATCAGAAGAGAATCTCCAGGTGGTACCCAATTTGAAGTGCCTTGGCATCATACTTAATTCAACCCTCTTTTTTTAAAGCAGGTGAAAAGGGTAACTAAAATAACCAAGTTCAACCTAGCTAATTTCCGATTCATATGAAATTGACTATAGAGGTAGCAAAACTGTACTTCAATGCTATTATACTCCCCCACTTAACATACTGCTTGACTAGTTGGGCCCAAGCTTGCTGTTCAACATTAAAACCCATTGTCTGTCTACAAACAGGCTCTCAAAGTGATTGATGGAAAGCCCAGTAGCCATCATCACTGTTACATCCTCAGAAAGCATGAACTTCTGAGTTGGGAAAATCTTGTGCAATACACAGACGCATGACTTGTATTCAAGATTCTACATGGTCTGGCTCCCCCTCTACTTAGTACTTTTGTTAAACAGAGAACCCACACCCATGGCAGCAGATCTGCAAGGTCTGCCATGAGAGTTGACTGTATTGCTGCTTTCCATGTTGTCTGTACCTTGTGAGGTGTGAAAACACTTTGTTGCTTTTTGTGCTTTTTCTCTGTCTGCATGCTACTTGTTGCTTGTCTTATGTTGATCTGTCTGCATGCTACATGTTGCTTGTCCTATGTTTCTCTGTCTGCATGCTACTTGTTGCTTGTCCTATGTTTCTCTGTCTGCATGCTACTTGTTGCTTGTCCTATGTTTCTCTGTCTGCATGCTACGTGTTGCTTGTCCTGTTTCTCTGTCTGCATGCTACTTGTTGCTTGTCCTATGTTTCTCTGTCTGCATGCTACATGTTGCTTGTCCTATGTTTCTCTGTCTGCATGCTACATGTTGCTTGTCCTATATCTCTGTCTGCATGCTACTTGTTGCTTGTCCTATGTTTCTCTGTCTGTTTGCATGCTACTTGTTGCTTGTCCTATGTTTCTCTGTCTGTCTGCATGCTACATGTTGCTTGTCCTATGTCTCTCTGTCTGCATGCTACATGTTGCTTGGCCTATGTTGCTCTGAATGTGCTCACTGCTCATTGTTTGTCTGTATTGTAATTGTTTTTAATAACCTACCCCAGGACTGTGGTTGAAAATTAGCCAGCTGGCTAAAACCGGCACTTTTACTGAAATGTTGATTAATGTGCACTGTCCTTGATAAAAAATATATTAATAAACTGATAAAAAGGGGAAACCTAGTTATTTTTTATTTTCTTTGATTCATCTCTCATTCATCCTCCTGTGGATTTTATATGGCGGTTGGTAACCAACTTAAGGTGCATTACTGCCTCCAACTGGACTGGAGTGTGGACCTCCCATCCTTTAATCACCTACGTGGGTATATGCTTGTAAAAACCAATGAGTAGATAAAGAGACGGGGCCAAGTTATATTTTAGCGCCTGGCTATGCAAACGCTAGCAAGCAGTTTGAATAAAATTATTGATTAACATGTATATGTCTATTAATTTTTTCAACATGGCCGGTTTGGTCAGCATGTTAGCATTAAAATGGCGACACACTGCATCTGTCCTAACAGATGCAGTGTGTGGTGAATACAATGCGTGGTGGATGTAAAAACACTGAGCTGATGTTTCCTGATGACAAATATCATCCTGTTTTGTTTTGGTAAACATTGTCAATCTTCTAATCGTTGAGAGTGAATAGCCAATGCTCTGCTCCAGGGCTTATCCGACTTCATCATTAATTTACCAATGGTCCAGTCTAGCCTGTGTCCTCCCTGATGTTATAGTACATTCACATGATTAACACCTAAAGATGAGACACCTGTACCACCACAGTGGATTTATAGGATTGGGTCACTGTTGAAAGGCCATATGGGATAATGACTGTATAAAATAAATTATTTAAATACTGAACTATATTGTATGATCCAAAAAAATGAAATTTTATGATGATACAATTTCTCAGCAAAAAATCCCCATAACATCAAAGAGCCACCACCATATTTTACAGTGGGTATGGGGTTCTTTTCTGCTCATGCATTCTCATTTTGGCAACAAACCCTCCACAG
Source organism: Oncorhynchus mykiss (assembly GCF_057628025.1). Lineage (NCBI taxonomy): Eukaryota > Metazoa > Chordata > Actinopteri > Salmoniformes > Salmonidae > Oncorhynchus > Oncorhynchus mykiss. The sequence continues at coordinate 82,943,371 of NC_143022.1, read as the reverse complement.
GTATGCCTGGCCAAAGAGCTCTAAATGAGAATACATAAGCAGAAAATAACCTTCTGTAAAATAAGATGGTGGACCTTTGATGTTATGGGGCTATTCTGCTTGTGCTGGTCCTGGGGAATTTTTGTCAACAACCTGGTTGCATCTGCCAGGAGGCTGAAACTTGGCTGCAAGTAGACCTTCCAGCAAGACCATAACCCTAAGCACACCTCAAAATCCACAAAGAAATGGTTAGTTTGCCACAAAATCAACATTTTGTAATGGCTATCTCAGTCTCTGGACTCCCTTTGAAATCCTTTAGTTTAATATTAGAGGGCAGTCCATAAGTGCAGACGAAGGATATGGAAAGATTCTGTATGTAGGAAGATCCTTTCCAATGGGTTCTCCAGTTAGCATAAAACATTTTAGAACAAGGCTTAGTGTCGTTAACCTCACAAGGTAAGGTATTGAAAACAGGGGTGTCAATAATTTTGACCTCTACTTTTTTGAGAAATTATAATTACTAGTTAACTATCTTTCTCTGAGCAATTGTATTAGTATATCATTTAATATTTTTTTCATACATTCTAGCTCAGTATTTGAATTATTTATTTTAGTCATCTTTGCTCATTTTTATCAAGGGTATCAATCATTTCTGACCCCACTGTATATTCCTGTGTGCTCTGGCAGAGTGCTGAGCCGTGACCATGGTGGCGTGGTAGGTACAGCACAAACCAAGCTCAATCAGTCCGATAGATCCCCTGGGCCAACGGCTAATGGTCGGTCGGCGTGTATCCTGAATTACATCACCTCAGTTTAGCCAACATGGTAGAGCAGTGTGAAAACAAAATGTTCCTCTCCATGCAAAGCTTTGCTAATCTCCTCCATCATATCCAGCTTACATAAAGCTGGGTTTGCAGTCCGGCGGATATCACTCTGCCTCCACCTTTGTTGCCTCCTGGTCCTCTAGCCTACTGCTGCTCTGCTCTACACTGCCCCCTAGAGCTGGGGAGTTTGACTGTGAGAATGGCACGGCACTACTCCCTGTGTTTTAAAGTCTAGATACATTGGGAAGCAGTAGGAGGCTTTATACTGGGTCAGGCTTGCTCATTGAATCTATTAACAATGACAGGCTGTGTCTGTGTATATGCGTGGGAGTTGGCATCTTAGCTCAGACACGACAGCTACACTGTCATCTCTACTGGACAGGAATGGCACAGTTTTGGGGGAGGGAATCCTTGGCAACCAAAGGATATTTATATTTTGTCTGTGAAATGGCTGGTACACTAAGGTTGTATTGCAGCTGATTTATCATCATAGAACATTTGTCTTGTTGATTGGACAGTAGGGCAGGTTAAATTACGGTTCATCTCATCAAGATAGTCTATATGAATTAAACTGGTGTATTGCCGCTATCCCCTTCATACATGTTACAATGACTTTTACAGAGCAAAAAAGTGTTTTCTTAATTTCTATTAGAATCAATTCAAGTAATATATAGCACTCACTGATCATGTTTTTCTCTGTCATTTCAGCCTTAACAGCATACACATACCTCACCATCTTCGATCTCTTCAGGTGAGTAAATGGGCATCCTGGGGAGCATCATGTTTTATCAGCACTGTCTAAAGGAAGTTTTATACGAAGCTAAATATTGTACCTAACTTGTGTTGAGCTCTTTTTACTAGAGTGCAATTGTTTGTGTTGAGGTGTTGTTAGTCATGATGATTTACAGTTCCCGTCAAAAGTTTGGACACCTACTCATTCAGGGGTTTTGTAAATTTTGTACTATTTTCTACATTGTAGAATGAAGACATCAAAACTATTAAATAACACATGGAATCATATAATAACCCCCAAAAATTGTTATACAAATCAAAATATATTTGAGATTCTTCAAAGTAGCCACCCTTTGCCTTGACGAAAGCTTTTTTTGGTTACTATATGATTCCATATGTGTTATTTCATAGTGTTGATGTCTTCACTATTATTCTACAATGTAGAAAATAGTAAGAATAAAGAAAAACCCTTGAATGAGTAGGTGTGTCCAAACTTTTGACTGGTAATGTATGTGTACCTGTTGGCCTACAGTCTGATCACCTGTCTGCTGAGTTCCTGGGTGGCCATGAAGAAGCCTAGTCAGCTCTTCTCGTTTGGGTACGTCCATTAGCATACTGATTCTACAGTAGCCTGTTTTCTAAAATGATGACCTCCACTGTTATTATTTATTTAAAAATGGAGTCATTTGATGATTATGTTTCCATTCATTGACTTGTATTGATTTATTAATGTCTACTGGATTTTTTTGGTGTATGCTTTAATGTACTGTATGTGATACAACACTTCCATTCCCACACATCTTAGGTTGTTTAAAGAGGCGCTAAACTTACAAATTCCCTCCTAGGCATTTCCGGTACTCATCAAGAAAAATTAGAATTGTGTGGTTCAATGTGGGTGTTATGTTTGCTATATCATATCCTGGCAGTAATGTTTGTCCCCCTTCAGTCACCGTACCGAATTGCTTAGCAACCGGGAGAGGCAGCAGGACATCGTGAACATGATTGGTCAGGGAATACTGCATTTCCTGCTTTCTAGATGTAGTTGTCTTTGATAAATTTGGTGTTTGTGATTCTAACGTTAGTTCATGAATGAATACCCAAGCCGTTTTTAAAAAGCAACTTGTTTTTTCAACATAACATTTTCTTGTGTATGGATTGTTGTTTAAACAAGTTTGAGGTGCTGCATACTAATGTTTAGTTTGGATGTCTATAAATTGAATGCGCGGGTTGATTCTGGTGAGCGATTGGATAGTGTGCTCTGCAGCATACCGGGCATCTGTGATCTGGATGATTTGATTACTGCCAGCCAGGATTAGACTGTGCCAGGCTTTGGTCCTGTGTGGGCAGGATTGAAATCAGAACCCAACCATGATGTAAGTGACATCTTCAGTTACACATCTCACAAAACCCAGTTTTGGAATATACTGACTTTATGACCAAAACTATCCTACTTACACTTTTTGGTCAATTTTGGCACTGGAATAAATGTTTGACACACCCCTGCGAAAAAAAAATATAATTAACATAATAGAACAATTTCCATCTATATCTGCCTGTTTTGGCAAGAGACCTGTTTTTTTGGCATGTGCTGTGTCTCTATCTACTGCGTCCTCCTTCCGCGTCTGCGGTGGAAGTTTGTCAGACCAGGAGACATCCTGAAAATCGGTCTTCTCACGAGGAACAACATCTCCACTCCGCTGATCCTCAAAACTGGGGCCCCACAAGGGTGCGTTTTGAGCCCTCTCCTGTACTCCCTGTTCCAACTCAATCATCAAGTTTGCGGACGACACTACAGTGGTAGGCTTGATTACCAACAATGACGAGACGGCCTACAGGGAGGAGGTGAGGGCCCTCGGAGTGTGGTGTCAGGAAAATAACCTCATACTCAACGTCATCAAAACAAAGGAGATGATTGTGGACTTTAGGAAACAGCAGAGGGAGCACCCCCCTATCCACATCATCGGGACAGTAGTGGAGAGGGTAGTAAGTTTTAAGTTCCTCGGCGTACACATCACGGACAAACTGAATTGGTCCACCCACACAGACAGTCATGAAGAAGGTGCAGCAGCACCTCTTCAACCTCAGGAGGCTGAAGAAATTCGGTTTGTCACCAAAAGCACTCACAAACTTCTACAGATGCACAATTGAGAGCATCCTGTCGGGCTGTATCACCGCCTGGTACGGCAACTGGTACGGCAACTGCTCCGCTCTCAACCGTAAGGCATTCCAGAGGGTAGTGAGGTCTGCACAACGCATCACCGGGGGCAAACTACCTGCCCTCCAGGACACCTACACCACCCGATGTCACAGGAAGGCCATAAAGATCATCAAGGACAACAACCACCCGAGCCACTCCCTGTTCACCCCGCTATCATCCAGAAGGCGAGGTCAATACAGGTGCATCAAAGCAGGGACCGAGAGACTGAAAAACAGCTTCTATCTCAAGGCCATCAGACTGTTAAACAGCCACCCCTAACATTGAGTGGCTGCTGCCAACACACGGACTCAACTCCAGCCACTTTAATAATGGAAATTGATGGAAAAATACATCACTAGCCACTTTAAACAATGCTACTTAATATAATGTTTACATACCCTACATTACTCATCTCATATGTATATATTGTACTCTATATCATCGACTGCATCTTTATGTAATACATGTTTCACAAGCCACTTTAAACTATGCCACTTTGTTTACATACCCTACATTACTCATCTCATATGTATATACTGTACTCGATACCATCTACTGCATCTTGCCTATGCCGGTTTGTACCATCACTCATTGATATATCTTTATGTACATATTCTTTATCCCTTTACACTTGTGTGTGTATAAGGTAGTAGTTTTGGAATTGTTAGGTTAGATTACTCGTTGGTTATTACTGCATTGTCGGAACTAGAAGCACAAGCATTTCGCTACACTAGCTACATTAACATCGGCTAACCATGTGTATGTGACAAATAACATTTGATTTAATTTGAAATGTCTGTAGCGACCAAACAGTTTGGGCTAATATGATAACCCCCTTTTCGAAGTTGAAGCTTTAAAAATGAATGGTTGTAAAGTGCCTTCAGAAAGTATTCACATCCCTCTACTTTTTCCAGATTTTGTTGTTACTACCTGAATTGAAAATTGATTAAATGTAGATTGTGTGTTACTGATCTACACACACTGCCCCATAATGTCAAAGTGGAAATATGTTTTAGACATCTTTAAAAATTAATAAAAGATTAAAAGCTGAAATGTCTTGAGTCAATAAGTATTCAGCCCCTATGTTATGGCAAGCCTAAATGAGTTCAGGTGTAAAAATGTGCTTAACAAGTCTAAGTTGCATGGACTCACTCTGTGTGCAGTAATAGTGTTTAACATGATTTTTGAAGAACCCATCTCTTTATGGGGTAGTTATTCAAACACATGAATTTCAAGCACAGATTCAATCACAAAGACCAGTGAGGCTTTCCAATGCTTTGGAAAGGTAATCTATTGGTAGATTTTAAAAATAAATAAAAGTAAGACCTTATTCATGACACTTTAGATGGTATATTAATCCACCCAGTGACGACAAAGATACAGGCATCCTTCCTAACTCAGTTGAAGAAAACCGTTGAGGGATTTGGCCAATGGTGATTTTAAACCAGTTGCACAGTTAAATGGCTGTGATGCAGTGCATTTGAAAAGTATTCAGACCACTTGACATTTTCCACATTTTGTTACGTTACAGCGTTATTTTAAAATAGATTCAATTGTTTTTCTCCCTTACCAATCTACTCACAATCCCCCATAATGACAAAGCAAAAAACAGTTTTTTCCAAATGTATAAAATAATAAATTCAAGTATAAAATGTACATAAGTATTCAGACCCTTTACTCAGTACTTTGTTGGAGCACCTTTGGCAGTGCTTACGGCCTCGATTCTTCTTAGGTAGGATGCTACAAGCTTGGCACACCTGCATTTGGGGAGTTTCTCCCATTCTCTGCAGATCCTCTCAAGCTCTGTCAGGTTGGATGGGGAGTGTCGCTGCACAGCTATTTTCAGGTCTCTCCAGAGATGTTTAACCGGGTTCTAGTCCGGGCTCTGGCTGGGCCACAAGGACATGCATTGTCTTGGCTGTGTGCTTAAGGTTGTTGTACTGTTGGAAGGTGAACTTTTGCCCTAGTCTGAGGTCCTCAGTGCTCTGGAGCAGGTTTTCGTCGATCCTGACTAGTCTCCCACTCCCTGCCTCTGATAAACATCCCCACAGCATGATGCTGCCACCAGCATGCTTCACCGTAGGGATGGTGCCAGGTTTCCTCCAGACGTGACGCTTGGCATTCAGGCCAAAGAGTTCAATCTTGGTTTCATCAGACCAGTGAATCTTGTTTCTCATGGCCTGAGAGTCCTTTAGGTGCCTTTTGGCTAACACCAAGTGGGCTGTCGTGCCTTTTACTGAGAAGGGGCTTCCATCTGGCCACTCTACCATAAAGACCTGATTGGTGGAGGGCTGCAGAGATGGTTGTCCTTCTGGAAGGTTCTCCCATCTCCACAGAGGAACTCTGGAGCTCTGTCAGAGTGACCATCGGGTTCTTGGTCACCTACCTGACCAAGGCCCTTCTCCACCGATTGCTCAGTTTGGCCGGGCGGAGAGCTTGAGGAGGAGTGTTGGTGGTTCCAAACTTCTTCCATTTAAGAATGATGGAAGTCGAGGCCTCCAGGGTGGCGCAGAGACTCTGGGTTCGCGCCCAGGCTCTGTCGTAACCGGCCGCGACCGGGAGGTCCGTGGGGCGACGCACAATTGGCCTAGCGTCGTCCGGGTTAGGGAGGGCTTGGCCGGTAGGGATGTCCTTGTCTCATCGCGCACCAGTGACTCCTGCTGTGGTCCGGGCGCAGTGCGCGCTAACCAATTGGTGCGGCTGGCTTCCGGGTTGGATGCGTGCTGTGTTAAGAAGCAGTGCAACTTGGTTGGGTTGTGTATCGGAGGACGCATGACTTTCAACCTTCGTCTCTCCCGAGCCTGTACGGGAGTTGTAGCGATGAGACACGATAGTATCTACTAAACAATTGGATACCATGAAATTGGGGAGAAAAAGGGGGTAAAATTAAAACATTTAAAAAGAACGATGGAAGCCACTGTGTTCTTGGGGACCTTCAATGCTGCAGACGTTTTTTGGTACCCTTCCCCAGATCTGTGCCTCGACACAATCCTGTCTCGGAACTTTTTGCTCTGACATGCATTGTCAGCTGTGGGACCTTATATAGATAGGTGTGTCCCTTTCCAAATCATGTCCAATCAATTGAATTTACCACAGGTGAACTCCAATCAAGTTGTAGAAACATCTCAAGGATGATTAATGGTAACAGGATGCACTTGAGCTCAATTCCTCATAGCAAAAGGTCTGAATAATGTAAATAAGGTTTTTCTATTTTATTTGTAATACATTTGAAACCGTTTCTAAAAACCTGTTTTCATTTTGTTATTATGGGGTATTGTATGTAGATTTATATATTTTTATTTATTCTATTTTAGAATAAGGCTGTAACGTAACAACATTTGGAAAAGAGAAGCGTGTCTGAATACTTAACAAATGCATTGTAGGTGAAAACTGAATCAACATTGTAATTTAGGTTAGTATTGTGGAGTAACTACAAAGTGAAAAGAAGGAAGCCTGTACAGAATAAAAATTCCAAAACATGCATCCTGATTTAAGTAAGGCACTAAAGTAATAGTGCAAAAAAAAAAGTTTTGGCCTAAATACAAAGCATTATGTTTGGGGCAAATCCAGCACAACACCACTCTCTTAATATTTTTAATCATGGTGATGGCTGCATCATGTTATGGGTATACTTGTCATCGACAAGGATAATAACCTAAAACACGAAGCAAATATACACTGGAGTTACTTACCAAGATGACATTGAATGTTCCTGAGTGGCCTAGTTATAGTTTTGACTTCAATGGTGTTGAAAATCTGTTTCAATACTTGAAAATGGCTATCTAGCAATGATATATATATATATATATATATGGAAGTAGTTTAGTGCCCCAAAAAAGGGGTTAAATATGGGTACAAAATATATATATATATATATCTATCTTAGATGACTTAGATACAGGACAGACACTTCAAAACACACTTAAGATACTTAAAAAAATAAAAAATACTATCTGTTTAGACTCTGGACTAGAGGTTAAGCTCCTGACCTGTGTTGATGGCCGTGTGTTTGTTTGCCCGTGACTGACTACAGTCGCGGTACGGTCTAGCCTTTGTATGTTTGTGTGTGTTGTCCCTAATCATCTCATACACACAGCCTTTGACACACCATGCAAGCTGTTTTTATCGGGTAGAGCTCTGTTTGTTTGGCATAGGGCTCTGTGGGTTTGCTTTTTTTCCTTTGACCTTAGGGTGTTGAGCAGTGGTGGTTGCATAGAAAGCTGCTTTTCAGCTTGATTTGGCCCTAATGTGCTCACTGGGCCAGTACAATGGGTCAGCCACTGGACAGATTATCTCATTTCAACGGAGCAACTCTCCCTAACCCTTCTGTCTATCCAGCTTTCCCAGTGCAGCATGTTACTAAACATTGACATGGGGACAAGGAAATAACCAAATTATGTACATTTACAGATGAAAACTTCTTACTTCTGGTCTTAACAGTGTACCTTTTATACACTACTCGCTTCTACAATGTATGGAACCATATCAGTGTGGCACTATTGATGAGCAATTTTAAGTCATTATGGAAGTGTTTTGTGTTCCACTTTCTATGTTCTGGATACAGTAGGATTTTCATTAATGCTTACAGAACGGACACAGAGAATTGTGCTATGCATCATATCACTCATTCCCAAAACCCCTGTGTTGTATGTTGTTATATTCATGTACCTCTGTTATTGTTGTACATAATGTTTATTTTTATCTGTCTGTTGGAATTTTCATATCAGACAATGAGATCAGTGACAATAAAACATTTGAAAATGATATTTTCAAGCATCCTGGTAGTCTTTCAGTAGCTCAAATGAAAATGTATGGTACAAAGCACATGATCTCTGTCAGTCGTGTATTTTCAGTTATATTTGTTTGCTTGATTGCTCACGTGTGTGTGTGTGTGTTTTCCACCAGGTTTAAGCGACTGGAGGTCCTTGCTGTGTTTGCCTCCACGGTGCTGGTGCAGCTGGGCGCTCTGTTCATCCTGAAGGAGAGGTAGGTGGAACCAGGGTTTACCCCTGTTTTGGGACACGGGGTGGGGGACGGGGGCTACTGAATATTTCAGAGCTGTGAGAATGTCTGCTTGTGCCCACACCTAGGGCCAAGGCGATCAGAGCCAGGGTTTATCCAGAGGTCACTGCTCAGGCAGGCGAGGGTTTTAGGAGGGGGGGTGCTGATGACGGCGCAGTCACTACCTCTTTTCACTCGGCTGCCAACTAGTACATCGACCATGTGTGTCCTATGTAGGGCTAGTGCAGTGTGTTCGGGGGGGTTGTGTTGATGATTGTAGGACATTTCAGCACTGTGGGAATGTTTGTTCGTACCTATGTCCACACCTCAACCTGAAGCACCCATTAGAGAAGGCAGGGTTTATCTAGCGGTCACGTCTCTGCAGGGTAGAGGAGGGGAGAGGTGATGACGTTACACTGTCTCTTTCACCTGGCTGCCAAACAACATGTCAAGCACGTGTGTAACAAGGCTTCCGTCATTCAGAGAGAGAGAAACGGGCGGGGGGGACACTCAAATTAGTATGATATTACATTTGGTATGGTTACATGAGACAGAAGGTTACTTAATCCATAAGAGTCTAAGCCCTGTCTAACACGGTGGAGGGTTCTACTAAGCTATATGGAATTGTTTTTAAAAGGTCCTACCAAGGATCATTTAGCAATTTGATTTTGAATTTTAATACTACCTGAAGTATAAAAAAAATTGGGCCTTAATACAATTAGCCCATACAAACATATTGAATAACAGATTCACTACATGGAACAACAGTTTCTCCTCCCAAAAAATAAAAAGGAAGTTTGTTCTGAAGTGTCAAAGATATAAGAAAGATCAGGAATATCATATAACCCCTTATTTTTGGCACTTAACAGTGTCCATATATACAGTTGAAGTCGAAGTTTACATACACTTAGGTTGGAGTCATTAACTTGTTTTTCAACAACTCCACACATTTCTTGTTAACAAACTATAGTCGCTCGGTTAGGACATCTACTTTGTGCATGACACAAGTAATTTTTCCAACAATTGTTTACAGACAGATTATTTCACTTATAATTCACTGTATCACAATTCCAGTGGGACAGAAGTTTACATACACAAAGTTGACTGTGTCTTTAAATAGCTTGGAAAATTCCAGAAAATGATGTCATGGCTTTAGAAGCTTCTGATAGGCGAATTGACATCATTTGAGTCAATTGGAGGTGTATCTGTGGATGTATTTCAAGGCCTACCTTCAAACTCAGTGCCTCTTTGCTTGACATCATGGGAAAATTTAAAGAAATCTACCAAGACCTCAGAAAAGAAATTGTAGACCTCCACATGTCTGGTACATCATTGGGAGTAATTTCCAAACTCCTGAAGGTACCACGTTCAACTGTACAAACAATAGTACGCAAGTATTAACACCATGGGACCACGCAGCCGTCATACCGCTCAGGAAGGAGACACGTTCTGTCTCCTAGAGATGAACGTACTTTGGTGCTAAAAGTGCAAATCAATCTCAGAACAACACAAAGGACCTTGTGAAGATGCTGGAGGAAACAGGTACAAAAGTATCTATATTCACAGTAAATCAAGTCCTATATCGACATAACCTGAAAGGCCGCTCAGCAAGGAAGAAGCCACTGCTCCAAAACCACCATAAAAAAAAGCCAGACTACGGTTTGCAACAGCACATGGGGACAAAGATCGTACTTTTTTGAGAAATGTCCTCTGGTCTGCTAAAACAAAAATAGAACTGTTTGGCCATAATTACCATAATTTTGTTTGGAGGAAAAAGGTGGAGGCTTGCAAGCTGAAGAACACCATCCCAACAGTGAAGCACGGGGGTGGCAGCATCATGTTGTGGGGGTGCTTTGCTGCAGGAGGGGCTGGTGCACTTCACAAAATAGATGGCATCATGAGTATGGAACATTATGTGGATATATTGAAGCAATCTCAAGACATCAGTCAGGAAGCTTGGTCGCAATGGGTCTTCCAAATGGACAATGACCCCAAGCATACTTCCAAAGCTGTGGCAAAATGGCTTAAGGACAACAAAGTCGAGGTATTGGAGTGGCCATCACAAAGCCCTGACCTCAATCCTATAGAAAATGTGTGGGCAGAACTGAAAAAGTGTGTGCGAGCAAGGAGGCCTCCAAACCTGACTTAGTTACACCAGCTCTGTCCGGAGGACAAAATATTGATGTTTTGTTCCCCGAGCCTCTTAGTTATCACTTTTACCTTAAGGCAAGGTGCTCCATCATGCTGAGAAAGGCATTGTTCGTCACCAAACTGTTCCTGGATGGTTGGGAGAAGTTGCTCTCTTGGAGGATGTGTTGGTACCATTCTTTATTCATGACTGTGTTCTTAGGCAAAATTGTGAGTGAGCCCACTCCCTTGGCTGAGAAGCAACCCCACACATGAATGGTCTCAGGATGCTTTACTGTTGGCATGACACAGGACTGATGGTAGTGCTCACCTTGTCTTCCCCGGACAAGCTTTATTCCGGATGCCCCAAACAATCGGAAAGGTGATTCATCAGAGAAAATGACTTTACCCCAGTCCTCAGCAGTCCAATCGCTGTATCTTTGGCAGAATATCTGTCTGTCCCTGATGTTTTTCCTGGAGAGAATTGGCTTCTTTGCTGCCCTTCTTGACACCAGGCCATCCTTCAAAAGTCTTTGCCTCATTGTGCGTGCATATGCACTCACACCTGCCTGCTGCCATTCCTGAGCATGCTCTGTACTGGTGTTGCCCCAATCCCGCAGCTGAATCAACTTTAGGAGACGGTGCTGGCGCTTGCTGGACTTTCTTGGGCGCCCTGAAACCTTCTTCACAACAATTGAACCGCTCTCCTTGAAGTTCTTGATGATCCGATAAATGGTTGATTTAGGTGCAATCTTACTGGCAGCAATATCCTTGCCTGTGAAGCCCTTTTTGTGCAAAGTAATGATGATGGCACGTGTTTCCTTGCAGGTAACCATGGATGGCAGAGGAAGAACAATGATTCCAAGCACCACTCTCATTTTGAGGCTTCCAGTCTATTATTTGAACTCATTCAGCATGACAGAGTGATCTCCAGCCTTGTCCTTGTCAACATTCACGCCTGTGTTAACGAGAGAATCACTGACATGATGTCAGCTAGTCCTTTTGTGGCAGGGCTGAAATTCAGTGGAAATGTTTTTGGGGGATTCAGTTCATTTGCATGGCAAAGAGGGACTTTGCAATAAATTGCAATTCATCTGATCGCTCTTCATAACATTCTGGAGTATATGCAAATTGCCATCATACAAACTGAGGCAGCAGACTTTGAAAATTAATATTTGTGTCATTCTCAAAACTTTTGGCCACGACTGTACATCCATTATTATTTTCTACTGGTACTTGGGTACCTTCAGACAAGTCTTGTGAGGCCTGTGGGCGTCTTAGAGCAAAACAACCAACATATATGAGAGTCATCTTTCCACAGAGGGGTCATAATAGTTTATAGGCCAAACCGCCAAAGCGTACAGACAATTTTGTGAGAACTTTTTTCGTTGTCTTATGGTCTGACAAACACTCCTCTAGCTAGCACTGTCATCTTTCACTGCAGATGAGAAAGTGTGACATCTGTGGATGCATCCAATGCAAAAAAGAAACTGATCTCTAGCTGAAACGGACAGATCTTTATTGGGAATTTTTGTAATTTTGCAAATTTGATTTTGTGGGGACGCGGACATCGACCTTAGGGGGCAAAAACGAAAGTATGGTGGTTGGTCAGGGTGGATGGGTAGTATTATAACACCAACGTTTAGCAACACAAAGGTTGCATGTTCTAATCACACCATGGACAACTTTTGCAGTTTAGCAATTTTGCAACAACTTTCTACTTTTTAGCTACTTTGCAACTACTTAGCATGTTTGATAACCTTAATCCTTTTAACCCAACTCCTAACCTAAAGCTCTAGCCTAGCTAAAGTTAGCCACTTAGCTAGTGTTAGCCACAACAAATAGGAATTTGTGACATATCATATGTTTTGCAGATTCGTAACATATTGCACGAATTGCAATTTGTAGCATATTGTCCGAATTGCAATTCATAATCCATCATAAGAAATGGGTGATGGACATCCATCCACAAATTAATACATGCCATTCAAAACGGAACATATCATACTAATTGGAGTATCTCGGATTTAAATGTACTATGTTACATCTACCCGAGTCCAGGTTGATTTGTGGTAAGTGTATGGTAAATTTAGGCTGACTCCATACCTTCTTCTCTTAATGTTGCCATGAATACTGGACAAAGGTTTTGATCATCCACCTAAAGGACAAATCTATCCTGGAGACATATGCAAAACCACTTCTGTAAATAGCCTTTTGTGGCGTGTTTCTGATGGCTGTTGTCCCAGTGATCGGTTCTAGTGTTACTATCAGACTTAATCGGCCATGTAGCTCCCAGCGTGTCCTAGCCATCTCTTTTATTATATCACTCCGCCTTAGCATCTCAGCGCAGACTCCCCTCATTATTACTAGCGCCATGTGTTTTCCCTGGTATAGGAAGTGCCCTTATTCTAGGGGTGTGCCAAGTACTCTGACAAAACAAGTATCGTAATGGATATGGCATCTCTCTTTCACTCAGTGTGAAGCGCTATGTGGTTAAACAACTGTCGGCTAGTTTCTCCGTCTGTAAAGAAATGGGCAGGATATTGGTTGAGCCTGCTACGATGATTTGGAATGAAGCAAGCCGCTCTCCTTCTGCACTAATTTCTCCAGACAGAGCACGCCTCTGTTTCACTCACTCAGTCACTCGTCTCAGGGTCACAAGTCTCCCCTTCTCCAAACATTGTGTTTGAATGGGAATCCATAGTTGGACATAGTAGTTCAATGTAGTTATTTCCCATACACTTTACTGAGGCCATATGGTGGTTTTTGTCTGTCTGCTTGGCGTTGTTAAGTAGGCCTACTTTGTCTGTCCAAATAATTATTCCATTGTTGACGTCTGTCGTTGTGTCATGATCCAAGCATGCTATTATTATTTATTCTCACCTTAGGCATGTTTACAGAGCAACAGATCATTAGAAAATCATATATTTTTTTCACCCATCTACACACAATACCCCATAATGACAAAGTGAAAACATGTTATTAGAAAAATTTAGCAAATTTGCTACACATCCGTTTTCACGTCTTGCCTTCGATTTAAGTCAAAACTGTAACTCGTCACTCAGGAACATTCACAGTTTTAGCTAGCTCTCCCAATTCAATACCTGTGATTACTGTATGCCTCGCTGTATGTCTCTCTCAAATGTCAATATGCCTTGTATACTGTTGTTCAGGTAGGTTATCATTGTTTTAGTTTACAATGAAGCCCCTAGTTCCACTCTTCATACCCCTGATACCTCCTTTGTCCCACCTCCCACACATGCGGTGACCTCACCCATTACAACCAGCATGTCCAGTGATACAACCTCTCTCATCATCACCCAGTGCCTGAGCTTACCTCCGCTGTACCCGCACCCCACCATACCCCTGTCTGCGCATTATGCCCTGAATATATTCTACCATGCCCAGAAATCTGCTCCTTTTGTTCTCTGTCCCCAACGCTCTAGGCGACCAGTTTTGATAGCCTTTAGCCGCACCCTCATTCTACTCCTCCTCTGTTCCGCGGGTGATGTGGAGGTAAACCCAGGCCCTGCATGTCCCCAGGCACCCTCATTTGTTGACTTCTGTGATCGAAAAAGCCTTGGTTTCATGCATGTCAACATCAGAAGCCTCCTCCCTAAGTTTGTTTTACTCACTGCTTTAGCACACTCTGCTAACCCTGATGTCCTTGCCGTGTCTGAATCCTGGCTCAGGAAGGCCACTAAAAATTCTGAGATTTCCATACCCAACTATAACATTTTCCGTCAAGATAGAACTGCCAAAGGGGGAGGAGTTGCAGTCTACTGCAGAGATAGCCTGCAAAGTAATGTCATACTTTTCAGGTCCATACCCAAACAGTTCGAACTACTAATTTTGAAAATTACTCTCTCCAGAAATAAGTCGCTCACTGTTTCCGCCTGCCACCGACCCCCCTCAGCTCCCAGCTGTGCCCTGGACACCATTTGTGAATTGATCGCCCCCCATCTAGCTTCAGAGTTTGTTCTGTTAGGTGACCTAAACTGGGATATGCTTAACACCCCGGCAGTCCTACAATCTAAGCTAGATGCCCTCAATCTCACACAAATCATCAAGGAACCCACCAGGTACAACCCTAAATCTGTAAACAAGGGCACCCTCATAGACGTCATCCTGACCAACTGGCCCTCCAAATACACCTCCGCTGTCTTCAACCAGGATCTCAGCGATCACTGCCTCATTGCCTGTATCCGCTACGGAGCCGCAGTCAAACGACCACCCCTCATCACTGTCAAACGCTCCCTAAAACACTTCTGTGAGCAGGCCTTTCTAATCGACCTGGCCCGGGTATCCTGGAAGGACATTGACCTCATCCCGTCAGTTGAGGATGCCTGGTCATTCTTTAAAAGTAACTTCCTCACCATTTTAGATAAGTATGCTCCGTTCAAAAAATGCAGAACTAAGAACAGATATAGCCCTTGGTTCACTCCAGACCTGACTGCCCTCGACCAGCACAAAAACATCCTGTGGCGGACTGCAATAGCATCGAATAGTCCCCGCGATATGCAACTGTTCAGGGAAGTCAGGAACCAATACACGCAGTCAGTCAGGAAAGCTAAGGCCAGCTTCTTCAGGCAGAAGTTTGCATCCTGTAGCTCCAAGTCCAAAAAGTTCTGGGACACGGTGAAGTCCATGGAGAACAAGTGCACCTCCTCCCAGCTGCCCACTGCACTGAGGCTAGGTAACACGGTCACCACCGATAAATCCATGATTATCGAAAACTTCAACAAGCATTTCTCAACGGCTGGCCATGCCTTCCGCCTGGCTACTCCAACCTCGGCCAACAGCTCCCCCCCCCCCCCCCCCCCCCCCCCCCCCGCGCAGCTACTCGCTCAAGCCTCTCCAGGTTCTCCTTTACCCAAATCCAGATAGCAGATGTTCTGAAAGAGCTGCAAAACCTGGACCTGTACAAATCAGCTGGGCTTGACAATCTGGACCCTCTATTTCTGAAACTATCCGCCGCCATTGTCGCAACCCCTATTATCAGCCTGTTCAACCTCTCTCTCATATCGTCTGAGATCCCCAAGGATTGGAAAGCTGCCGCAGTCATCCCCCTCTTTAAAGGGGGAGACACCCTGGACCCAAACTGTTACAGACCTATATCCATCCTGCCCTGCCTATCTAAGGTCTTCGAAAGCCAAGTCAACAAACAGTTCACTGACCATCTCGAATCCCACCGTACCTTCTCCGCTGTGCAATCTGGTTTCCGAGCCGGTCACGGGTCACCTCAGCCACGCTCAAGGTACTAAACGATATCATAACCGCCATCGATAAAAGATAGTACTGTGCAGCCGTCATCATCGACCTTGCCAAGGCTTTCGACTCTGTCAATCACCATATTCTTATCGGCAGACTCAGTAGCCTCGGTTTTTCGGATGACTGCCTTGCCTGGTTCACCAATTACTTTGCAGACAGAGTTCAGTGTGTCAAATCGGAGGGCATGCTGTCCGGTCCTCTGGCAGTCTCTATGGGGGTGCCACAGGGTTCAATCCTAGGGCCGACTCTTTTCTCTGTATATATCAATGATGTTGCTCTTGCTGCGGGCGATTCCCTGATCCACCTCTACGCAGACGACACCATTCTATATACATCCGGCCCGTCCTTGGACACTGCTATCTAACCTCCAAACGAGCTTCAATGCCATACAACACTCCTTCTGTGGCCTCCAACTGCTCTTAAACGCTAGTAAAACCAAATGCATGCTTTTCAACCGTTCGCTGCCTGCACCCGCACGCCTGACCAGCATCACCACCCTGGATGGTTCCGACCTTGAATATGTGGACATCTATAAGTACCTAGGTGTCTGGTTAGACTGCAAACTCTCCTTCCAGACTCATATCAAACATCTCCAATCGAAAATCAAATCAAGAATCGGCTTTCTATTCCGCAACAAAGCCTCCTTCACTCACGCCGCCAAACTTACCCTAGTAAAACTGACTATCCTACCGATCCTCGACTTCGGCGATGTCATCTACAAAATTGCTTCCAACACTCTACTCAGCAAACTGGATGCAGTTTATCACAGTGCCATCCGTTTTGTCACTAAAGCACCTTATACCACCCACCACTGCGACTTGTATGCTCTAGTCGGCTGGCCCTCGCTACATATTCGTCGCCAGACCCACTGGCTCCAGGTCATCTACAAGTCCATGCTAGGTAAAGCTCCGCCTTATCTCAGTTCACTGGTCACGATGGCAACACCCATCCGTAGCACGCGCTCCAGCAGGTGTATCTCACTGATCATCCCTAAAGCCAACACCTCATTTGGCCGCCTTTCGTTCCAGTTCTCTGCTGCCTGTGACTGGAACGAATTGCAAAAATCGCTGAAGTTGGAGACTTTTATCTCCCTCACCAACTTCAAACATCTGCTATCTGAGCAGCTAACCGAGCGCTGCAGCTGTACATAGTCTATCGGTAAACAGCCCACCCATTTTTACCTACCTCATCCCCATACTGTTTTTATTTATTTACTTTTCTGCTCTTTTGCACACCAATATCTCTACCTGTACATGACCATCTGATCATTTATCACTCCAGTGTTGTTAATCTGCAAAATTTTAATTATTCGCCTACCTCCTCATGCCTTTTGCACACAATGTATATAGACTCCCCTTTTTTTTCTCTACTGTGTTACTGACTTGTTAATTGTTTACTCCATGTGTAACTCTGTGTTGTCTGTTCACACTGCTATGCTTTATCTTGGCCAGGTCGCAGTTGCAAATGAGAACTTGTTCTCAACTAGCCTACCTGGTTAAATAAAGGTGAAATAAAAAAAATAAAAAAATAACAATTATTGGTAAGCAACTCCAGTGTATATTTGACCTTGGTTATTGTCCTGCTGAAAGGTGAATTAATCTCCCAGTGTCTGATGAAAAGCCGACTGAACCAGGTTATGCTCTAGGAATTTGCCTATGCATAGCTCCATTCCATTTATTTTTTTTATCCTGAAGAACTCCCCAGTCCTTAACGATTACAAGCATGCCCATAACATGATGCAGCCACCACTATGCTTGAAAATTTGGAGAGTGGTACTCATTAATGTGTTGTATTGGATTTGCCCCAAACATAACGTTTTGTCCTGAATACAAGGGGCTAATTGCTTTGCCTCATTTTTTGCAGTATTTCTTTAGTGCCTTGTTGCAAACAGGATGCATGTTTTGGATTTTTTTATTCTGTACAGGCTTCCTTCTTTTCACTCTGTCAATTAGGCTGATACATTCTCAGTTTTCACAGCCATTAAACTCTGTATCTGTTTTAAAGACACCATTGGCCTCCAGGTGAAATCCCTGAGCAGTTTTCTTCCTCTCTGGCAACTGAGTTAGAAAGGACGCCTGTATCTTTGTAGTGACTGGGTGTATTGATACACCATCCAATGTGTAATTAATAACTTCAACATGCTCAAAGGGATATTCAATGTCTGCTTTTTGAGTTGTTTTACACATCTACCAATAAGTGCTCTTCTTTGTGAGGCATTGGAAAACCTCCCTGGTCTTTGTGGTTGAATCTGTGTTTGAAATTCACTGCTCGGCTGAGGGACCATACAAATAATTGTATGTGTGGGGTACCGAGATGAGGTAGTCATTCAAAAATAATGTTAAACACTATTGCAAACAGAGGGAGTCCATGCAACTAATTATGTGACTTGTTAAGCAAATTTCTACTCCTGAACTTATTTAGGCTTGTCATAACAAAGGGGTTGAGTAGTTGACTCAAGACATTTCGACTTTTAACTTTGAATTAATTTGTAAAAAATATCAAACATAATTCCACTTTGACATTATGGGGTATTGTGTGTAATCCAGTCACAACATCTCTATTTAATCCATTCAGGTTGTAAACCAACAAAATGTGATAAAATTCAAGGGGTGTGAATACTTTCTGAAGGCACTGTAAATCTGTGTCTGTAATAAATACAGGCTGCAGTAGCCAGCCATGCATTATGCTATTTATTAGCTTATTTTGTTGATAATTGAAAAGGACTAAATAAATCATGTGCATTTTCATCTGTCAGGGTCGATTGCCTTTGAACAATGTGTGTGGAAGAGTTAAGCAACATAACGATGAGCTCTGAGTGATAGCGAAGCAATGCACACTTGAGGTATACGCTTTACTGGCATTTAAAGCTCACTTCCGGATTTTCCGATCACGAGTAGATCCGATTTCGAGTATCAACTATGATAAAATGGATACGACTACGAATGCGAGTATGACTAGAACAGCAGCCCAATAGAGAGTTTCCTGGTATATGAAGTGCCCTTGTACTATAACAGCCCAACAGAGGGTTTCCTTGTCAGGTCACGTGGTACCTTTCTTGTTTATTAACTTGTCCCATATTGTCCCATGTTTCTATGTGACACTGTTTTTCTTCCCTTCTGTTATTTTGTCAGTGTGGAGAGATTCGTGGAGCAGCCTGAGGTGCACACGTAAGTAGGCCCCGGTCCAAACACGCTTGCCCACACGCCCGTGTTCCACACACACACTCCAGGGAGAACAGCAGCCCAAACAAACATCACACGCAGGTCCAGACAGTGCTAGCCTACCGTCGCTCTCGTCTCTCTAAACTGAAAACAATGTGATTTTCAGCTAATTATGTTGCCATCACTCGCCACAGCCTGGATCACCATTATGAAACAAAGATTAGTAGTTTGATGAAAACAAGACTGACTTAAACCTGTCTCCGTTGACGAGATTACATTTCAAAGCAGTGGAACATTGGAGTGCACTATCACTAAAACCACAAGTATTATTTTCACTGCTGGGCAGCAGGTGTTAGCCAGGCAAGACGTCACATGTTCCAGGTACCACAACATGTAATCTAGTGTAGAACATCCATTTACAATGCAGCACCCACTGACTTCCCTCAGCATTAAAATCTGCCTCAGTTGATTTGTTTTTGGATATAAAAAAAATTGAATTGTCTCTATTTGGTTGTTTTGATGTTTGTGTTTTGGACACTTTTACACGTGTTTGTTTTCCATCACAATTCACTTCTTCTTTAACTTCATTGTGAAAGTGTCATGTATTCCAACTTAATTTTAGCAATAATATTACTCTTAACTTGATTGTATGCACAGTAATTAGCCTAGTACTTGTGTAGTGAACGGCAATGGAGACAACTGTACAAGCCATGGAGAGTGTGTGTGCTATGTTTGACATCAATGTGTTACAAGTGTGCGTCTATTTTGTGTGTGTGTGTGTGTAGGGGTCGTCTGTTGGTGGGGACCTTTGTAGCTCTGTTCTTCAACCTGCTAACTCTTCTCTCTGTGAAGAACAAGCCCTTTGTCTACGTCTCAGAAGGTAGGTCAACTCTGACTCTCCTCACTGCCTAGTATATCGGAGGTTATAATGAACTGTCTCTACTAACTTACTGTATGGAAAAAGAGGTTGCCGATATCACAGTATGTCATTTATAAAGCAACATTTTTGTAGTTCATTCTGGGATAGTATTAGGTCTTGTTTTCAACTGTGTTTGTCAGTAATGGATTCCACACAGTCATTGATAATCAATTCTGTCTGTGGTACATGGCAGTCCTAGTAGCCATGGTGCCGCCCTACTGTGCCTGGTCCTGCTGTACGTGGTTGTCTGTTGCATTCTGGCTGCTATTAACCTGAGCTGCCAGCTGGGGAGCTGGCGCTGCACGTCTGTGACTGCAGTGATTCACTAAGCAGGGCCCAAGCTGTCATCTCTCACTGTTAGTTTGTAAATCGTCATTGACACAGTTATGGACTCTGGGACAATCCAGCCCCTATACTAGTTGACCCCCTACAACAGTCTCACTGAAATCCAATGAGACTTTTCATAGTGTACACACACAGCCCTTTGCACGTCATTAGCACGGTCTCTACTCTAGCTCACAATACAACCAGTATTCTGAGAAAAAACTAAGTTTGCTAGAGAGCGAGGAGCGATGGGAGGTAAGCAGTAAGGTGTGCGAAAGAGATGAGAATGGCCATAGAAGAGAGCTGGAGTAAATTAATGAATGGAGGGAGACGAGAGGAAAACACAACCCATGGAGATCACACAGTCAGCACTCTACCTAGTAGAGGGCAGCGTAGAAAGCTGAGCTTTCTGTCTTTGTTTGTTTTGAGCCCAATGTTTACAACACACAAGCAAAATGTTGACACTGTCCCCTTTGTCTATGGCCTTTTCTGTATTAGTGTCTGCTCCGATTTGCCCAAAGTTTTTGATCAGTGCAAATGGGGTGTATTTGGTCCATGGCCTCTTAGGAAGGCTAAATGGCTTTGCTATCTTATGTAATTAAGGTCTTTAGTGGAGCAGTATGCTTGGTTAGGAGCCCTACGGCTGCCTTGCTGTCCTCCTTCGCCTTGCCTTAGAATTACTTAATCTGCTCGAGGACCATTACGACACGAGATGTGCTTAGATCATGGACGAATGAGCAGTCTTCTCAGTCGGCCTTGTCTGTCACCCAGTCACGTGCCACAGAGGAGACCTCTGAATGGCTCTGCTTGTGCCTCCACCAATCCTCTCCTCGGTTTGGAAGGAGGAGTTCTTGTGTTTGGATCTTAGCAGGTTGTGTTGAGTAACAGTGATGTAGTACACAATGACTGATGATTGTCATATTAGTGTGCACCTTTAGATCAGACGAAAGGTGAAACTCCGACATGTCACATGGGGTCATCTCTTTAATCCGATTGGAATGTTCAGTCACCAGCGGATATAGTGAGGAGAGGAGGTCCAGTGCAGGCAGAGCTAGAAGATGGAGCAGGATGAAACTGAGTCGACATTCCATCTCAGTTTTCTGTCCCCAAAACTATTACGAACACAGTACACTACATTTGGTAGACTTAACAATTTGTCAGTGTTTCAAGAAATGTCATTGTTTTTAAGGAGGGTAAGGGTGAAGTGTCCCAAACATCTTTGACCTGTATTCTGACTTACTGCCCCCGCATACTGCTTGTATCCACAGCACTAACTTGTGAGTTGGTGATCTCCCGCTCGTTTAGTAAAGTGCAGTCAGTTCTCTGCTTTCTCTCTGTTTATCATACTGATGCATGTGTGATAAAGTCTGCCTTGCTTGTGTATGTTTGCCATCCTTAAATACAAGTATAATTGTTAAATTACGAACCTAGTTGGTTTAGCTACGGAGAAAGACAGGAACCTTCCAGCTAACCATTATTGGCTGAGATAATGGCTGGGCTGGACATGCTGAGGGATGAATTCGGATTGGTCTGCCATGTAGCATTCATATGTTTAACATGAGCTGCTCAGTATGTGTAGGTAATCCTTTCTAATGCAGCTTTTTTGAAAGATATCACAAACTTCAAAAGTGTTGCTATTGCTCGATGATCGTGCCATTCTGACTCTGAAAATGAATCAGACAATGAGGAAATCCCTGATTTAGGTTCAAATAAAATCATTGAATCAGACATTGTAGACTCTTCTGAAACGGTGATCAACAGTGTTGTCACCAAAGAAGTTGACCTAGTTTTGAAATCACTGGAATACCCGGTGGAAGCAGGGTATGAAACCCAAGGAGAAAATTCTGGCGTTTGATTGCAAATATGCGGAAGGAGTCAAAAAGAGAACACATCTCTGGATTGCATTTTCAAACTAAGGGCAACTATGGCATCCTTGACAGAGAGGGAGAAGCGTTCAGCCATGTATACGGTTAAGAGTCTAGCTAGCTTCATTTTCAGATATTATGTTTCTAATTTTCTCAATTTTCATTGCATGTTAAAACATCCGGTTAGTTAGCTAACTAACGTTAGCTGGCTGGCTTGCTAGCTAACATTACGTTACGTGTATGATCTGTGTAGTAATATTATTTGTATCTCAGAAATCCTTTTGCATTGTTAGTCTGTTAGCTAGCTAACATTGAACCTAGTTGGTTAGCTTTATCTACCTGCAGATTCATGCATGGTAGTAATGTTATGGGTTGGGATTATGGTTCGTTGTTTAGCTAGCTACCTGTACCGTTTACACCTTCTGTATCCTGTGCATGTGACAAACTTTGACATACAGTGGGGCAAAAAAGTATTTAGTCAGCCACCAATTGTGCAAGTTCTCCCACTTAAAGATGAGGCATGTAATTTTCATCATAGGTACACTTCAACTATGACAGACAAAATGTTGTAGGATTTTTTATTAATTTATTTGCAAAATATGGTGGAAAATAAGTATTTGGTCAATAACAAAAGTTTATCTCAATACTGTTATATACCCTTTGTTGGCAATGACAGAGGTCAAACATTTTCTGTAAGTCTTCACAAGGTTTTCACACACTGTTGCTGGTATTTTGGCCCATTCCTCCATGCAGATCTCCTCTAAAGCAGTGACGTGTTGGGGCTGTTGCTGGGCAACACGGACTTTCAACTCCCTCCAAAGATTTTCTATGGGGTTGAGATCTGGAGACTGGCTAGGCCACTCCAGGACCTTGAAATGCTTCTTACGAAGCCACTCCTTCATTGCCCGGGCGGTGTGTTTGGGATCATTGTCATGTTGAAAGATCCAGCCACGTTTCATCTTCAATGCCCTTGCTGATGGAAGGAGGTTTTCACTCAAAATCTCACGATACATGGCCCCATTCATTCTTTCCTTTACACGGATCAGTCGTCCTGGTCCCTTTGCAGAAAAATAGCCCCAAAGCATGATGTTTCCACCCCCATGCTTCACAGTAGGTATGGTGTTCTTTAGATGCAACTCAGCATTCTTTATCCTCCAAACACGACGAGTTGAGTTTTTACCAACAAGTTATATTTTGGTTTCATCAGACCATATGACATTCTCCCAATCTTCTTCTGGATCATCCAATGCTCTCTAGCAAATTCAGACGGGCCTGGACATGTACTGGCTTAAGCAGGGGGACACGTCTGGCACTGCAGGATTTGAGTCCCTGGCGGCGTAGTGTGTTACTGATGGTAGGCTTTGTTACTTTGGTCCCAGCTCTCTGCAGGTCATTCACTAGGTCCCCCCGTGTGGTTCTGGGATTTTTGCTCACCGTTCTTGTGATCATTTTGACTCCACGGGGTGAGATCTTGCGTGGAGCCCCAGATCGAGGAAGATTATCAGTGGTCTTGTATGTCTTCCATTTCCTAATAATTGCTCCCACAGTTGATTTCTTCAAACCAAGCTGCTTACCTATTGCAGATTTAGCCTTCCCAGCCTGGTGTAGGTCTACAATTTTGTTTCTGGTGTCCTTTGACAGCTATTTGGTCTTGGCCATAGTGGAGTTTGGAGTGTGACTGTTTGAGGTTGTGGACAGGTGTCTTTTATACTGATAACAAGTTCAAACAGGTGCCATTAATACAGGTAACGAGTGGAGGACAGGGGAGCCTCTTAAAGAAGAAGTTACAGGTCTGTGAGAGCCAGAAGTCTTGCTTGTTTCTAGGTGACCAAATACTTATTTTCCACCATAATTTGCAAATAAATTAATAAAGAAATCCTACAATGTGATTTTCTGGATTTTTTTTCTAATTTTGTCATAGTTGAGGTGTACCTATGATGAAAATTACAGGCCTCTCATCTTTTTAAGTGGGAGAACTTGCACAATTGGTGGCTGACTAAATACTTTTTTGCCCCACTGTATACTACATTCATAATTTAAATGCATGGGTTTTATTGGTGTTAAAATACACCAGTTAGGCTATTTTGGACGATCAGGCTGATAGTTGTTTTTGTGTTTATGCGTTTTTCATAACGACAAGTTTGAATGTCGGACAACAATGGAATATTAGTGATGTCACTGTGACAACTGTCTACAGACATGTAGATAGACGTAGTATAAACCAGCCTTTAGTCTTAATCTTTGGTTGAGTACACTGCCATACTCGCTCTGTTAAGCACATGGCCTCATCTGAATCCTTAAAGAGATGGGTGGGGCTAAGGCTTAAGAGGGTCTGAACGATGCTGAATGGGTGTAGCCAAACAGTAGGTGTACCAAAACATTCAAGGGCCATTTTCTCAAAAGTGGGGTGACATGTTAATCAACTTTGAAAGCAGAAATCCTTTCCAATTGTTCCTCAACTGTAGTGTATGATATACAGTGCCTTCGGAAAGTTTACATACCCCTTGACTTTTTCCACATTTTGTTACATTACAACCTTAATCTAATAATTAAATGGAAAAGTACAAAAAAAATCCTCAGAAATCTACACACAACACCCCATAACGACAAAGCAAAAACAGTTTTTTAGAAAAGTTTTGAAATGTATTACAAATAAAAAACAGAAATACCTAATTTACGTAAGTATTCAGACCCTTTGCTATGTCACTCGAAATTGAGCTCAGGTGCATTCTGTTTCCATTGATCGCCCTTGAGATGTTTCTACAACTTGGAGTCCACTTGTGGTAAATTAAATTGATTGGACATGATTTGGAAAGGCGCACACCTGTCTATATAAGGTCCCACAGTTGACAGTGTATGTCAGAGCAAAAATCAAGCCATGAGGTGGAAGGAATTGTCCGTAGAGCTCAGAGACAGGATTGTGTCGAGGCACAGATCTGGGGAAGGGTACCAAAAACATTCTGCAGCATTGAAGGTCCCCAAGAACACAGTGCCTCCCTCATTCTTAAATTGAAGAAGTTTGGAACCACCAAGACTCTTCCTAGAGCTGGCCGCCCGGCCAAACTGAGCAATCAGGGGGAAAGGGCCTTGGTCAGGGAGGTGACTCTGACACCCATCCAACCTGACAGAGCTTGAGAGGATCTGTAGAGAATAATGGGAAAAGCTCCCCAAATACAGGTGTGCCATGCTTGTAGCAACATACCCAAGAAGACTCGAGGCTGTAATCACTGCCAAAGATGCTTCAACAAAGTACTGAGTAAAGGGTCTGAATACAGTACTTACATAAATGTAATATTTCAGGGTTTTTTTTATAGCAAAAATGTCTAAAAACCTGTTTTTGCTTTGTCATTATGGGGTATTATGTGACGATGAGGAGAAAAAAAACATTTAATCAATTTTAATTATTGTACAATTATTGTAAAAATAAATAAAAAAAACACCATTTAATTATTTATTTGTTAATGTAAGATAGAGCCGGTCGGTCACAGATAAACAAATTATCTTAAAATGTAAAAATAAATTATACTTTATTGTATTAATTGGTACGAATAAGAAATATTGTAAAAGGAAGAGCCAATTGGTGGGAATGAAATGGAACAGGTCCCATCCACTAGATTCCTCAGTTTTAATTGATGAAACGGTATCCTGGAAAGATCATATTCAATTTGTCTGCAGCAAAGTGATGAAATCTGTTGGTATAATCAGAAAGATTGGTGATTTGGTTCATTCATCTTGCTTCCTAACTCTAGCTTAATTTACTCATGTCTCATTTACTGTAATATTGTCTGGGTCAGTAATGTTGTGTCTTTGGACTATCATTAAAGTGAAGACTGTTTTATTATCAAATCAATTCTCTGTGTAATTATTACGTGATTAAACTAATAATGTAAACATTAATTAACTAGGAAGTTGGTGCACTACTGGAAAATGTTGAGTTACTATTTCCCGAATTTAACTCTCTTCAGGTACTTTCATACCTTATCGATTATAGTCACTTATTAATATATTATTACCTCATCAGTCATTCTGAATGTCGCAAACTCTTGGCTATCTGCACGAACCCTAGCATAAATGATGAATCGGCGAAATACGAATTGGTTTAATTATTAATTTACTAACTAAATAATCACACAGAATTACATAAACACACACACAGGATAGGTTATGCATTGAGTACTACATAATGCAATGAGAAGTCCCTAGTGGACATAATGCAATGGTCGTTCGATAGAGAAATGTTCTCCAGAATGGATCTTTCAGAGTACCATTTGGTCGTTCGATAGGGAAATGTTCTCCTCTCGTCTTCCTCTCGTCTTCGGTCGAGTTTCCTAGACTATTTTACATATACAGCTGCAGACTGTGAATGTGTAGTCTTTAGTTTTGTAGATTTCTTAACCATTCGTGACGTTTGGACTGCGTCGTTACGTCCTCTGGTCTTTGTAGAGATTTTCTTCTTCTCTGTCGAAAGTTTCAGAGTTCTAGCCATTACGTCCCTCTCAGCTCATGCTGTTGGTCTTGTTGGCCTATTGTAGATTTTGTCAGAAGTGGGTTTTATACACTCTGGGAAAAGGGGGAGTTCCATGACGCTGATGTAATGTCTGTGCTCACGTAGGCATCGCCACTGACTTGGTTAAGACTTTGTATGAAAAACAATTCTCTCATTTAGAAGGCGAACATCATATTACATCTTCTCACAAATAATTTCATATTTAATTCAATATGTTTCCTCACATTTGGATATGAACCTGAGAACTGGGAAATATATACATTCAGAGATAGTTATGTTGTTATAGTGTCCTTCATGAGAACCCCAAACACAGCTGATCTCACAATTGTTCTTCGAGTACCCACGCACCACTCCAACCGCATGGATTTCAGAAATATTGTTTCATTATTCAACCTTTTGATGTTAGAGTTTTGGTGGAAAGAATGTCATTGTTCTAAAGAGTAAATCCTCTCTCAATACTGCATGTCCAGGCAGAGAGTTTCTGCAAGGAATTTCTAGCCGTCATAAAATGGCCAACTTCACCCCTCTTCCCCTCTGCGGGAGAGATTGGGCGCTATAAAGCGGGCCCACTTTAACCTGATCCTTCAGATCTGAACAGGAGATAGTCATGATAGTACATAGGCCTCCTACCTACACAAATTGCTCATCATACAAAAAAAAAAAATGTCAAGACTAGCTGCCGCCTCTAATTAACTGGCTCTATCTGCACCTTTGTTTAAGAAACTCAATATCATGTTTCATCTACAAATACTCATTTTGTCTAAACCCTTCAATGGATTCTTCCAGCTCAATTCTGAAATCCATTTATATAACACAAGACACTGCGATAACCTTTACCCTCTCCACTGTCGCACCTCAGTCTATCAGATACTATACTCTGAAATTCGTATCTTCACATTGCCAAACCTCATCCCTCAATAACTTCAAGCGAAGACTGGGGGTCAGCCTGATGAACCAAACTACTCAGTAATCTCCTCCATACAGCCTAACTCTCACATGCGCGCACACACACACATTTAAACTAATTTTTTTTTGTGGTAACTGATCAATTAATTTATACATTTATAATTAGTAGGTTTTATCTATTTTAACAAACCTTTTTTATTTTTGTACTTATGTACAGCGGTCTAAGGCACTGCATCTCAGTGCAAGAGACGTCACTACAGTCCCTGGTTCAATTCCAGGCTGTATCACATCCGGCCGTGATTTGGAGTCCCATAGGGCGGCGCACAATTGGCCCAGCGTCGTCCAGGTTTGGCCGGGGTAGGCCGTCATTGTAAATAAGAATTTGTTCTTAACTGACTTGCCTAGTTAAATTGAATGTTGTTATTATTTTTGTGGTGTGGTTATCATGTAAGCCCATGGGCTGTCAACCACACCAGCCACACAAAAGTTTTGGGTCACTTAGAAATGTCCTTGTTTTTGAAAGAAAAGCAACTGTTTTGTCCATTTAAAATAACATAAAATTGATCAGAAATACAGTGTAGACATTGTTAACGCTGTAAATGACTATTGTAGCTGGAAACGGCTGATTTAAAAATGGAATGGAATATCTACATTGGCGTACAGAGGCCCATTATCAGCAACCATCACTCCTGTGTTCCAATGGCATGTTGTGTTAGCTAATCCAAGTTGATCATTTTCAAAGGCTAATTGATCATTACTAAACCCTTTTTCAATTATGTTAGCACAGCTGAAAACTGTTCTGATTAAAGAAGCAATAAAACTGGCCTTCTTTATACTAGTTGAGTATCTGGTGCATCAGCATTTGTGAGTTCGATTACAGGCTCAAAATGGCCAGAAACAAAGGACTTTCTTCTGAAACTCTTCAGTCTATTCTTGTTCTGAGAAATGAAGGCTATTCCATGTGAGAAATTGTCAAGAAACTGAAGATCTCGTACAACGATGTGTACTACTCCCTTCACAGAACAGCGCAAACTGGCTCTAACCAGAATAGAAAGAGGAGTGGGAGGCCCCAGTGCACAACCTTCCTACCTTCAGGCTATGCTCAAACCCTACACCCCAACCCAAGCACTCTGTTCTGCTTCCTGTTCTCTTTTGGCCATCCCACCCATATGGGAGGGCAGCTCCCAGTCAGCCCAGTCCAAGCTCTTCACTGTCCTGGCACCCCAATGGTGGAACCAGCTTCCCCCGTAAACTGGGACAGCGGAGTCCCTGCCCATCTTCCGAAAACACCTGGAACCCTACCTTTTTCAAAGAGTAAATAATCCCCCTCTTCACTTGCACTTGACCACCCCACCCACTCCTTCTAGCTCTGAAAGAAGCTTAGACGGGGATTAGACTCTAGGGGGTTAAATAATCCCCCTTCTCACCACAAACCCCCCCCCCCCCTCTAGTTTTGACTTTGCTGACAGCTACTTTATTGCGGAAAAGTGTACTTACTATGCCTGTGGTATGTGGTTGTCTCACCAAGCTATCTTAAGAAGAATGCACTAACTGTAAGTCTCTCTGGATAAGAGTGACTTCTAAATGACTTCAATATCAATGTAGTCATTTAGCAGTCGGTAACAATCAGGGTTAACCTTGTTGCTTCCGCCTATCATTGAAGAACATAATAGGTCATGTCTGCTAGAATATTTTATGAGGGCTATGGGTATTCCATTAATTGGGAGAGTCATTATGAATACATAGTTATAATATACATTACATAGAATGTGTGTTCATGTGGGCTGAGTAAACGTGTAACTGAAAACATACAAAAAAACAAAGTAAAGTACTTCTTGGTACTTTGAGGCACTTTTCCTTTTTAGAGCTTTCAAGCGCCATCTCCTTTCCTCATTTACCAACCGTCTGTGGATTATGACATTGTAGGTAGATTGGAGAAAGACTGCCACTTATGTATTGTGGTCAGTTTGTATTAATTTAATTAAATTCTAGTGGTTGGTGGGGTCTAGTTAGGGAGAGTCGGTCCACCGAGAGACTGAGTGGAGGCCCCACACACACCTCAGAGTTGTGTGTGATGCCCTCCCAGTCACCCCATCCCAACCCCTCAGATAGAGCCCCTCTCCACTCTCGCCAATAACCACCCTTGAATCTTAGCTATAATGAGAAACAAGGAATAGTAATGACTCGACATCCTCTCTTAATCTTTCCAGAACTCTTATTCATTTTACAGCAGGTTTGCAAGTCAAAATAATAAATACAATTATTTTTTTTTTTTTAGATATATATATATATTTTATATATATATATGTTCTATGGATGTGCATATATATATATATATATATACGCACGCACGCACGCACATCCATAGAACAGTTGTTGACATACACTTCATGGCCAAAAGTAAGTGGACACGCCTTAAAATTAGTGTAATCGGCTCTTTCAGCCACACTCATTGCTGACTGGTATATAAGATCGAGCACACCGCCACGCAATCTCCATAGCCTAACATTGGCAGTAGAAATGGCCCGTACTGAAGAGCTCAGTGACTTTCAATGTGGCGCCGTCATAGGATGCCACCTTTCCAACAAGTCAGATTTGCAAACTTCTGCCCTGCTGGAGCTGCCCGGTCAACTGTAAGCGCTGTTATTGTGAAGTGGAAACGTCTCGGAGCAACAACGGCTCAGCCGCGAAGTGATAGGCCACACAAGCTCACAGAACGGGACCGCTGAAGCGTGTAGCGCATAAAAACTGGAAGCAACATCAGCACAATAACTGTTTGTCTGGAGCTTTATGAAATGGGTTTCCATGGCCGAGCAGCCGAACACAAGCCTAGATCATCATGCGTAATGCCTATTGTTGGCTGGAGTGGTGTAAAACTCGCCACCATTGAACTCGGGAGAAGTGGAAACACGTTCTCTGGAGTGATGAATCATGCTTCACCATCTGGTAGTCAAAGTTTGGCGGATGCAAGGAGAACGCTAACTGCCCCAATGCATAGTATAATGTTTGGTGGAGGGGGAGTAATGGTCTTTGGCTGTTTTTCATGGTTCAGGCTAGGAACCTTAATTCCTGTGAATGGAAATCTTAATGCTACCGCATAATATGACATTCTAGACGATTCTGTGCTTCCAACTTTGTGGCAACAGTTTGGGTATGACAATGCCCCAGGTCCATACAGAAATGGTTTGTCGAGGTCGGTTTGGAAGAACTTGACTGGCCTGCACAGAGCCCTGACCTCAACCCCATCAAATACCTTGGGATGATTTGGAACGCCGACTGCGAGCCAGGCCTAATCGCCCCACATCAGTGCCCGACCTCTCTAATGCTCTTGTTGCTGAATGGAAGCAAGTCCCCCGCAGCAATGTTCCAACATCTAGTGGAAAGCCTTCCCAGAAGAGTGGAGGCTGTTATAGCAGGAAAGGGGGGACCAACTCCATATTAATGCCCGTGATTTTGGAATGAGATGTTCAACGAGCAGATCTTCACATACTTTTGGTTATGTAGTGTACATACTATATTTTCCTTCCTGAATTGTCTTTTAGAGTGTAGATTGTATTTGTGGGAGGGGGAAATTATATTGTCTCAATTTATGTTAAGCTGGTCTCGGCCATCACTGGATGTAGCCTTGTGCGTTATTTTCTACTAAGGCTTGTTTCTAGTCTCTTTCACTTATCTACCTAAACCACTAGCCTACATTTCTGTGACATAGACTGAGAGGTTTGCTCTTTAGCCATTTGTGTTTAAACATCCCAGATGGTGGTGGGATGCTCTAAAAGAATATCTGTGCCCTCCTCTGGTCAGTCATCTGTGAGGGTAAGCCATCCTGTGGGGTGGACAGCTCAGAGGACACGCTCCGCTCAAATAGCACTCAGGCTTCTGTTACCGCCGCAACGAAAGACGTATGGGAACAGACTGCAGATAAGGGCTGCTAGAGTGATGCTCTCCGCCTGTGTCTAACTCTTACCCCTGTCGTCTGTCTCTGTCTTCTCTCTCCCCCATCACCCCAACAGCTGCCAGCACCAGTTGGCTCCAGGAGCATGTCGCAGACCTAAGTCGAAGGTAAGATCCCCTTTCAGTGAGTCATCCTGCTGTTTCGATCCTCCTTGTTTTTCCCTTTAGTCCACAAGTGGACAGTTTCCCTCCCAAGAATCCCTCAGGAGATGGATGCACCACAGTGTGTGTGTAATATAACTAGCAGTCTGTCCCAGTTAAATTGAGGTTAAAGGATAAATGAAATATACACAACATGGGGTGTAGTATATTCAGCAAAACTTTACCGAGTGTCTTTGTTAGGGAAAAGTATTGGCTTAATTGATTGAGCTTGGGATGTTTGTAAGGTATGAGAAGCAAGGGCTGGTGTCATGTCATTTCCCATGGATTAAAATTACCCCCTCAGGCCAAACCTACCTGTAGAGGTCAGAGGTGAAACTCTTATCTTCCCTTTCACTTCCACCATATTGTGCTGTGCGCCCTCGCCTTGAGGTTAAGACCTGCTGGATGCTTTCAGTTCCTGCTCCTGGCCGTCACCTCTGGAGACTCTGTGCAGTGAAACTCCTCTCCACCCCTCATACACTATCTTCCAGGATGATGAATCGCCTCACTTGTTTTGTCTAAATAATGAATGTTGGTGGGTTTTGTTTCAGTCCAGTGTTGAGATCATCTTGCACCTTTACAGTCTCTGCTGGTGCCCCGGTATGGAACCTGCCCACTCAGGAAGTGGAAAATCACAAAAGGCTGAGTCATGTTTAGAGTAGGAGGACTCATTTGAAAAAGAACACCCCCCTCCCCCAACCTCCTAATGGGATATGTGAATGAGCTGCTTAAAACCTCTTCAGTCTACCCCCTCCTTTTTCGAACATTCTGTTAAAAATCGCGCAACATTTCAGCGTCCTGCTACTCATGCCAGGAATATAGTATATGCATATGATTAGTATGTGTGGATAGAAAACACTCTGAAGTTTCTAAAACTGGTTAAATCACGGCTGTGACTATAACAGAGCGTGTGTTTCATCAAAAAGCGCAAGAAAAACTGGTCACTGAAAGCTGAAAATAATATTAATGCACCACTTGCATGTATTGTTTAAAGGACACCAAATGAAATAGGACCAAGGATGCAATTCCTACAGCTTCCACACGATGTCGCCATTGTCGTCATTTTCCTGAGAGTTATTTCTTGGTCAAACAAAGGAAAGGGATTCCATTTCTTCCGGTCTCCGACAGGATGTTTTGGAGGAGAGATTTCCGACCATGATTTCAAGACGTGGAGCTATTGAATACACATCGCCCCGTGATCATTTTGATAGATTATAAACGTTTACTAATACCTAAAGTTGGATTACAAAAGTATTTCGAAGTGTTTTGTGAAAGTTTATCGTCGACTTTTTTAATTTTAAAAAATGACGCAGCGTTTTGAAACAATGTTTTTTTCTGAATTACACAGTTTCCATAGATGGCTATTTTGGGTATATATGGACCGATTTAATTGAAAAAAAGACCCAATAGTGATGTTTATGGGGCATATAGGAGTGCCAAGAAAGAAGCTCGTCAAAGGTAATGAATGTTTTATATTTTATTTCTGCTATTTGTGTAGCGCCGGCTACGCTAATTATTTTGTTTACGTCGCCTTCAGGCATTTTGGGGTGTTGCATGCTATCAGATAATAGCTTCTCATGCTTTCGCCGAAAAGCATTTTAAAAATCTGACTTGTTGGCTAGATTCACAACGAGTGTAGCTTTAATTCAATACCCTGTATGTGTGTTTTAATGAACGTTTGAGTTTTTACGAGTACATTTAGCATTTAGCGTAGCGCATTTGCATTTCCAGGTGCCTAGTTGAGACATCTGCGTCTCAGATAGGAGCAACTGGTTGGCGAAACAAGCCGCTACCTTATTGCAAGTCCGGCTATATTTAGCTTTTCTTATGCAGGCGTTCCCTCATGGCTATAATAACCTGAGAATGTTTACAAACATACATGATCCCATAGAATAGACCAGTAGCACTCTATGAAACACAACTAGGCCTAAGTAAGATTGATTCTGTGACTGTGCAGTTGGCCATGACTGAAGTCTCAATCGATTTATAAAACCCCAAATATGATGAAGTTGCTTTCTGACACATTCCCTCCTGAATAGAGAAATATACATACAATCCTACCAGCGGAGGCTGATGGAGGAGCTATAGGAGGATGGGCTCATTATAGTGGCTGGAATGGAATCAATCACCCATTCCAGCCATTTACAATGAGACTGTCCTCTTATAGCTCCTCCCACCAGCCTCATCTGAATCCCACCCACTTCAGATTACCTAGGGAAACAGCACCTATTATATAGAACAGAGTAAAGTTCTGATTGATCTGAGTAGAAGGCACAGTGAACATGATTTCCCGGATGACTTTTACTCATCGTTTTATTATCTGCCATAATTGTGTCATGTATGTCTGTGGACCACACTAGCCTTTCTGGTGTTTGGTGGGTAGACATTATATAACCCTTGGAGCTAGTCCATGGTGTACTATTATTTGGGCAACTCCGTTTAGTCTGTATTTATAGTCAACATACATCATATCAAGTGTTTGTTTGTCTCACCATAATCCCACAATTTCTGTCTCCAGTGGGTAGGATTAAACAAACTCTGGAACAAAGCTCCCTCTATCCACAGTGTTCTCTCTCCTTCTGTCTCCCTCCTACTCTCTCTCTCTCTTTCCTTCCTACTCTCTCTCTAGGCAGTGCCGTCCGCACAGACTGTGCAGACAGGCGGCCAGGGAATCACACGACCGTTTCCCAAATACTCAAATTATATAATTGCAGCGGGGAGATAAAGAGATTATTGGGATTGTAAATCCTGCTTCCCGCTCACCCATCACCCCCCCCCCCCCCCCCCCCAAAAAAAAATGTTGGCTTCAAATTGAGTGACCGGAGGTCAAGCTTCTTTATGTTAATGCTTTTTCTTTAAAAAAGTATGCCTATTGTGTCCTTGTTAGACATCAGAGGACTAGTATCCTTGCATGTCTTCTATGAGGTTGACGTTGGACAGTGATGCAGTTTAAACACAGTATATAGAATTCATCTTCTCAGTATTTATCTAATCATGATCTATTCCAAATAATGATATGCCAAAATCTGTGTACATCGCTTCAAATAGAAAACGGGGATAAATGGGAGTTCTCGATGTCGCGCAGGCCAAATGGGAGTGCTCGGCGTCGCACTGGCCAAATGGGAGTGCTCGGCGTCGCGCTGGCCAAATGGGAGTGCTCGGCGTCGCGCTGGCCAAATGGGAGTGCTCGGCGTCGCGCTGGCCAAATGGGAGTGCTCGGCGTCGCGCTGGCCAAATGTGAATTAACTCGTTTCCCTCTACTGATGCTGATGAGTATGCTGTATGGTCTCAGACACAGCACCCCTCTGTCTGAGCAGGCCGTCACTTCCTATCATATAATCACGCCTACTCCGACAGGCTACACCTCCTAATGCACTGAATTAACATTTCTGAATAAACACACATGACTGATCTGTAAACCATGCGCACTGTCTCATCTCAAAACAGCTGTAAGAGGGGGTTCCATTCACTATAGGGATTTGTTGTTGTTTTTTATTGGGAAATGAGAGCAATGTATTTCTTTCAGTCACATGCTGAAAAGCAACACACATGAATGTTTAATGCCCATTTATATGACAATGACATTATGAAAGCAAAACATTTGAATTAGATCAGAAATTGGTAATTTATGAACACAGTGCAGCACATTCCAAACAGAAAATGTCATATCTGATCCAAAAACACAGAACGAATGCAGCCACCTGTCTGTAAAATAATACATAGACGAGTCCCAAGAATATATCTAAAAAATGTATCTTCTCAGTATTTAACTAATCAGGATTTATAAAAAAAAAAATGCTTTGCCAAAACCTGTGTACATCACTTCAAATAGAAAACTGGGCTAAATGTGAGTGCTGGATGTCACACTGGATAAATGTGAGTGCTGGATGTCACACTGGATAAATGTGAGTGCTGGATGTCACACTGGATAAATGTGAGTGCTGGATGTCACACTGGATAAATGTGAGTGCTGGATGTGAGTGCTGGATGTATATCACACATTTTTGGAAGATTACAATCACTTAGTCTCAGCAATATTAATGTTTTCACTTTTAAGATGGATATGTATATTACAGGTGCTCCCTGTCCTGGAATGTTTGTGTGATTTCTTCAGTTACCCTTTAGTAATATGTGTTGTCAAAGTAACTCTAACCAGTTTAGACACTTTTTATGCATTTGGAGCAAAACGGAAGGGTTGACTGGCTTTGTATTGTAATCTTATTTTGTATGTTTTCAGTTTGTGTGGGATTATCCCTGGCCTCAGCAGTGTCCTCCTGCCTCGAATGAATCCATTTGTCTTAATCAACGTGGCCGGAGCTCTCTCACTCAGCATCACCTACATGCTCATAGAGATCAAGTAAGTCCACCCCTCCGACACAGTGTAATGACATTAGTTAGTGGATTCGGGATAAGTTATAAATCGAGACTGGGTATGACGAAGAATGTGTACTCTGAATAATGTGTTCTCACAAAGCCTTTGTCTGCCTGCTGTGTGTGTGACCTCCTCCTGTTATCAACCTCCATGAAAACTCCTGACATGCAGTGCCTTCAGAAAGTATTCACACCCCTGGATTTTTTCCACATTTTGTCATGTTACTACAGCTTCAATTTTAAAATGGATTGAAATTTTGTGTCACTGGCCTATACACAATACCTGTTGAGTCTATAGGGGCGCTATTTCATTATTGGATAAAAAACGTTCCCGTTTTATGCGCAATATTTTGTCACAAAAAGATACTTGACTATGGATATAATTGACAGCTTTGGAAAGAAAACACTCTGAAGTTTCAGAATCTGCAAAGATATTGTATGTGAGTGCCCCAGAACTCATTCTACAGGCGAAACCAAGATGAAACGTCAAACAGGAAATGAGCAGAATTTCTGAAGCTCTGTTTTCTAATGTCTCCTTATATGGCTGTGAATGCGACAGGAATAAGCTTAGACCTTCTGCCGTTTCCCCAAGATGTCGGCAGCATTGTGACGTATTTGTAGGCATATCATTGGAAGATTGACCATAAGAGACTACATTTTCCAAGTGTCCGCCTGGTGTCCTGCGTCGAAATTGATGCGCAACGCCAGAAGCAAGTATTTTTCCATTTGATAGAGAGGAGAAACCAGGCTTCCACGAACAATATATCATCGAAGAGATATGTGAAAAACACCTTGAGGATTGATTCTAAACAACGTTTGCCATGTTTTCAGTCGATATTATGGAGTTAATTTGGAAAAAAGTTCGCGTTTTGAGGACTGAATTTTCGTTTTTTTTTGGTAGCCAAATGTGATGTACAAAACGGAGCTATTTCTAATACACAAAGAATCTTTTTGGAAAAACTGAGCATTTGCTATCTAACTGAGAGTCTCCTCATTGAAAACATCCGAAGTTCTTCAACGGTAAATTATTTTATTTGAAGGCTTTTCTGGTTTTTGTTGAAATGTTGCCTGCTGGATGCTAATGCTAACGCTAAATGCTACGCTAGCTAGCTACTGTTACACAAATGATTGTTTTCCTATGGTTGAGAAGCATATTTTGAAAATCTGAGATGACAGTGTTGTTTACAAAAGGCTAAGCTTGAGAGATGGCATATTTATTTAATTTCATTTGCGATTTTCATGAATAGTTAACGTTGCGTTATGGTAATGAGCTTGAGTCTGTATTCACGATCCCGGATCCGGGATGGGGAGATCAGAGAGGTTATTAATGTCAGTGTTTTTAAAAATGTTTACAAATTAAATCAAAATGAAAAGCTGAAATGTCTTGAGTCAACCACTTTATGGCAAGTCTACTGTAAATAAGTTCAGGAGTAAAAATGTGCTTAACAAGTCACAATAAGTTGCATGGACTCACTCTGTGTTTAAGTGTTTAACAATTTATGACTACCTCATCTCTGTACCCCACATATTCAATTACCTGTAAGGTCGCTCAGTCAATCAGTGAATTTCAAACACCGATTCCACCACAACAACCAGGGAGGTTTTCCAATGCCTCTCAAAAAAGACCACCTATTGGTAGATGGGTTAAAAAAAATAAAAAAGCAGACATTGAATATCCCTTCGAGCATGTTGAAGTTATTAATTATAGTTTGGATTACAAAGATACAGGCATCCTTCCTAACTCAGTTGCCAGAGAGGAAGGACACTTCTCAGGGATTTCACCATGAGGCCAAAGGTGACTATAAAACAGAGTTTAATGGCTGTGATGGGAGAACTGAGGATGGATCAACAACATTGTAGTTACTCCACAAAACTAACCTAAATGACAGTGAAAAGGAAGTCTGTATTGAATAAAAATATTCCAAAATATGCATCCTGTTTGCAATAAGGCACTAAAGTAAAACTGCAAAAAATGTGGCAAAGAAATTACATTTATGTCCTGAATATTATATTATATTATGTTTGGGGTAAAGCCAACACATCACTGAGTACCACTCTTCATATTTTCAAGCATAGTGGTGGCTGCATCATGATATGGGCTTGTCATCTGCAAAAACAAGGGATTTTTTAGGAAACAAAGAAACAGAATAAAGCTAAGCACAGGCAAAATCCAGAGGAAAACCTGGTTCTGTCTGCTTTCTAACAGACACTGGGAGACAAATTCACCTTTCACCAGGACAATAGCCTAAAACACAAGACCAAATACTGGAGTTGCTTACCAAGACGACATTGAATGTTCCTGAGTGGCCTAACTACAGTTTTGACTTAAATCATCTTGAAAATCTATGGCAAGACTTGAAAATGGCTGACTACCAATGATCAACAACCAATTTGACAGAATGTTCATATATTGTACATCCAGGTGTGCAAAGCTCTTACTCACAGCTGTAATCACTGCCAAAGGTGATTCTAACATGTATTGACTCAGAGGTGTGAATAGATGTGTAAATTAGATATTTCTGTGTTTCATTTTCAATACATTTGAACAAATTTCAAAAAATATATTTCCACTTTGTCATTATAGGGGTATTGTGTGTAGTATTGTGTGTAGATAGGTGAGAAACAACAAAATGTGGAATAAGTTAAGGAGTATAAATACTTTCTGAAGGCACTGCAAATCGTGTATGTGCTCCTAACTTTATAACTCTCTGACTGCAGTAATTACAATGCTGTGGACACAGCCTCGGCGGTGGCCATTGGCCTCATGATCTTTGGCACCATGTATCCTATGAGCGTGTACAGCGGGAAGGTGCTCCTTCAGGTAGGCTATCCAAACAGGTCCACAGTCTAAACTGGACTGGATTGTTGAATTCTCTTTAGAACGTGACGTGGATCAGACAACCATACTGTAACTCAATACTTATCTCTTGGAATGATTGTGAGATATGTTCGGTCCAAATTCTGTTTGGCTCGCTCTGTTTGTTGTAAGAGAGTATGTTCTTTGATGGAACTTAACTCAGTAACTAATTGACTTATTGGACTTTGTGCTGTGTTTTGATGTGACTCAAATCTGTTTGCGTTGTGCTCTCCTCTTTAGACCACTCCATCCCATGTCATCGGTCAGCTTGACAAATTGCTCAGAGAGGTAAGACTTAGAACACTCATATGGGTTGAGTAACATCTGCTTTCATTTACAGTTGTGTGGGAATACAACATAAATTGTCATTTTAATCACGAGGATGGTCAGTCCTTGCATATATCGCTCTGTCTACAAATCTGAGTGGTTACACTTCTCCAGCACCATCCCTCAGGTATTTTTCAAAACGTGTGGGGATGGTGAATGCTTTGTTTTTTTTCCAGTTCAAGATTGTCCCTTAGAAACGGGATAGGAGGTCAAATGAGGACAACCCTAGTGAAGTAATCCTAATTATAACAACATAACAAGGTTAATGGAATGTTCATATAATGCTACAGCTAGACATGAAATACATGTTAATAATAAGACATGTGAGATGGAATACATATAAACTTTTTACATAATACAGGGATATTTACACAGTGATCAAACAGTTTACAGAAAACAGGTTATTTCCTCATTAAAAGAGCAATCTGCTGTTTCATCCATTTAATTTTTTTTTTTTTTTTTTTTATAAATTAATGATATGTACCCATTTGATTCTTGAATATAACCTCATGAGCTTAGTTCAACTGTCGTACCCAATCAGAACCCAAATTATTCGCTTGTTTTACTCCAATGTTTGTAAAGAAAGTAAATGTAAATAAACACTTTGTAGCCTCAACATGGTTAAAACTATGACTTTGATATCATGGATGGTCAGTGCTTGAATCTATAGCTCTGTCTATGAATTTCAGAGGGGTTACATTTCTCCAGCTCCGTCCCTCAGCTTTTTATCATGCAGTGCCGGGGTTTACACTTCATTATTCTTTCAACTGTCCTTTTTAAGGCTTTACTCAACGGAATTACTTTTTAAAAAAAATCTGTTTTCCCTATGGTTGCGGAAGGCAAAGTGGGTAGCCAATGGGGACTTCTCATCTTTACTCCTAATGACACTCAGTGATGTGTTTGCAGAGGGTTGTCCTCATTGACCTCTTTTCTATTACTATAGGTCAAGCCCGTCCTATTGGTTTCACTGCCTAAAGACAGCAAAACATTTTACATGTACCACATGCATTGTAGCCAATTTTAGTCTCGGTGTTGTGTTTTTCGCAGTGTGCAACAACTTACAATGATTCCCTACCGCCTTTGGGATCCTATTGTTGGGATCCTATCCTGATTGGGATCCCATCCATGTTCTAAATAGATCTACTTATAGTTTTTCCAAACCATGCCAGTTGACTGGGGCTGGTTACACGGTCAACTGGTCCCTACAACCGTTGATAGGAAGATGTCAGTCTCTGCCCTCATGGCCTCTCTCCCACTGTACATGTGTAAAACTGTACGTTCTCCCCCATCAGGTCTCCACTCTGGAGGGGGTCCTGGAGGTCCGTAACGAGCACTTCTGGACGGTTGGCTTTGGCTCTCTGGTACGTCATCATGGTTTTGTCACTGTTGTCCTCATTGTACCCAGCAGACTCCCAGTGCTATGCACCACGCTCTGTTTCCTCTGCCGGCTCCCCCCACCAGATGCCAGGAACACAAAGAGAATGCCACTCACCCTCATCATTTAGTTTAGTGGCCCCCTTGTTGTTTATGAACAATTGGCAAGGATTTGCTCACTCAAATGAAAATGGGACAAGTTTCTCATGCGTTGCAATTTCTCTGTTGATTTAAGACTTTTAACTGCCTCCAACTTGTTTTTGACTGACAGGAATGCATTGCTTATTTCTAAATGATAGGGTTAGGGTGATATGATCATGTACTAGATTGCCTTACACAAGCATAGTCCCATGTATTCCTTTGTGTCCAAGAAGCATGCTGTGGATATCAAAGGTCAGATGCCAGTTTAATTAAACAGTCCTGTGTCGGTGAGGGGAAATTTCTGAGCACAGAGCCTCTCGTCTCCTGCCTCCAGGAGGCCATGTTATTTAATTCCAATTGTAAAGACTGAGTAGTCACACAAAAAGACAGAAGTCACATCACACTTCAATACAGGGTATATAGCATAAGGACATAAATGGTAAATAGCATAAAGACAGAAATGGTATATAGCATAAAGACAGATGGTATATCGCATAAAGACAGATGGTATATAGCATAGAGACAGATGGTATATCACACAAAGACAGACATTTAGTCATTCTGGTTTCATTGAAACGCCTGAGATGTGAATTATTCAGTCTGTGGCTCTAAAAATGTTGCTTCACGTAAGAATGAATTAGGGAATTAAATACAGATTCTGTCTGGTCTGCTGCGATGTTAAATCTCATTCAATGAAATAACACATATTTGCACTCTGCCTAAAAGCAGCGTAATATAATGGTAACATTATGCAATAACAGCATCACTTCTGTCATATAGATAAAAAGGCCAGCTTCTTGGCTGTGCTAATTGCTGTGTGGACTAAGTTTATCCAGTAGTGTTGCTGCTGTGCCCAGTTGACACACTGTTCTCGCCAGACTGTATACCCTAGGGTACTGCCAGTAGAGTGGGAGGGAACTCGATGGGGGGAAGGAGGGAACTCGAGGGGGGAGGGAGGGAACTAGAGGGATGGCTGGCGGGAGGGATGGAACTAGAGGGATGGAAGGAGGGAACTAGGAGGAAGCGAGATGACTAGAGGGAGGGAGGGAGCTGTGTGGACTAAGTTTATCCAGTGGTGTTGCTGCAGTGCCCAGTTGCCACACTGTTCTCACCAGACTGTATACCCTAGGGTACTGCCAGTAGAGGGAGGGAGACAACTGGAGGGTGGAAGGGAGACAACTGGAGGGTGGAAGGGAGACAACTGGAGGGTGGAAGGGAGACAACTGGAGGGAG
The DNA here is from genome assembly GCF_057628025.1 of Oncorhynchus mykiss. Lineage (NCBI taxonomy): Eukaryota > Metazoa > Chordata > Actinopteri > Salmoniformes > Salmonidae > Oncorhynchus > Oncorhynchus mykiss. Next base: position 82,901,163 of record NC_143022.1, on the reverse strand, counting down.
GGAGGGAGGGAGGGAGGAAACTAGAGAGGGATCAGGGAGAGAGGGAAGTAGAGGGGGAGGGGGGGAGAGAAGTAGAGGCAGGGAGGGAGGGAGGGAGGGAGGGAGGGAGGGAGGAAACTAGAGAGGGATCAGGGAGAGAGGGAAGTAGAGGGGGAGGGGGGGAGAGAAGTAGAGGCGGGGGGAGAGAAGTAGAGGCAGGGAGAGAAGTAGAGGGAGGGAGGGAGAGAAGTGGAGGGAGGGAGAGAAGTAGAGGGGGGGAGGGAGAGAAGTAGAGGGAGGGAGGGAGAGAAGTAGAAGGAGGGAGGGAGAGAAGTAGAGGGAGGGAGGGAGAGAGAAGTAGAGGTGGGAGGGAGGGAGAGAAGTAGATGGAGGGAGTGAGGGAACTAGAGGGAGCGAGAGGGAGGGAGGGAGACAACTATTATGGGCACGGGAGGGAGACAACTAGAGGTAAGGGAGGGAGGGAGGGAGAGAACTAGAGGGAGGAGGGAGGGGGGGAAGTAGAGGGAGAGACAACTAGAGGGAGGGAGGGAGTGAGAGAACTAGAGGGAGCAGGAGGGAGACAACTAGAGGGAGGGAGGAAACTGGAGGGGGGGCGAACTGGAGGGATGGAGCGAGGCAGAGAACTGGAGGGAGGGTACTGGAGGAAAGGATGGAGGGAGCGAGGCAGTGAATTAGAGGGAGGGAGGGAGCGAGAGAATTGGAGGGAGCGAGGCAAAGAACTAGGGGGAGCAAGAGAACTGTAGAGAGGGAGGCAGAGAACTGTAGAGAGGGAGGCAGAGAACTGTAGAGAGGGAGGCAGAGAACTGTAGGGAGGGAGGCAGAGAACTGTAGGGAGGGAGGCAGAGAACTGTAGGGAGGGAGGCAGAGAACTGTAGGGAGGGAGGCAGAGAACTGTAGGGAGGGAGGCAGAGGGAGGGAGCGAACTGGAGGGGGGGGCGAACTGGAAGGGTGGAGCGAGGCAGAGAACTGGAGGGAGGGAGGGTACTGGAGGAAGGATGGAGGGAGGGAGGCAGAGAACTGGAGGGAGGGAGGCAGAGAACTGGAGGGAGGGAGCGAGGCAAATAACTGGGGGAGCAAGAGAACTGTAGGGAGGGAGCCAGAGAACTGTAGGGAGGGAGGCAGCAAACTGGAGGGATGGAGAGAGTGAACTGGAGGGGTTGGTGGGAGGGAGGGAACTAGGCGGGAGGGATGGAGCGAACTGGAGAGGGGGCAGGAGGGAGGGAGTGAACTGGAGGGAAGGAGCGAGCGAGGCAGCAAACTGGAGGGAGGGAGCGAGAGAACTGGACGGAGCAAGGGAGCGAACTGAGGGAAGGGAGGGAGGGAACTGGTGGGAAGGGAGGGAGGGAGCAAGGCAGAGAACTGGAGGGAGGGAGCGAGATCTTGTGGGAGGAAGCGAACTGGAGGGAGGGAGCGAGAGAGGGAACTGGAGAGAGGGCGGGAGGGAGACAACTATTAGGGGGCGCGGGAGGGAGACAACTTGAGGTAAGGGGGGAGAGGGATGAGGGAGGGGGCGAGGGAGGGAGGGAGAGAACTAGAGGGAGCAGGAGGGAGACAACTAGAGGGAGGGAGGGACCTTGGCGGGAGGGATGGAGCGAACTGGAGGTGGGGGGCGAACTGGAGCGATGGAGCGAGGCAGAGAACTGGAGGGAGGGTACTGGAGGGGTTGGTGGGAGGGAGGGAACTAGGCGGGAGGGATGGAGCGAACTGGAGAGGGGGCGGGAGGGAGGGAGTGAACTGGAGGGAAGGAGCGAGCGAGGCAGCAAACTGGAGGGAGGGAGCGAGAGAACTGGACGGAGCAAGGGAGGGAACTGGTGGGAGGGAGGGAACTGGTGGGAGGGAGGGAACTGGTGGGAGGGGAGGGAGGGAGCGAGGCAGAGAACTGGAGGGAGGGAGCGAGAACTTGTGGGAGGAAGCGAACTGGAGGTAGGGAGCGAGCGAGAGAACTGGAGGAAGCGAACTGAGGGAAGGGAGGGAGAGCTGGTGGGAGGGAGGGAACTGGTGGGAAGGGAGGGAGGGAGCGAGGCAGAGAACTGGAGGGAGGGAGCGAGATCTTGTGGGAGGAAGCGAACTGGAGGGAGGGAGAGAGAGAGGGAACTGGAGAGAGGGCAGGAGGGAGACAACTATTAGGGGGCGCGGGAGGGAGACAACTAGAGGTAAGTGGGAGAGGGATGAGGGAGGGAGCGAGGGAGGGAGGGAGAGAACTAGAGGGAGCAGGAGGGAGACAACTAGAGGGAGGGAGGGACCTTGGCGGGAGGGATGGAGCGAACTGGAGGTGGGGGGCGAACTGGAGCGATGGAGCGAGGCAGAGAACTGGAGGGAGGGTACTGGAGGGAGGGAGGGTACTGGAGGAAGGATGGAGGGAGCGAGGCAGAGAACTGGAGGGAGTGAACGAGAGAACTGGAGGGAGCGAACTGAGGGGAGGGGAGGAGAGCTGGTGGGAGGGGAGGGAGGGAGCGAGGCAGAGAACTGGAGTGAGGGAGCGAGAACTTGTGGGAGGAAGCGAACTGGAGGGAGCGAACTGAGGGAAGGGAGGGAGAGCTGGTGGGAGGGAGGGAACTGGTGGGAAGGGAGGGAGGGAGCGAGGCAGAGAACTGGAGGGAGGGAGCGAGATCTTGTGGGAGGAAGCGAACTGGAGGGAGGGAGAGAGGGAACTGGAGAGAGGGCGGGAGGGAGACAACTATTAGGGGCGCGGGAGGGAGACAACTAGAGGTAAGGGAGGGGGGAAAGGGATGAGGAAGGGAGGGAAGTGGAGGGGGAGAACTAGAGGGAGGGAGAGAACTAGAGGGAGGGAGGGACCTTGGTGAGAGGGATGGAGCGATGGAGCGAGGCAGAGAACTGGAGGGAGGGAGGGTACTGGAGGAATGATGGAGGGAGCGAGGCAGAGAACTGGAGGGAGTGAGCGAGCGAACTGAGGGGAGGGGAGGAGAGCTGGTGGAAGGGGAGGGAAGGAGCGAGGCAGAGAACTGGAGGGAGGGAGCGAGAACTTGTGGGAGGAAGCAAACTGTAGGGAGGGAGGGAGGGAACTGGGTTGAGGGAGGGAGGGAGGGAACTGGGGTGAGGGAGGGAGGGAACTGGAGGGGGGAGCAAGAGAACTAGAGGGAGCAGCGAGAACTTGTAGGAGAGAGGGAACTGGAGAGAGGGCGGGAGGGAACTGGAGAGAGGGCGGGAGGGAACTGGGTGGGAGGGATGGAGCGAACTGGAGAGAGAGAGGGAGGGAGGGAAGGAGGGAGCAAGACAGAACTGGTGGGAGGGATGCGAGGCAGAGAACTGGTGGGAGGGAGATGAGAACTGGAGGGAGCGAACTGAGGGGAGGGGAGGGGAGGAGAGCTGGTGGGAGGGGAGGGAGGGAGGGAGCGAGGCAGAGAACTGGAGGGAGGGAGCGAGAACTTGTGGGAGGAAGCAAACTGTAGGGAGGGAGGGAACTGGGGTGAGGGAGGGAGGGAACTGGGGTGAGGGAGGGAGGGAGGGAACTGGAGGGGGAGTGAGAGAACTAGAGGGAGCAGCGAGAACTTGTAGGAGAGAGGGAACTGGAGAGAGGGCGGGAGGGAACTGGAGAGAGGGCGGGAGGGAACTGGGTGGGAGGGATGGAGCGAACTGGAGAGAGGGAGGGAGGGAGGCAGAGAACTGGAGGGAAGGAGGGAGCAAGACAGAGAACTGGTGGGAGAGATGCGAGGCAGAGAACTGGTGGGAGGGAGATGAGAACTGGAGGGGGGGAGGGAACTGGGGTGAGGGAGGGAGGGAACTGGGGTGAGGGAGCGAGGCAGCGAACTGGAGGAAGGGATGGGGGAAGGGAGAGAACTTTAGGGAGGGATGGAGAGGGAACTGGAGAGGGGGGGAACTGGAAGGGAAGGAACTAGAGGGATGGAGGGAACTGGGCGGGAGGGATGGAGTGAACTGGAAAGATGGCTGGAGGGAGGGAGGGAGCAAACTAGAGCGAGGGAGGGAACTGTAGAGAGGGAGGCAGAGAACTGGAGGGAGGGAGTGAAGCAGAGAACTGTAGGGAGGCAGAGAACTGGAGGGAGTGAGCGAACTGGTGGGAGGGAGGGATGTAGTGAACTGGTGGGAGGGAGGGAGAGAACTGGTAGGAGGGAGGGAGGGAGTGAGTCAACTTGTGGGAGGCAGAGATCTGGAGGGAGGCAAAGAACTGGTAGGAGGGAGGGATCGATAGAACTGGAGGGAGGGAACTGGGCGAGAGGGAGGGACCTGGAGAGAGGAAGTGAGGGAGGCAGAGAACTGGAGGGAGGGAGCGAGAGAACTGGAGGGAGGGAGCGAGGGAACTGGAGAGAGGGAGGGCGGGAACTGGGATGAGGGAGGGAGGGAACTGGGTGATGGAGGGAGGGAACTGGGGTGAGGGAGGGAGGGAGGGAGCTGTGGTGAGGGAGGGAGGGAACTGGGGTGAGGCAGAGAACTGGAGGGAGGCAGAGTGCGAACAGGAGGGAGGGAGGCAGAGTGCGAACAGGAGGGAGGGAGGCAGAGTGCGAACAGGAGGGAGGGAGGCAGAGTGCGAACAGGAGGGAGGGAGGCAGAGTGCGAACAGGAGGGAGGGAGGCAGAGTGCGAACAGGAGGGAGGGAGGCAGAGTGCGAACAGGAGGGAGGGAGGCAGAGTGCGAACAGGAGGGAGGGAGGCAGAGTGCGAACAGGAGGGAGGGAGGCAGAGTGCGAACAGGAGGGAGGGAGGCAGAGTGCGAACTGGAGGGAGGGAGGCAGAGTGCGAACTGGAGGGAGGGAGGCAGAGTGCGAACTGGAGGGAGGGAGGCAGAGTGCGATCTGGAGGGAGGGAGGCAGAGTGGGAACTGGAGGGAGGGAGGCAGAGTGGGAACTGGAGGGAGGGAGGCAGAGTGCGAACTGGAGGGAGGGAGGCAGAGTGCGAACTGGAGGGAGGGAGGCAGAGTGCGAACTGGAGCGAGGGAGGCAGAGTGCGAACTGGAGGGAGGGAGGCAGAGTGCGAACTGGAGGGAGGGAGGCAGAGTGCGAACTGGAGCGAGGGAGGCAGAGTGCGAACTGGAGCGAGGGAGGCAGAGAGCGAACTGGAGCGAGGGAGGCAGAGAGCGAACTGGAGCGAGGGAGGCAGAGTGCGAACTGGAGGGAGGGAGGCAGAGAGCGAACTGGAGCGAGGGAGTGAACTGGAGGGAGGGATAGGGCGACCTGGAGGGAGGGATAGAGCGAACTGGAGGGTGCGACCTGGAGGGAGGGATAGAGCGACCTGGAGGGAGGGATAGAGCGACCTGGAGGGAGGGATAGAGCGAACTGGAGGGAGGTAGAGAACTAGAGGGAGGGATAGAGCGACCTGGAGGGAGGGATAGAGCGACCTGGAGGGAGGGATAGAGCGACCTGGAGGGAGGGATAGAGCGACCTGGAGGGAGGGATAGAGGGAATGGAGGGAGGGATAGAGGAAATGGAGGGATAGAGTGAGCGAACTGGAGGGAGGGATAGAGTGAGTGAACTGGAGGGAGGGATAGGGCGACCTGGAGGGAGGGATAGGGGGAATGGAGGGAGGGATAGAGGGAATGGAGGGAGGGATAGAGGGAATGGATGGAGGGATAGAGTGAGCGAACTGGAGGGAGGGATAGAGGGAATGGAGGGAGGGATAGAGGGAATGGAGGCAGGAATAGAGGGAATGGAGGGAGGGATAGAGGGAATGGAGGGAGGGATAGAGTGAGCGAACTGGAGGGAGGGATAGAGTGAGTGAACTGGAGGGAGGGATAGAGTGAGTGAACTGGAGGGAGGGATAGAGTGAGAGAACTGGAGGGAGGGAGAGAACTGGAGGGAGGGAGAGGGAGGAAGGACGTAGAGTAAACAAAGTTTAAAGTCTCTTTAACTCCTTGTCTCCTCCACCGGATTTGTGTACAGGCTGGCTCCGTCCATGTCAGAATACGCCGGGATGCCAACGAGCAGATGGTGCTGGCCCATGTGACCAACCGCCTCTTCACCCTCGTGTCCACGCTGACGGTTCAGATTTTCAAGGATGACTGGATCCGGCCTTCCCTCATGGCCGAGGCGCTCCCAGCCAGCACACTCAGACCCTCTGACTACGGGGGCCTGTCTAGCTTTGTCCCCCCTCCCCCCAAACCCTCGGAGGACATTAATCGTCTCACCTCCACCCCGTTTAAACCCAGCAGCCCGCCGCCAGAGTTCTCCTTCAACACCCCTGGGAGGCATGTCCACCCTGTGGTGCTCCCCAACACCCAGCCTCAAAGGCCTTACGGCATGGGCCTCAGCTACGGAGCCTCCCCCTACACCAGCATGCTCAACCAGGACCTAGCCCGGCCGGGGATGGGGATAGGGATAGGGATGAACCTGGGAATGGGTGCAGGGATGCCTTCGTCACAAGGTTTCAGAACTGCCTTAGGTGCAGCGCCACAGCGATTTGGAAGCATCCCTGTCCCATCACAGTACAGCCAGTACAGACCCTGATGTTTAGAACATGAGGTATAGAAGTGGGATATTAGAGAGAAAATATTATGGTATTTATTTTTGATGGAACCAGGACATCCATTCTGACCATAGGTTGATTTTCTATCTTTGTATATTTTTTGTATTATTCTTCGAAAAGCTAATGAGTTGGAAATGAACTGTAGGCCTGTGTTCTTTCTTTGTATACCAGTTCAAATGAAAAGTTATTCTGTTTGAGAATTGTGGAAGAGCTCTATTGCTTTTGTACCATAAATGTGTGCGTTAAACCATGAATTCACTTTCGTGCTCTTAGGACTTCAGTATTTGATTCAGTAACTGTTATTCCCTTGGTTGATGGCCATCACAAGATGGGAGTGATATTTTTAGGTAGAAAAAGTGACCTAATGAAGGGAAAATACATAATGGGGCAATACATACTCATGTTTTGCCCCATTATCTTCTGTATTAGAAGCATCACTTTGATACACTATAATGATTCCTGATGCTAACCTCATTGTGATGTATGTATTATACCTTCTACTATTTTATGGAAACAAATACGTACTGTATCATTTTCCAGTTCAGTATAGTCTACAATAAATTAAATGCAAACTCATGTAAAATCACTGTAATTGCCCTATTGTTTGTCACATATTTGAACTTTCCAGGTCATGTCTATGTTCGTTGAAAGACTCCAATGAGTTTGGTGACTCAGTGGGATGAGAATTGTCAGCTGTCTGCATTTTTAAAAATGCAGTTAGGCCTACTTTAATGTTCCAACATAATATTCCAATCGAAGCTTTAAGATTAAAAAACACTTTCCATGGGCTACCTGTTGAGATGTTGAGGGTGAATGGTGAAGAGTATCATAAATAAAATTGAAGCATATAGGAGATGATTGTCTGGCATGTAATAAACACATTCCTCTTGAATTTGTTTTTCTTTTTGAGTTTTGTTTTAATTTCATGTTTACAGTCTTTCATACAATGGTGTGTTTGGAACATTTGTACATTTTCATTTTGCGTTTGGCTAAATAAAATTAGCCTTGCGAAGTCGCCAGCTTACTGCATGTATAGCGCAGCGTAAAACAGTCTGGTATTTAACTCTTTTTTTTTTAAGCACATCACAATAACCAAAAAAGAGGGGCTATACAAGGGCATGTAGGGAAATATGATATTCAGTCTAAAACTGGAACATGTTCCCTATGTACTTAATATATGACTCATATCAGTTAGCCCAAATTATAGTCTCATGGATGGGCAACATCAGAAGGTTATTTTCTTGTTCATTTTCTCATGTTTTAAACATGCTCTCTTTAGAGCTTGTTTCCTGTCGCACCAATGTGTCACCGTGGCATTTGTAGTTCTTTATGACAGCCATTTTAGCAGCTAATTGGCGTTACATTTTGGGGGCGTAAGGACAGGCGAATATATAAAAGTAATCTTGTCCTTCAGAGATTTCCACAGTTATCAAAACGTCCAGCCAGGGTAAGTCTATACAAAACAGACCTCTTTTTTAAAGTGTTTCTAAAATCCCCTATGGGAAAAATGAATGGTGGAAAACAATTGGAACCAGTTCCTTGTTTGATCACTAGGTGTTATGGGTATTATGACTTATACTGTGGTAATCCATTGCACAGATAAATTACCAATGGTAAAGAAAGACTTCTCTGAGTCTATATTCTATAGTGAACGTGAAGAAGCTGTAGGCACATTTGGGCTATTCAACTTTGTGTCATTAGGCTAAACCCAAAGGTTTCTTTGTGAAAGGTAAGACATCCATAGTAAATTCCATTCGCCACAGGGCCAGAAGTCTCAATTGTAAAATATATTGTTTTCTGACAAAACATCAAAGTCGACATATAGGCAAGGAGGCCTATACTAATATTATTTTTAATGTTTTATTTAAAAGCCTTCGAGAAAGTATTTCTTTGGTAGACATTTAATTCACAATGTTCTATCTGGACCTTGAGAAACCATGACACGACATTAAGGCATAATCTGTTATCAAATGCACCAATTTGCTGAGTTGAAAGGAGATGTAAAGCTAACAAATTAAGTCAAGTATGCATGCCATAGGGGTCTCAAAGATTAGCATAATAGAACATTTCAGACAGAAGTTGTCTAGTTATCTCACGTTTCAGTAGTTTAAAAAAAACTAGATGCCTTAGGGCAGGAATGGGCAACTCCAGTCCGTGGGGCCGGAGTGTTTTCACACCTTTTCTCCATCCCTAATAAACAACGCTGATTTAAACTAATTGTAAACTGAAAAACATGATTAGTTGATTATTGGAGTCGTGTGTTGGCTGGGGCTAAAGTGTGACACCAATAAGGCCCCCGAGGGCTGGAGTGGCTCATCCCTGACCCCTTATATGATTATAGAATCATTACAGCACCACTGTTATAACTACTTACTCAAACTGTAATTTCTCATTTGTTTCATCCCCCAAAAATGACTGGAATGTCTCATACATTGGTGGCATAGAAATGATATCAGCAGTGCTGCTTGGAAAGCTGCTGACAGAGGCTGTTTTCAATGCATTATTTGCACCTGTCTAAAGTGTATTCCTAAAGCTACATTCATTTCACTCTAAATGCCTGACACTTGATGCTCAGACATCCCATCAGAAGCACGTTATCTGTGTGAAGGCTATAGGGCAGGGGTATTCAACTCTTACCCTACGAGGTCTGGAGACTGATGGTTTTCTGTTCTACCTGATAATTACACCCACCTGGTGTCCCAGGTCTAAATCAGTCCCTGATTAGAGGGGAACAATGAAAAACGCAGTGAAACTGGCTTCAAGATCCAGAGATGAGTTTGAGGTCTATAGGGTGTATATTTACAGCTTCTCTCAACATACAGTAAGTATTCAGACCCCTTCCCTTTGCTGGAAATTGAGCTCAGGTGCCTCCTGTTTTCATTGATCATTCTTGAGATGTTTTTAGAACCTGATTGGAGTCCACCTGTGGTAAATTCAATTGATTGAACATGATTTGGAAAGGCCCCTATATTTAGGCCCCAGTTGACAGTGCATGTCAGAGCAAAAACCAAGCAATGATGTCAAAGGAATTGTCTGTAAACCTCAGAGACAGGTTTGTGTCGAGGCACAGAACTGGGGAAGGGTACCAAAACATTTCTGCAGCATTGAAGGTCCCCAAGAACAGTGGCCTCCATCATTCTTAAATGGAAGAAGTTAGGAACCACCAAGACTCTTCCTTGAGCTGGCCGCCTGGCCAAACTGAGCAATCGGTGGAGAAAGGCCTTGGTTAGGGAGGTGACCAAGAACCCGATGGTCACCCTGACAGAGCTCCAGAGTTCCTATGTAGAGATGAGGGAACCTTCCAGCAGGACAAACATCCCTGCAGCACTCCACCAATCAGGCCTTTATGGTAGAGTGGCTAGACGGAAGCCACTACTCAGTAAAAGGCATATGACAGCCCACTTGGAATTTGCCAAAAGTCACATAAAGGACTCAGACCATTAGAAACAACATTCTCTGGTTTTATGAAACCAAGATTGAACTCTTTGGCCTGAATTCCAAGCATCGCGTCTTGAGGAAACCTGGCACCATCCCTACGGTGAAGCATGGTGGTGGTGGCAGCATCATGCTCTGGGGATGTTTTTCAGTGGCAGGTACTGGGAGACTAGTTAGGATCAAGAGAAAGCTGAACGGCCAAGACCACGCAGAAGTGGCTTCGGGACAAGTCTCTGAATGTCCTTGAGTGGCCCAGCCAGAGCCCGGACTTGAACACGATCGAACATCTCTGGATAGACCTGTAAATAGCTGCGCAGCAACGCTCCCCATCCATCCTGACAGAGCTTGAGAGGATCTGCAGAGAATGGGAGAAACTCCCCAAATACAGGTGTGCCAAACTTGTAAGCACCTTTGGCAGCGTAATTGCTGCTGAAGGTGCTTCAACAAAGTACTGAGTAAAGGGTCTGAATACTTATGTACATTTTGATATTTCTTATTTAAATTTTTTATAAATCTGTTTTTGCTATGTAATTATGGGGTATTGTGTATAGATTGATGAGGGGGGACAATTTAATACATTTTATAACAAGGCTGTAAAGTAACAATGTGGAAAAAGTCAAGGGGTCTGAATACTTCCCGAATGCACTCTATATTTATTAATAAAACATTGAGATGGACTTCCAAAATTAATTTCTCACAGTGAGTCCAGCTGTAAGGACTTGTAATACTGTTGTTTTTTTGCAGACAATTGCAATTTGAGTACATTTTGGTAATTGGTTTTTCTTTGGTATATTGTCCAGAGGGGGTGTGCGTGTCCATGTTCATTCTATTTTTCTGAATTCCCATTATCTTCCTCACACTTATCAGTCCAATTCATATATCTGTCAAGCATTAATTGTGTAGGCCACTGCAGCTCTCAAGTTGCACAGATGGGCTGAATGACTGTATACTGTAGATGTCCGATTCTTCTTCTGTTCTGTGTCATTTCTGTTTTGACATCTGTCAGCCAAATCAGTTGAGCTTTTGTTTTGTAAAAAGAAAGGCGTTATTGTGTGAATGGAGCTGTGCTTCCTGGAATGTCTAGACTACCACGCGGTGAAAGAAGCTCTTGGTGGGGTGTTAAAGGGGGCACAGCTGGTGTGAACTTGTGCTAGCCCTCAGCGAACAACCCAAGTCTCAGATATGCTATGAAAGCATAGCTGTCACATTGGATGAAGGAAAACATACTACACTGAACAAAAATATAAACGCAACGTGAAATGCTGGTCCCATGTTTCATGAGCTGAAGTAAAAGATCCCAGAAATGTTCCATACACCAAAAAAGCTTATTTCTCTTTAATTTTGTGCGTAAATCTGTTAAAAATTTCACTCTAAAATGTGCAGTTTTGTCACACAACACAAACCCACAGATGTCTCAAGTTTCGAGGGAGCGTTCAGTTGGTATGCTGACTGTAAGAATGTCCACCAGAGCTGTTGCCAGAGAATTTAATGTTAATTTCTTTACCATAAGCCGCCTCCAATGTTGTTTTAGAGAATTTAGCAGTACGTCCAATCGGCCTCACAACCTGCAGACCACGTGTATGGTGTCGTGTGGGCGAGCTGTTTGATGATGTCAACGTCGATGTCAACAGAGTGTCCTATGGTGGCGATGGAGTTATGGTATGGGCAGGCATAACCTACGACAGTTGGCATGCAGACTATAAGAATGTTCACCAGAGCTGTTGCCTTGAGAATTGAATGTTCATTTCTTTACCAGAAGCCGCCTCCAATGTCGTTTTAGAGAATTTAGCAGTACGTCCGACCGGCCTCACAACCGCAGACCACGTGTATGGTGTCGTGTGGGCGAGCTGTTTGATGATGTCAACAGAGTGCCCTCTGGCAGCGGTGGAGTTATGGTATGGGCAGGCATAAGCTACAGACAACGAACACAATTGCGTTTTATCAATGGGCAATTTGAATGCACAGAATTAACATGACGAGATCCTGAGGCCCATTTTTTTTTTAAGGTATCTGTGACCAACAGATGTATTCCCAGTCATGTGAAATTCATAGATTGGGGCCTAATGAATTTATTTAAATTGACAGATTTCCTCATATGAACTGTATCTCACCTTTCCCCAAATACCCAAGGAAATGGTGGAAAAACAAGTAAGCTTCTCTGCAGAAAAATTCCCTCTGCTTTTACTTATAATTTTATGCACTCTCATTCAAGTGACTTTATCATGTGACTCCCAACCACGTACTGTGTTGCTTTAATCAGAATGTGGATTGGAACAGACCACTTGATATCATAATCTGATTGCCTGTCAGTTGCGTAAGAGAAGTGGACAATACCCCCACTGTGTTAGACTCACTTTACCATTTTACTCAAGTTTACTATTTGAATAACTGTACATCATGTTTGGCTGCCTGACTTCATCTCTACCTCATGGGTTTGTGAAGATCAAAAACGCAGTGTTTAAGGGCGCTGTACTGCAGCGCCAGCTGTGCCATCAGAGTTCCTGGGTTCGCGCCCAGGCTCTGTCGTAACCGGCCGCGACCGGGAGGTCCGTGGGGCGACGCACAATTGGCCTAGCGTCGCCCGGGTTAGGGAGGGCTTGGTCGGTAGGGGTGTCCTTGTCTCATCGCGCACCAGCGACTCCTGTGGCGGGCTGGGCGCAGTGTGCGCTAACCAAGGTGGCCAGGTGCACGGTGTTTCCTCCGGCGCATTGGTGTGGCTGGCTTCCGGGTTGGATGCGTGCTGTGTTAAGAAGCAGTGCGGCTTGGTTGGGTTGTGTATCGGAGGACGCATGACTTTCAACCTTCGTCTCTCCCGAGCCCCTACGGGAGTTGTGCGATGAGACAAGATAGTAGCTACTACAACAATTGGATACCACAAAAAAGGGGGAAAAAGAAAAAGAAATGAAAATCCTCTACACACAGTGGAATACTCATTTATCTTTACTGTTGGATTTGACTAATAGCAGATGAGATCAGAATATCGTACCTGCAGTTTCTGCCCAGGTGTGTCCTTTTTTAGACCGTTTATTGTCTTTGGTGCCTGTAAGCATTAGATCACAAAACAGAAGGGGGTTTGGGAAACGTTCTGGGACATGTCCTCCACCCAACCTGAACCAGATCCACAGGAAACAGAATCTTAATCCCCATGGTGCGCTAAAAACACCAATGGATGAAAGACAGGCCCCTTTTAACACCGCCTATTCTGGAACGCCACTAAAGCAATGTGTGCCGCCGACCCAGCTCAGCCCGTAGGTTGTGCCTGTCCGGGAATGTGAAAAGAGGGGAATGTTTCCATGATGGCTGCTGGTGGAGCCTGAAGACTCCCAGCTCTGCCAGGGGGTCCTCCTCTCAACCTGAACAGCCGCAGGGCACTAAAAGCCCCCAGCCAAGCTCGTCTCTCAGTGTGTTCTCCACGCCTGCCTTCCACACAATGCTAACAGCCCACCCCTACAGTCTGGCACAGAGACAGTGTGTCTGTTACTCCCCACCACTAATGATCTCCTAATCGCACTCGGGTCAGGGTCGCCAACTCACTGAAGCAGAACTGTGCCTGTCAGGAATGCAGGGGGCTTAGCGCCATTAAACTACTCATGTAGGCACCCCTCTCTCCCCTTGGACTGTCCTCACTGTGAACATATACACATACCCTCAGTGCCTCCCATATAGCCATCCACAGTGAACTGAATGAACATATGGCTTGTCTCAATCAAAGCACTAAAGGGATTTCCAGGATATGTGGAATTTGAAGTAATTCATGGGTGCTTGTTTTTGTGTTATTAGCAAAGACTGCATGCAATTTTCTAAATTAATGTATGCATTTGATGCGTTGCACCACATTCAGTGCAAGCTTAATATTTAGTGTAAGTTTATTTATCTACAGTCCCTTGTTACAAAATGCAAGGTGGTAACCCCTAGCTGTGTGTTTGTTTGTGTGGATGGTGTTGGCAGATCTGAAGATTTGATGGAGCGTTTGTGTAACATGATGTTGGCTCACAGACATGGCATTGAGTTGGTTTATAATGCATGATGTGGGACAGTGGCTGGAGGTTTATGCTGATATGGCATAACTGTTGCATGAAGGATGATGCCAGTCAGTGACCTACTAGGTCTTGACAAAATTATATATTTTAACCTTCCTTTATACATGCTAATAGCAAGTAATTTAAAGTATTAGGTCTTCAAGTCGAGCATTACCGAAATGTCCACAAATATAGATTGTCACACTCTGACAAAAAATGTCTCGATATACAAACAAGCTACACATAGAAACTTGCCATTTCTGGTTGTATTTCAAAGTGTAGCTGGCTTGCTTGCCCCTAGGGTACCAGTCCAGTACGGAATGCGAAGACATTGACATAGGTTGATATGACAACATGCTCTGAGGAGGCAGCATGGTGTAAGGGAGAGTCCCATTTAAATGTCTTCCCTCCAAGTTGTAAATGTTACGTAACAAGGATTAACCCACTTAGAGGCTATAAATAGAAGTGTACACTGTGTACACTACAGATAGACATTTAAAGATCAGTGCATTTGTGACGGCTGATAGATTACATCCATTACAGTCCTAATGCTTTATGTGATTCAAATTAAAATATGATTAGCTCCAGCTCTGGTTAGAATCAACAGTTTGTGGATCAGTTTGTGGAGTCTGGTCGAGTGAGTAACACCTCTCGTCTTTCTAAAGATGTCATTTAACTGTACTGTATTTAAGAATATATACAGCATATGTGAATAGTGTGTAAATAGTATTTTATTGTCCCCTGGAGACATTCCTATATATCTTTTTATTTTGTACATTTTGGTGGGGGGGGGGGGGGGGTTAATGTAATTTATCTTGTTATTGTCTATTACTGCTCTGTACTTTGTCATGTATTTGTATGTTTTATGTGGACCCCAGGAAGAGTAGCTAATGGGGTTCCTAATAAACTAAACCTTCGGAAACACCAGAACCATATACTCCCCCCTGCAGCGGGGATCCCGGTTGATCCCCGCATAAGGCCTAGTTGTTTATTCTCCCTCTACTACTCTGTATCACTGCTCCTATCCTGTCATCCAAATGATACAAATACATAAGGAGTTAGGAATTGTATTTTCCTGAAGAAAAAAAATTGGTGGGAAAAAGAATCAAGAGTTTGATCCAGACAGGACTTGACGTGCTACTGTAAAGGTCACCGAGGGTCAAATGCTGAGTGGTATTCTCATTAAGAATACATTGTGTATTGACAGATAAAAGCCTCAATCGAGCATTTACTATCTCCTCATTGTGTGTGCTTATGAATTGCAGTTTCGTCACATTGTGATGCTTTTATGATCCATGATTTAATATGAAGAAATGATCAGGGAAACTATGATATTCTTTAGATTTGAAACATTTCATCTTGAGTCACTACAGTAGGGCTCATTCCCAAAACATGACAGACTAACCACAGGGGACTCTTTCTTGAATTATGAAAAGGGGGGGATGTGAGGTTGTCGTCCTCTCCTTCAGAACCCCAGTGCTGCTCCTCCCTGTCTGGATGACTGGGCGGGTGAGTCTCATGCTCTGTGTCAGAATGGAGCCACCAGGTCGCCCAGTGGGACGCTACATGACCCAGGTCAACCCTGTCTGACTGACTGCCTGACAGTGTAGTGGGCTGCTCTGTTGGGCTGTGCCTCTTTCCCCTAACCCAGCTGAGACCACACCACCAGACAGTAGATAACTGATCAGCTGGACTCTCCCCACTTTTGTGCCTATGGCAGTTGCTGGGATGAGTTGTGCTCTTGGTGCGGTCCATTACCAACAGAGAAGGAATTATGTGACATCATATTGGATCGGATGACGTTTGAAATCCAGGGCCTCATGGTGATTCTGAGGCAGCATCATGACGACACAGGCTTTACTGTGACGAGCCTGAACCCTGTGAGTACAGTCCACATACTTTCCCATAGGTTGGTTCCTGTTGTTTCACTTTTAGATGTTGGCTTATATCAGTCACCTGTTTAAATCCTGGGTATGGACATGAACAAGTTAATGTACAGATTTGATCATGTACTTTCTTGCTGCCAGTGTACACATAATTATTTGTTTGCAATGCATCTGTGGTGGAAGCTGTAAGTTGGTTATGTTAGAGAGGATCATCTGTTAAAAGAATCATTGAAATGTACTGTAAAACTTAATAGGATTCCCCTGTAATTGTAAGTAGCCCGCTGATGACATGTTTGCTGTGCTGTCATACAGCACATTAGTGCCAGGTTTGGAGAGTTATCCAACATGCTACTGTTGCATGAGTGCTGTCTGTGGGGTGTGATTAGCACGAAGCAATTTAGAGATTGACCTCCTAGTCATGGAGGGCCTAAATGTGTGAAGGTGTGGGGCATCCTTTCAAGCGAGCATTTGGCAAATCTCCACTTAATCTTCAAAACCTCTCGGTAGTCTACTATATAGCTCTTTTCTAAATGATTAGTAGAACAGACTGACCCATTGTCAATGTATTGTGAATGGGTCAAAGTAAGGTTTGAAATCAAATGTCTGGAAAGGCAACTGAGCAGATTGTAGTGGTATGGGTTCAGTAGGGGACACTCTCTCCTCCAGACCAAACCATTAGAAGACTTAATGGTTCAGTACATTGACAGCCATGACACTATGTTTAACTATGTTGAGTGTGAATGAGTTTCCAGATCTGATACACAGTAGATGTTGTATATTAATGTTTTGGGTGGGAAACATCTCCAGATATATAGCCTGCAGTGGTCTGGTGAGTCTCTCCAATAGACTGACATTACTGAACCTCATGAGTAGTCAATAGGCCAGTCCTCTGAGGATGCTATCATTTATGGATGAACTGACTCCCTCCATCTACTGTAAAGTGCTAGACATGATTCATAGATTGAGGCGGCTGCTGGCATTGCAGTACCTTTTGCCTCCACTGTTGGCACAATACTCTACCTCTTTATACTGTGGAATGACTGGGTGAGCTTCAGCAATCATATAGGGGATAGGGTATAGGGAATATGGATTAGGGGATAGGGGATAGCAGTGATGATTCTAAAGCACATGAGCCATACTCAGAGGGCCGAGTGCCTGCAGGTTTTCGCTCCTCCCTTGTACTTGATTGATGAATTAAGGTCACAAATGAGTAAATAACTGCCCTCACCTGGTTGTCTAGGTCTTAATTGAAAGGAAAAAACAAAAACCCAGCAGACACTAGGCCCTCATGGAATGAGTCTGACACCCCTGGTCTGAATGGTACATTCGGATACTTCACACACCTGAAGAACACTATTTGTCTTTTCACACTATTCATCACTATTATAATCAAATAAATATATATATAATAAATAAATATAAATATAATCAAATGTGATTTTTTTTATTTTTTTTAATCACTTTTCTATTGTTGTCCTGACCATCTTTTCTGGGCAATTCCATTGTATGTGTTTGTTACATGGAAAACATGCATTCAGATTATCCTGTAATCTCTGTTTGTATCTGTGAGTTGATTGGGACTGTTCTTTCCAACCCATTTCATTGTGTTTTTACTGTAACATGGGATAACAAAACCATGTCTGTTTTGATTACAAAATTGTCCTGCTTTATTTACTACACTGAACAAAAATATGAACGCAACATGTAAAGTGTTGGTCCCATGTTTCACGAGCTGAAATAAAAGATCCCAGAAATGTTCCATATGTTCAAAAAGCTTATTCCTCTCAAATTCTGTGCACAAATTAGTTTACATCCCTGTTAATGAACATTCTGACAGGTGTGGCATATCAAGAAGCTGATTAAACAACACGATCATTACACAGGTGCACCTTTCAGGGGGACAGTAAAAGGCCACTCTAAAATGTGCAGCTTTGTCACACAACACAATGCCACAGATGTCTCAAGTTTTGAGGGACTGCGCAATTGGCATGCTGACTGCAGGAATGCCCAATAGAGCTGTTGCCAGAGAATTTAATGTTGTTATAGAGAATTTGGCAGTACGTCCAACCGGCCGCACACCCACAGACCAGGACCTGCACATCCGGCCTCTTCCCCTAGGGGATCGTATTTCTGTCTGTAATAAAGCCCTTTTGTGAGGAAAAACTCATTCTGATTGGCTGGGCATGGCTCTCAAGTGGGTGGGCCTATGCCCTCCCTGACCCACCCATTGCTGCGCCCCTGCCCAGTAATGTGAAATCCATAGATTAAGGTCTTATTTATTTAAATTTACTGATTTCCCTATATGAACTGTAACTCAGCAAAATATTTGAAATTGTGGCATGTGGCGTTTAGTAT
The DNA here is from genome assembly GCF_057628025.1 of Oncorhynchus mykiss. NCBI lineage: Eukaryota > Metazoa > Chordata > Actinopteri > Salmoniformes > Salmonidae > Oncorhynchus > Oncorhynchus mykiss. The sequence goes on along the minus strand of NC_143022.1, from coordinate 82,883,034 downwards.
ACATTACTCAACCTGCTTTTGTTTCATGTCAACAGGGCAGTACAAAACATGCTCTTCTTATAGTTTTTGTCAGCAGGATGTAAGTCATGCTCATTGTAAGGCATCTCAACAAGCAACAGCTCATTAGACAGCTCATATATAGAGACAGTGTTGTTATTTTTTTTTCCTGTTATGTGTTCATGTGTGTTATCCTGTTTGGAGTATTTTTTCTCTAGGGTGAAGGCACAGCTGTGTGTGTGTGGTGTGTGTGTGTGTGTGTGTGTGTGTGTGTGTGTGTGTGTGTGTGTGTGTGTGTGTGTGTGTGTGTGTGTGTGTGTGTGTGTGTGTGTGTATGTTTACAGTTTGTTTCTGTTTAACGGCATAATGTTACGGTACAGTGGTGTGTGTGTGTGTGCACGCGAGGAAACTTGTTTGCATGTGTTCAGTCAGCGTGTACTGGGGAATTCCAAGGTAACAGGGTGATGCTGAGATTCGTGATGTCATTCTGTTACCAAACAAACATACTTGTTCTTCAAGTAAATGTATTTATGTACAATTGTAAGAGGAAATTGTTAAAAGTCGTCCTGTGCATTGAGTTGTATGGTTTGAAATCATTGAGTTTTTGTTTGCCATACATTTTCAAATGAAAAATCTCAACATCATTCTGTTAGTGTGGAATTGCCATACTCTGACATATGTTCACCTCTGTTCCACAGTCTGTTAGACAGGGCAGTTTGCTGTTCCCTAAGCAGAGAGACTTTCATTAGCTTTGATGATCACATGTATGATCACTGATTGAGGTCTTTCCTTCCTTTGATTGTCATGGGTTGCAGATGTCCCAGAAAACTGACTGATGGTGATTTGATGGTGATTGTAAATAGTAGTTCGCCAATTGATGTTAAGTGGACTTTTCTATCATACTATTTAGGGAAAATGTAAGGGCAGTGTGCTGTCTCACGCTTTCTACTGGGTTGTAGTCTGAGAGGCTCACAAGAAATAAAACTACAACTTATACTACTAATGTATGTACTACCACTGTCAAATGCCAAACTTGACCCTTTTGACCTAGAGTCAAGATGTTCAGTGACAAGTAATCTAGGCCTAAAGGGACACTGTATATCAGTAGCATTAAACGCACGTCAACACCTTTTATACACCTTTTTTATTTTGTTAGAGTGTTTCCCCACCTTCTGTGGGAAAATGCATTGAATGTATGGGGAGCGTTACATTTTTCACCGCGACCGGCAATCGGAGTTTACCCACCTATTTTTGTACCATTACATCACTGATCAGTAACCCCTTGCCAAACTACTGGTTTGAAGATATTTAACATTTGTTATCAAAAACAAATGGTCAAATCTCATTGTAGCTCGGGAGTCTTCACTGCTGTTTAGCAGTGTAGTCCTGGTTTGCAGCAGTATATTTTTCCTGATTGGAATCAAGTTAACAAAATTGGATAAGGGATCATTTTTTTCTGTTGTTCAGGGGTCTATAATGCAATTGTGGGAGTCAATAGCAATCACAGTATTTTGAAGGTTCGCATAGGGTATTTACATGGATGCATAAACCAGAGGGATTTTCTGTGGGATTGAACCCTGGGGCAGCAGTTCATGTACGTGCTGGAGGGAACACACTCTATAATGACCAGAGTGCAGCTACAAGCTGCTTCAAGATTTAAAAATGTTTATTTGGATTCCAGAAAAACCGAAAACAGAATAACCCCAGTAGTTCTTCTATTTTTCACCATTGTTTTTAAAGAGGGGTTTTAGCCAAAGAAGAGATTGATTTGAATATCTTCTTTGGTGGTTGTTTTCTTTTTCTGTTTTGAAGTGACGTAGGCCTACCTGGGTCTTTCTTGATGGAACAAAAACAAAAACAGCTTCATGTTTTCACATTTAACTAAATCATTTCAAATCCCAATGCCACAATTTTGATATTCAGTGTTTGCCCAAATGAGTACAACAGACATAAATAACAATATTTTTTGTAATGCATGTTGTTGCAAGATGTTTAAATCCTAATTTAGTGTACTTCATATTCTTCCAATAGGGGTTTAACTATGGAGAGACGCTGGGAGTGCCTTCACTGTCTCAGAGCCAGATGGAATAGGTTACAGAGATGATAACACACTGATCACAGGATCCTGAATGGTCCCCGCACAAGCTTTGAAAGCATTGAGAGAATGAAAGATTATATTTTACAAACAGACCATCAGCGAACAGTAAAAGGGGAAGACACTTTCATGGAAATGGGTATGAATGAATGGATGTAGTTAGATGGGGATAATGTTGCTTTTAAATGCAGAAGGAGCAAGAAGGCTAAACTAGTTTCAGGCCTTGGTGTACTGTATCTGTATCATTATGTGATGGTCTGTAGCTAGTCAAGCTAAATGGGAAGTTTCAATTTAAAACATAAGGCAGTTATTCAGGAGAAATGGCTTGAGAGTGTTGCGTTGGTGAATAATAATAACAATAATTTGGTGGTTGAGCCTTATTTCACACATGTACAAGTGTGCACCCATGTGTGAATTAGTCATGTCTTTTTTTGCATATCCCAACTCTCCCTGAAACACCCTCGGAGAGTGGGGTCACGGCCAAGGTCTGACATTGTTAACTGCGACAGATTTTTCACCTTGTCGGTCGACGATTCAAACTAGCAACCTTTCAGTAACTGGCCAAACGCCATAAACGCTAGCGGTTGTTTGGGGGTTGAATCTAATCTGATCCAGTAAGATTGTAAAGCTGTTTAGTCTTGAATTTCATCTTGACTTCAAGGAGGCTTTAAAAAATAAATAAAAAAGAGTTGTGTTTACACAAAACAAACATGTCTTTATGACCTTGTCCTTAGGGACAGATATGTATGTACTGGAGGGAGGGAGGGAGGGAGGGAGGGAGGGAGGGAGGGAGGGAGGGAGGGAGGGAGGGAGGGAGGGAGGGAGGGAGGGAGGGAGGGGTGAATGTACTGGAGGGAGGGGTGTTCTAAAATAGGGTAGGGTTGTCAAACTTCTGTTTTTGCTTTGGGGAGGGTTGTGTGTTTTTTTAATTTATTGGGCCCAGGGGAGGGTAGTGCATTTTTTCCCTGGTTTACATTTGCTCTTCTGCTCGTATTTTTCATATAAACAATGGCTTGACTTACCTTTGATATTACTCTAATAAAGTTTAGAAACATTTGTGAAGGTTTGGTATAGTGTGGCTATTATTAAGCTATAGCTACTGCAGGCCTTTGATATAAAGGCAGTGCAGCCCTGACGCTCAAGCTGTCTCCGACAGTTGAATTTGATGTGAGAAAGACCAGAGTTACTCCTATAATATAAGAAATATAACTCTTATCTTTATACAAAATATTCTGATCGAAAATTAACGATTTAGCCTCCTTCTCTACGTCTATATCTGTATAGCAGAAGCAGTAGCCATCTGACATAAAGAAATGCATGTCAGTGACGTAGCATGCTACCAGCATATCTCTATCTCTTTCTATCTCTCTGGGGTTAGGCATAAGCTTCTCTTCCTTTTTATATAGCCTATATATACAGTAGCGTTCAAACGTTTGGGGTTACTTAGAAATGTCCTTGTTATTGAAAGAAAAGCAAATTTTTTGTCCATTAAAATAACATCAAATTGATCAGAAATACAGTGTAGACATTGCTAATGTTGTAAATGACTATTGTAGCTGGAAGCGGCTGATTTTTTATGGAATATCTACATAGGGGTACAGAGGCCCATTATCAGCATCCATCACACCTGTGAACAGTGAAGAGGCGACCCCTGGTCTTCTAGGCAGAGTTCCTCTGTCCAGTGTCTGTGTTCTTTTGCCCATCTTTTCTTTTTATTGGCCAGTCTGAGATATGTTTTTTTCTTTGCAACTCTGCCTAGAAGGCCAGCATCCCAGAGTTGTCTCATCACTGTTGACGTTGAGACTGGTGTTTTGCGGGTAATATTTAATGAAGCTGCCTGCTGAGGACTTGTGAGGCGTCTGTTGCTCAAACTAGACACTCTAATGTACTTGTCCTCTTGCTCAGTTGTGCACCGGGGCCTCCCACTCCTCTTTCTATTATGGTTAGAGCCAGTTTGCGCTGTTCTGTGAAGGGAGTAGTCCACAGCGTTGTACAAGATCTTCAGTTTCTTGGCAGTTTCTCGCATGGAATAGCCTTCATTTCATAGAACAAGAATAGACTGACAAGTTTCAGAAGAAAGTCTTTGTTTCTGGCCATTTTGAGCCTGTAATCGAACTCACAAATGCTGATGCTCCAGATACTCAACTAGTATAAAGAAGGACAGTTTTATTGTTTCTTTAATCAGACCAGTTTTCAGCTGTGCTAATATAATTGCAAAATTGTTTTTTAATGATCAATTAGCCTTTTAAAATGATCAATTTGGATTAGCTAACACAACGTGGCATTGGAACACAGGAGTGATGGTTGCTGATAATGGGCCTCTGTGTAGATATTCCATAAAAAGTAATCAGTTTCCAACTACAATAGTCATTTACAACATTAACAATGTCTACACTGTATTTCTGATTTGATGTTATTTTAATGGACAAAAAAATGTGCTTTTCTTTCAAAAAGAAGGACATTTCTAAGTGACCCCAAACTTTTGAAAGGTAGTGTATATTTATTAAAATGTTAATATCATATAGTGGACACCTAGGCCTATAGGCCTATGCATGCAATGCCCTGATACATGTAGTGTGGAAATCTCTGACAGCTGAACCGTGAGTTGGACAATTATTGTTTTAGGAAAGTAGCCTAAAAACAATTCTAAAAAATTGGCTATAAAATTCTGCATATGCTGCACATCGAAGTATAAGGAATAGTGTTTTTTTCATATGTTAAAGGCTTTTTTAAATGGCCTGTTGGATCTGAATGCATATGGATGTAAATTTCTCAAATCTCGCTAAATAAAAATCTTCCCTGTGATGTTGTCCGGCGCAAAAATCTCCTAAAGGAAACTCTGAAATGACATATTGTTTTTAATGTTCCTTTTTTAATCTTCACATGAAAATCTGTTGCCAATTGGATGGAAGCCTAGCTAGTGTGCTAGTCCAGTGTCACTTTGATTATGCCTGCACATCATGGTTCACCAGTAGCCCCAAACATCTAAAGAATAAACAGACCAGCCAAAACAAGCTTGTAACAATTCTACTTAAACTCCCCCCTCATACTCACCTGGAGGTCAAGCATTTTTTCCTCTCTATCGCTGTAATGTATCTGTATCTATGTAATTGTACATGTATTTATGTTTTTTTTAAATAGGGACCACAATGGAAATAAGTCCCAGACTTTGTGCAATCCAGGTCAATTTTAAACACTTTGTACAGTCTATATGTCTTTTTTTTACTGACAAATATAATCAATCAATCTAAACTGTGCAGCAGCCAAAACGTTTAATTACAATCGGAGATTGTCAAGCAAAGAATTCAATACTGGGTAAGCCTACAAGGTAGAGAGGTATGTATTTTCTGTTTGTCGAGATTGACATAGTCTATTTATTGTGGTGTTGAAAACGCAAACCATGATATTGAAGTGCCCAAAGTCAGTATGGTTTGTTTATTGGTTGTGTGTTGCATTGGCACAGAAACCTGTTGGTGGAAAATTTGTTGCATATATTTTATACAATTATAAATATTGCATCAAAATGTTAAAAATCTTATTTCCCTCTAGCTGATCATTGTCTGCAGCCGTCTCTGATCGCAGTGTAATGAAACAGGCAGGGAGAGTGAGCTCGTCTGTGATGGTCGGCAAACCCCCAACCTTCTGGCCCATAGCTCTATGTGGCATCGACACAGCCACAAAAGCATGCTGAAGTCAAAATACACTTTTAGAAACTCAGGGTCGCTACAGTTATTGTTATTTGTGGTTGTAAACATTATTTTGTGTTAATTATATGAGGGAAGATTGTGTTCCATTTATTTTAGTGTGTTTTAAGTGTGTTTTTCGTTGTAATAAATCTGCCCTCGATTTTGTCTTACAAATCCCACATAGGCAATGTTCCCTCTAAAGTAGCCCAGGACTGCCACGCAGCTCCCCAGGACTGCCACGCAGCTCCCCAGGACTGCCACGCAGCTCCCCAGGACTGCCACGCAGCTCCCCAGGACTGCCACGCAGCTCCCCAGGACTGCCACGCAGCTCCCCAGGACTGCCACGCAGCTCCCCAGGACTGCCACGCAGCTCCCCAGGACTGCCACGCAGCTCTCCAGGACTGCCACGCAGCTCCCCAGGACTGCCACGCAGCTCCCCAGGACTGCCACGCAGCTCCCCAGGACTGCCACGCAGCTCTCCAGGACTGCCACGCAGCTCTCCAGGACTGCCGCGCAGCTCCCCAGGACTGCCGCGCAGCTCCCCAGGACTGCCGCGCAGCTCCCCAGGACTGCCACGCAGCTCCCCAGGACTGCAGCGCAGAAGAAATATTAGCCCACAGAGAAGCATGAGATTGAACTTCACTCAACTCTCTAGAGCAGTGGTCACCACCCGTTCGATCTCAAAGGCATTCCTAGTCGGTTGCTAAATATTTCTGTAAAAACCCCAACAATATAGCCTTGTGTTCCTATTTTTTTTTATTAGTCTCGGACTGTTGGCGATTTAGCCAGGTAGGCAACTGTTGCCATTTTGAACCATTTAATGTATCTGAAGGTACAAGCTCTGCTTTCCAGGCAGGCCTGGAAAAGTGCACTATAGGTCTATAGCTGGCCAATCGGATGGCTCAGATTACCGTGTCCGCAGTAATGTAGCGGGCATAAAAGAAAGCTACAGCAAAATTGATACTGTGAGATTTCAAAACATTTAAAACCATGACTAGAGAGACTGTCAACGAATACAGCAAAGTGAAACATTTAAAACCATGACTAGAGAGACTGTCAACGAATACAGCAAAGTGAAACATTTAAAACCATGACTAGAGAGACTGTCAACGAATACAGCAAAGTGAAACATTTAAAACCATGACTAGAGAGACTGTCAACGAATACAGCAAAGAGCTGCTGTTTTTATGAGTGAATTCATGTTTAGGTTTTTACTCAGCACTGTCAACACTTTGTATTCAACACTTTTATAAGCCATAAAATGCACATTCTTCCTATTTCCACTCAGCGCTACAAGCACTGCAGCAGTAATGAATGAGTAAGAAAGTGTATCTTTAGGCTTGTGTTGTTATTATTAGCAGCTTGGGTCTTTTTTAATATTGAGGAATATTTTACTCTCTCTGTTCATAGGAGTAACAACATGAATTTGTGCATGAGGCAGAAATAATGTGGTGCGACTTGAGTTTCGCCATCAACTGGAAGATGTTGTCCCTTTTTGGTCCATGTAGGAAAGGGAGAGCATAGGGATGTTGAGATGCGGACCCTCAGTCTGCTTCTCTCTCCCTCCACTGAGACTGACCAACAGATGCATGCTCCATCAGCTAAGTAAAATAAAAAGCAAATTATTTAAATGTATGCTCACTCAGCTGTGCCTCACAAGTAATACAACCAAGGATGTATTACCGGTGTGATCATATATCCTACCCCAAATGTTGAAATATAATTGTTTTAAATGTCCAAACCACAATGCATTGGCAGGGCAATTAAAGAAAAGTCCAAATGCGGTGATAATGTATTGGGCCTATATCTTACTGCACAAACCTCATCGCTGCAGTACTATTTTTAACTGGTTAATGTTAAATAGGCTTATGCTTTTTAAGTCATGCATTTTGACTCAGAAAGTGATCTTGACTCAGAAAAGGTTAGTGACCACTGTTTTAGAGTATTCCCTGTTAACACTTTCAATGTTTCTCTTTGCTGTGGCAATTGTGATCTAATCGATGCAATCTTAGCCACATTCAATGCAACATACCGAAAATGAAACAAACTATGCAAGAGATTTTGTTGTAGGCAGAACGCATCGGAGAAGGATTCTATGCATTGGCACACAAGACTCAGCCCGTACTTTACACAGACCAGTGCGGCATAAACAATCAGAGCTGCAGAAAGCCTATATGCAAATAGACCATTACCATATATGGATCTGTGTCATTTACTTTGAACTGGACTGTGTTTACAGCATGAGCGGTGGTGAGTAGATGTGCTTGTTTTGAGATTAAAGCGAGAGTTGTGTGTAGCCATGTGTGCACATTTTGTTCATATCCTTTGCTAGTTAGTGAGTTATTATGCCAGTTATAGATAATTTGTAGTCAATAGGGGAGTGATTGCTTCCTACAAGACCACAAAACGTGTACATTTCTAGACATCTTTGAAAATCTAGTCAGGTAAAAAGAATGCAACATTTAAAAAACTTTTCTCTAGGCTGGACAGAGACAATGTTCAAGTTTGCGCTCAAATGACCTGAAATTTGTCTGAATATCATATGGTTCAATTGCAGATAATTTACGATTGAAATGTCATTTTAGGAGTGCTTGACATTTTTTCTTTTAAACCGGCGTGCCCTACTGAGATTTCTATTATCACAGTTCGTAAACGATGAACGTCAGTATCTCTTTGTCAGAGACCAGATCTATAGTAATCAGACTGACACGCCTAATCGAACTCCTATGGATCTCTTCCTCAGGAGCCACAGGGGGTTATGATGGCATTTCACTGTCATTATATCCCATTCATGTGTCTCTGCAAAGCACTGGGGAGTCTTAATCCAGGAAGACCAGGCTTTTCCTCTCTTTACAAATGGAGGATATCAGAACAGACCCCGATGAGAGAGGGGGCTAAATCCTGTGCAAAACAGAATGCAACATTTAAAAAAACTTCTCTCAAGGAATAGGGTGGGTGGAGAATACATTGTGCTCATGTTGAGAAGTTTGTTGGGAACTTTGTGTTCAAATTTAGTTACCGACTTACAGGCATGTGGTATATAATCTAATGTAAATACGATTGACCTATATTTTGATTCAGTGTGTGATGGTTAAACTGTCACATGGCCAACCATGCAGCACAGGCACGGTTAGACAACCTCTCAGTATCCTTAGAAAAACAATTATTCTTTGATCAGTGTAAGTTGACTTATTTAATGGTGGGTCTTAAGTGCTGATGAATAGCATTGTGTTTGCATCCTGAAAACCCTATTTGGCTGACAGGACTGGCGGATTGTCACAGCCCAGGGATGTTTGCTTAACCTGCTCACCCACACCCAGCTGAGGTCAAGGTGCCCAGCTATGCCCCGTCGTTACCACGATTAGATCACAAGTCGTCAAGCACGCCAGGGGAGGTCTCCATGATGGGGAGGTTGTGTGACTCTGAACTGGGGAAATTATTATTTAGACCTGTGCTCAAGGAGCTATGTGAAGCCCTGGCCCATTTGGTAAAGGCTATGTCTACCCTTTGCACAATATACATTTTTAACAATTACGGCCTTCAGCAGAGCTAATGAAGCTGTAAGCAAGCGTTTCGTTGGATGTGTATACCATGTGTATCCCGTACATATACGACTAATAAAACTTGAGACAAGACATGAGGCCAGAACAGTAGCGATTCGTTAAAGTGTTAGTGAGTGGGAGCTTCTTTTGTTTAAATATACTTTCATCATGTCTGAGGCACCTGCTGAATCATCCCTCAGATGTGCTAGTATATTTTAATTCGCCATGCATGGTCTGCCCTGATTTTTTTTGTCTGTGCTAGTTTAAGGGTGCTTGTCTTGCGATACCAGACCTCAACATCGTATTGTTGTTCAAGAATTGATAAAACCTGTTTGTATGGAGTCGAGGAGGCTCTCTGAGAACCTGACAATATGTGATCTAGCTCTGTAAGATTGGACCATCTATTCTTGTCTCTTCTCTTTTTGTTGTTTTCAATAATTGGGTCAAGTCTTTGACATCTACATGAAGCGGCAACCCCAAAATCCAATATTAGTGGCTTTGACTGCTAAAGTAATCCTCAGTATTTGTCCTTGCGTTGGCCAAACTATTAACCCTAGGTTTAGGTATCAGAGTAAGAATCGTGTTTTAGCACACTAAATATAGCTATCAAATGTAGGAGCTTTAGCCACTAGATGCAGCTCCAGATATTGTCATTGGCCATATGAAATGAGGATACTTAGCCATCAGTCAGCATCTAACATCACATTCCAGGTTGGGAGTCTAGTGTTGGCTCTGTTATTGTCCACTGGGATATGTGGCCAACTGTAGCCCTTAGTGTTGGCACACATGATAATCCACAGAAGTAAAGCCTCCTGTTATCTCCAAGCATTATCTCTTCACGTGTGCCTAACATTAGTGACCTATGTAAGCCCCTGTAGTGACACAAAGCATCACCTCAAGATAATGAGTTGTATTTAAGTAAACAAAATGTATCTCTGACGAGAAGCTGCCACATGGTTATCTTACGTGCCGTGGCTAAAGTAGACCCGTAGCTGAAGTGTTAACTGTAAACAGTTACTTTATCCTTTACAATCTGAACACCTGTATTTTTTTGTGAGCATTGAGGAATCTGATTCCAGAAGCAAGTATAGGTTTGCATTTTTTAGGTTAAAATAGACCATTTAATTGTTTTTATAAGTGATGATAATCAAAGTCGCTGACGACCTCAGAGTGTAGAGATTTATCCCAGACACAATTTGACTTGTTTTCTTATAGACAAAATAATACATAAATAGCATTGGATTCAATTCATTCCCATTCTTTTTCAACCTGGACTAGACCGTAACATAGTAAACGTAAATTTGTCTCCCTAATATGTTATGTTTCTTATAGTATACATACATTTGTGGATGTCCATCATCCATTTCGATTTATAAATTGCAAATTACAATACATATGATATGTTAAGATTTGCAATTCCTACAATATGTTACGAATTTGCAATACCAATGATATGTTACGAATTCCAATTTGTTGTGGCTAACGTTAGCTAGGTGGCTAACATTAGCAAGGCTAAGCAAGGCTAGGGTAAGGGGTTAAGGTTAGGAGTTAGATTAAATGGTTAAGGTTAGGGTTAGGATTAGCTAACATGTTAAGTAGTTGCAAAGTAGCTAAAACGTAGTAAGTATTGCAAAGTTGCTAATTAGATAAAATGCTGAAGTTGTCAGTGTTACGACTTCTATAAAGGGTGCGGTGGAGGAGTCAAACGCAGAGAGCAGGTAATATCGTACGTGAATCTATTTATTCCAACGACAGCGGAGACATGGACATGCCAACACTAGGGCGTAAGAAACCACCCGTCCAAAATACACAAGACTAAAATTGTCCGGAAAATAATGAGATAACACTTATACACCAAAATAACAGAGAACAAGCCCGCACAAATACCCAGCGGGCCTAGTGCCCTTAAATAGCCTACAAACAACACTAACTCAAAACAGGTGTACCCAATTAAACCCAATAAACAGAAACAAATGGAAAGGGAATCAATGGCAGCTAATAGGCCGGCGACGACGACCGCCGAGCGCCGCCCGAACAGGAAGAGGCACCATCTTCGGCGAGATTCGTGACAGTCAGTGATAACAACCTTTCGTGTTATACACCCACCCATCCACTTCGACCAACCACCTTCCTTTAAATTTTGCCTTAAATAACCTTCTGTCTGAGGATTTACGTTTACTATGTTATATATATGAGACCAGGCTGTGTTTTTAGGTAACAAAAATGTTGATAGGCAGTTGATAGCATTGGCAGGTATGCAAATGGACATTTTCTCTATTGATTGTATACTAGTATATTGTAACAGCATTCCTCAATTATGATAAATTGGCTAACATTTTAGTAGGCTATATATCTGAAGATGTTGTAGGCCTGACTGAGTAATGTAGCCTATGCATCTGCAGTCACAGGGATGAATCATTTTTATTTTTCACTGGCAATCCATCATGTGTGATGTAAGCTTGGGAAAGTCTTGTACTTTTGAAGCAAATTTCCTGCAATTCTACACATTTTGAGAGATTTTCTGGGGGAATACAAGTATTGAGTTGAAAATGTATAATTGGTGGAGTACTGATATCCCTGTGAGCCTTCCAGGCTCATGTTGCCCAGGATTAAGAACATACATTGTAGATTCATAATATTACATTATATTGTATTGTATTCTAAACTTATTCCACGGATCACTTTGTCAATTTTTAAAAATCAGGAATATTAGGAATATTTTTTATAATAATAAATATATACACTGAACAAAAATATTCATACAACATGCAACAATTTAAAAGATTTGACTAAGTTGCAGTTCATGTAAGGAAATCAGTCAATTAAAATAGATTAATTAAGCCCTAATATATGGATTTCACATGACTGGAATACAGATATGCATCTGTTGGTCACAGATACCTTAATAAAACAGGTGGGGGTGTGGATCAGAAAACCAGTCAGTATGTGGTGTGACCACCATTTGTCTCATGCAGCACATAGAGTTGATCAGGCTGTTGATTATGGCCTCTGGAATGTTGTCCCACTCCTCTAAAAGGGCTGCGAAGTTGCTGGATATTGGTGGGAACTGGAACACGCTGTCGTACACGTCGATCCAGAGCCAAACTTGCTCAATGGGTGACATGTCTGGTGAGTATGCAGGCCATGGAAGAACTGGAACATTTTCAGCTTCCAGGAATTGTGTACAGATCCTTGCGACACGTGCAATATGTCTGTGCAATGTCATGCTGAAACATGAGGTGATGGCGGCAGATGAATGGCACGACAATGGGCCTCAGGACCTCGTCACGGAATCTCTGTGCATTCATATTGCCATCGATAAAATGCTACTGTGTTTGTTGTCCGTAGCTTGTGCCTGCCCATATCATAAGCCCACTGCCACCATGTGGCACTCGGTTCACAACGTTGACGTCAACATCTGCCCGGTAGAGTTTAAACTGGGATTCATCCATGAAGAACACACTTATCCAGCATGCCAGTGGCCATCGAGCATTCGCTTCTGAAGTTGGTTATGATGCCAAACTGCAATCAGGTCAAGAATCTGGTCAGGACGACGAGCACGCAGATGGGCCGACAGTTTGTGCAGAAATTATTTGGTTGTGCAAACCCACAGTTTCCTAACGATCCCACAGACGATCCCACTGGTGAAGGAGCTGGATGTGAAGGTCCTAGGCTGGAGTGGTTACATGTGGTCTGCGGTTGTGAGGCCGGTTAGATGTACTGTCAAATTCTCTTAAACAATGTTGGCTTATGGTAGAGAAATGCACTTTTAATTCTCTGGAAACAGCTCTTGTGGACATTCCTGCAGTCAGCATGCCAATTGCACAATCCCTATTGAGTGAAGAAAACTACACATTTTAGAGTGGCTCCCCCCTTCAGCCCCCTGCCAACAAAAACAAAAGCACCATTCTGCACCATTCTGCACTAACTGTCATTTTTATTCAGACATTTCTAACAACACAAATAAATAATCATAACATTTAAAACTATAAAACTATATAAACTATATAAATATAAAAATATATACAAAATAAGACTCTTAAATATAAAAAATAAGTAACAAAGACAAATAGAAAAAAAATTGTGTTGATTTGGCACTCGAGCATCAATAGATGATCCTGGTGAGGACTGTGCAATATGATACTTTGTTTTTTTCACTCCTTCTGTTCTTATCCTCATGGTGATTTTCCTTTTTTAAATATGTTTTCTCTTTTTATGAATGAGGCTTTTGTTCATCCCCATCCACCTAATACTGTCAACCAAGAGTCAAGACTAAACCAGTTCACCTTGGTGGTGTGCAGACTAGTTTTATATTATTCTTAACCATTTTGCACAAACCAGAGAAAAATGCAACAATATGTCTGTGAAACTAAATGTTTGCAGTATTATGAATGAATTGTGGTTTATTTGGTAACAATTCATAGTGTGACTGATTTGACTAATTGCATTAGTACTGTACAAAGTTAGAGGTGCGCTATTTGATAGATTCTCCCGCTCCCCCAACCTCGGGCTCCAGTGAGGAGACCTGAGGTCAACCTACCCCCGCCCCCCTCCCCATCTCGTACTTCTGAGTGGGAGACCATCCCAGGCAGTAACCTGCCTAGCTCTCAATCTAGAATCAGGGCGTCCACGCCGACAAGGTTAATTGACCCACAGTCCCACATGGTGACATGATATCACTGACACATGAGCAATAGAAAACCGATCGCGCAACCATCACCTTTCTGATCATTTTGGTGCGGGCCCCCCGTGCCCCCCCCCCCCCCCCCCCTCAAATGAGCGATAGAAAACCGATCGCGCAAACATCACCTTTCTGATCATTTTGGTGCCCCCCCCCCCAATGAGCGATAGAAAACCGATCGTGCAAACATCACCCTTCTGATAATTTTGGGGGGCCCCCCCTGGCAAGATTGCGCCCTGGGCGGCTGCCTGTGTCGCCTATACTTAAATCCGCCACTGCACCTGTGTAATGATCATGCTGTTAAATCAGCTTATTGATATGCCACACCTGTCAAGTGGATGGATCATCCGCTAGGCAGGTAGCCTATTGGTTAGAGTGTTGGACCAGTAACCGAAAGGTTGCTAGATCAAATCCCTGAGCTGACAAGGTCAAATCTGTTGTTCTGCTCCTGAACAAGGCAGTTAACCCACTGTTCCTAGGCTGTCATTGTAAATAAGAATTTGTTTGTATCTGACTTGCCTAGTTAAATAAAAATCTTGGCAATAGAGAAATGCTCACTAACAGGGATGTAAACAAATTTGTACACAAAATTTGAGAGAAATAAGCTTTGTGCTTATGGACAGTTTCTGGGATCTTATATTTCACCTCATGGGACTAACACTTTACGTTGTTCAGTGTGTGTGTATACAGTGCATTGCGAAAGTATTCGGCCCCCTTGAACTTTGCGACCTTTTGCCACATTTCAGGCTTCAAACATAAAGATATAAAACTGTATTTTTTTGTGAAGAATCAACAACAAGTGGGACACAATCATAAAGTGGAACGACATTTATTGGATATTTCAAACTTTCTTAACAAATCAAAAACTGAAAAATTGGGCGTGCAAAATTATTCAGCCCCCTTAAGTTAATACTTTGTAGCGCCACCTTTTGCTGCGATTACAGCTGTAAGTCGCTTGGGGTATGTCTCTATCAGTTTTGCACATCGAGAGACTGAAATGTTTTCCCATTCCTCCTTGCAAAACAGCTCGAGCTCAGTGAGGTTGGATGGAGAGCATTTGTGAACAGCAGTTTTCAGTTCTTTCCACAGATTCTCGATTGGATTCAGGTCTGGACTTTGACTTGGCCATTCTAACACCTGGATATGTTTATTTTTGAACCATTCCATTGTAGATTTTGCTTTATGTTTTGGATCATTGTCTTGTTCGAAGACAAATCTCCGTCCCAGTCTCAGGTCTTTTGCAGACTCCATCAGGTTTTCTTCCAGAATGGTCCTGTATTTGGCTCCATCCATCTTCCCATCAATTTTAACCATCTTCCCTGTCCCTGCTGAAGAAAAACAGGCCCAAACCATGACGCTGCCACCACCATGTTTGACAGTGGGGATGGTGTGTTCAGGGTGATGAGCTGTGTTGCTTTTACGCCAAACATAACGTTTTGCATTGTTACCAAAAAGTTCAATTTTGGTTTCATCTGACCAGAGCACCTTCTTCCACATGTTTGGTGTGTCTCCCAGGTGGCTTGTGGCAAACTTTAAACAACACTTTTTATGGATATCTTTAAGAAATGGCTTTCTTCTTGCCACTCTTCCATAAAGGCCAGATTTGTGCAATATACGACTGATTGTTGTCCTATGGACAGAGTCTCCCACCTCAGCTGTAGATCTCTGCAGTTCATCCAGAGTGATCATGGGCCTCTTGGCTGCATCTCTGATCAGTCTTCTCCTTGTATGAGCTGAAAGTTTAGAGGGACGGCCAGGTCTTGGTAGATTTGCAGTGGTCTGATACTCCTTCCATTTCAATAATATCGCTTGCACAGTGCTCCTTGGGATGTTTAAAGCTTGGGAAATCTTTTTGTATCCAAATCCGGCTTTAAACTTCTTCACAACAGTATCTCGGACCTGCCTGGTGTGTTCCTTGTTCTTCATGATGCTCTCTGCGCTTTTAACGGACCTCTGAGACTATCACAGTGCAGGTGCATTTATACGGAGACTTGATTACACACAGGTGGATTGTATTTATCATCATTAGTCATTTAGGTCAACATTGGATCATTCAGAGATCCTCACTGAACTTCTGGAGAGAGTTTGCTGCACTGAAAGTAAAGGGGCTGAATAATTTTGCACGCCCAATTTTTCTGTTTTTGATTTGTTAAAAAAGTTTGAAATATCCAATAAATGTCGTTCCACTTCATGATTGTGTCCCACTTGTTGTTGATTCTTCACAAAAAAATACAGTTTTATATCTTTATATTTGAAGCCTGAAATGTGGCAAAAGGTCGCAAAGTTCAAGGGGGCCGAATACTTTCGCAATGCACTGTATATACAATTTTTATATTAACTAGGCAAGTCAGTTAAGAACAAATTCTTATTTACAATGACAGCCTACCCCGGTCAAACCCGGGCAACACTGGGCCAATGGGACTCCCAATCTCAGGGAGATGTGATACAGCCTGGAATCGAACCAGGGACTGTAGATGAGATGCAGTGCCTTAAGACCACTGCACCACTGGGGTCTGACTGCTTACCCACTGCAGTACCTATGTGGTACTTTGAGAATCTCTGGCCTAGGCTTCATGTGAACGAATAAGACTGATGATGGCACTCGATTTGCCTGCTGGGGGGCAAGGAGACCCACGGCTCTGCTAAAACCGTTGACAACTGCGTGCTGTTTGCAAGGGATTGTTAAACAAATGTTAACTATGAAGAGCATAGTCAGACCTACACATTTCCGATTATTCATTGCAAAACAATTGCGCACATTTAGCTCTATCATCAGAGTTATACAGCAAGTAAATGCATGCTTTTCATGATCAGTAAACATCAATTGATAATGTAATTTCATATATGTTGTATAATTCCCCGTCTTTGTGGACTCTGCTTGTCAAACAGCAGAAGGGTGCATTTGGAGTGGTGTTAATTTTGCAAGCTACTGGTAGAAATTGTGTACTGTTGGCTAAACATATCTAATGGTAAGTAGACCTTATGTACTATTAGACCTTATGTATTGTTTTTCTCCAGCCAAAGTAGGCCTGCCTAGCAAAGTTAGCTAAAAGGATCCCCTTTTCAACTTTGTTTTTAAGAGTATTTAAATTTAAACGAGTGCTGCTGTCAGTCGATGGCGATTCCTAGTTGAAGTCATTCCTAGTTGATCACCAAACATTTATATTGAAAAGCCAAAGATAAAGGTTTGTGCCCCTTTTCCCGCGTTGCGCTGTTGTCGGTAGGTGCACTTGATTCAGAAGCCCTTCACAGAAGCCCGTTCCCATTTTGAACCATTTATTTTGTCTGAAAAGACAAACTCCTGTTACCTTCGAGTACGCCTACGAGCCGGCTAATCACATAGCGCAAATCACCGTACCTACCTTGACACTGCGAAGTTTGATACTAGCTTAAGTGGGATATCATAATTTTTAAAACCATGACCAGAGACTGTCAAAGAATACAGCAAAGAGCTGCTGTTTTTATGAGTGAATACATGATGAAGTTTTATTCAACACGGTCAGCACTTTTTATTCAACACTATTAAAACATAAAACGCACGAATCTCTACTTGCAGCTGAAATGAATTAGTAGTCAATTGTATTGATAGCCCTGCGTTTGTACTATTATTAGCAGCTCGTCGTGTCCGTTTTAATATCGAGGAGTATTTCATCTTCTCTGGTCATAGGAACAACATGAATTTGTGCCTGAGGCAGATGCGGTGCGACTCGAGTTTCGCCATCAGGTGGTTAGTCTCATGAGAGGAAAAGAAGAGGAGAGTAGGGACAAGGAGTGGCGGACCCTCTGCTGCTCTCTCTCTCTCTCGCTCCGCTGAGACTAATGCCGTGCTAAAAACAACTGGGAACTGGGAAATCTCAAACTTCTGTCTTCAGTGCGTTCAAGACAGCCGGGAACTCGGGAAAAAAACGAGATCCGACAGTGGAAAATCTTTTGAACGGTCATCCAACTCGGAATCTCGGGCATCTTTCTAGAGCTCCGACTTTCCGACCTGAAGTTCACTGACGTCATGATTTGACCTCGTTTATTCCAAGTTCCCAGTTGTTTTGAATGCACCATGACCATCAGATGCAGGTACCGTCAGTCCAGTAAAATAAAAAAGTAAATGATTTGCTACTTGTTTCAATTTTTGCTCAGCTGTGCCTATCAAGTGCTACACCAACTGATCGATTCTGTTATTAAAGCTCGACTTTTGAAACATAATATGGTCTGAGAAAATAACCATATTGGCAGGCCAGACATATAACCAATATGATGTGATAATGTATTAGGCATACTGCACAAACCTCATTCAGAAGCAAGTAGATAACTGTTTTTATCAGGTTCTTGTTTTTAAGTCATGTTTTTTTTTTTTTAAGAAATCTGAGCGGTAGATCTCGGCTTGCTTTTTGACTGCGAAAGTGATCTTTGACTCAGGAAAGGTTGATGGACCACATCAAATTGGCTAGCTAGATGAGAACAGATCACGTCAATATGACTAGTTAACAAGCGAACTTTCATAGTTTATCCTATCTAGATTACTATATCCAAATACTGCTTGATTTGCTTGCCATCTATAATGGTGATGACAGCAACTTCTTTTCAAAAGCCTAATCTTTGACGAATCAAGCTAAATTATGTTTGCTTAGCTAGTTACATGCCAAATTGATAGGTACCTTCACGTATCTGAAATTGCATGATTCATTTATGTTTACTGATCATGAATAGCATGCATTTACTTGCTATATAATTTTGATAGAGCTAAATGTGCGCAATTGCATTGAATAATCTGTAATTTGTAGTTCAGACTATACTCAATACGTGATGATATTAAAATCAAATAGTAATAACATTTATTTAACGATCCCTTAAACTGCACGTAGTTGTCAATGGTTTTAGCGGAGCTGAGGGTCTCCTTGCCCCCCAGCAGCCAACTACTACAGGGATATACCATAGGCCTATAGTAGTCTAGAGAGGCTGCTCAACAGTGTGTTCTATAAAACCTGCACTCGTGGCGATGTACTAAAACCAATTCTATTTTTGAAAACTATTTCCATGTTGTTCCATCGTTCATAGGCCTATGCCAATGACATCGCAGCTGCTATTACTTTTTCAAAATTATTCCAGCAAAATGAAATTATGTCCTGCTGCATATATATTTTCCACTGGGCACACCCACTTCATTTCAATGAAATTACGTTGAACCAATGTCAAATAGACGTTGAATTGACGTCTTTGTCCAGTGGGCTCTTTCTCCTCTATCCTTCTATCATTGATAATGAATGGAATATCCATCCCACCATTAGATAGTGTCAGACCTAGGTCATGGTATGTTGTCATGTTCAAAAGTTTTTAACATCTATTCGATATCAGCAAATTCTAATTCCCATAGCCAAATTCCAGGAGGAAGACAAAGTTGTTCCGTATTGGTGTAATAACAAACGCCATTGATGGTGGCCATTTAACGGGCCACCATCATTATCATTAGAAACGAAAATATACAGTTAGAATGCCAATAATACAAATAATCAACGTTTAAGTAGCAAAAGTATTTTTGGAAAACATGTTATATTTAATATATTATGCACTTCAGTCCTATTCCATTTTAATTTCCTAAACGTTGTTCAAAGAACCCTTAAATATGTTTTTAAATAGTCAAGACAATATTACAGAATAATTTAAAATATTTGGAAAAACTACTCAAGTTTAGATACCAGTTATTTCTTTCATTATTTAGGGAAGTATGTATTGACTATGTAGAAGGCTACTCTGTAGGAAGTTCTTAAAGTTTGTTTTTATAACAGAGTAATCAATAATTCATTTAAAGCAATGATGGTGGCCCTAAGACAAAAACATTTTTTGAAATAAAATTAATTATAATCAAACAATTTTAGACTTGTTTTATATAAAGTAAAATGTCTTACCAATGGCTTAACTCATACAGAAAATCTCTATCTGTTTTTCTGTATTTTAGTTCATATTTTTCTCAATGTATCTATTTTCATTATCATTGAACACTACTTCCTTAATTTGGGAAGATTAAATTCCTACCTCAATAATAGGCTTTAAATGCAGTTAGAGTTATGATTTTGATTCCCACACTATATATGCTATATAAAATGGAATGTTTATACGCGGAAAGTAACTTTGGATAAACGTTTCTGCTAAACTATCCCACTGCGCACACACCACGTGATTTCAGATGGCTATTTGGGTAATATTTGGTTTAGACGTTGTTCAATTAGATTTCAACCTTTATTCACCCACTCAAAAAGACAGCCAGAAGTTTGTTGAATTCTTGATGTGTTATCATTATGCTTTGCAGCCATCTAAAACTACAGGCAAATTCCAATGGAAAAACAATATCAGATTTTCGGTTTAGTTGTCATCTAAATGTGTTCAGTGTTGAAGAGTAGTGAACTACATGCAGTTCAACAGGTAATGTAACTACATTTGACAGTAGCTTGGTGGTTGTTGAACTAAATTCAAATATTGGTTGTGTTTTCAGGAGTGAATAACTTTTTTTGCCATGAAGCTAACTACTGGAACTACACTACACTTTTTTTAGGCATAAAATAGCTTTCTTTTTCGGCCTCAGACCTGCCTAATTCTCCATTAAAACATATTTTTTGCAATTTGTAGTCTATGACATTTCAGATTTAAATATGATGATTTTTCACACGGTAGATGTTGACGTGAGGAGATGTGAATCCACCATATCAATTATTAAGTTGTAGACAAACTGGAATTCAACCAGACTAAATCAGTGGCACAGATGGAACTATCCAAGCAGAAGATACATCTTCTTCAACCAACCACAATTCAGTTGGAGTCACATCTTCATCTCAACCAAAAATCTAAGTTAAAGAATAGGACTAAATTAAATACAAACTTTAAATGTACTTTAAATAAAGTTTGATTTGATTTAATCCAATGATTTAACTTTGGCATTTGGTTGAGATGTAGATGTGAATCCAATACATGCATTCTTAACTTGTAGATTAAATTTGAAATCAACCAATGTTTGAAACCATAGGCCTATATGCATTCTATATTTTTATTTAAACCCTGGGTTGAATTGAAACACTAGCTGTTGATGACTCCGCACATTTTATATAGGCCTACTATCATTGCTGTTACAGTAAATTACTTATAAAGTATGCTTTCATTTAATTTGCTCTGTTAAACCTACTCTTTGGAATGGCTTCGATAATAACAGGGAATATATTTGGTTATTAAGTGGAGATCTCTCAACAATCATTCTCATGATAGCACATTGGAAGGAGTCAGTGACATATATCACAGCTAAGCACGGGTTGTTTAAAGGTTAAATGCAGCAGTTTTTATCTCAATATAAAATAATTTCTGGGTAACAATTAAGTACCTTACTGTGATTGTTTTCGAATTAAAATGGTCAAAAAGAAACAAAAATATGAACTTCTTAGCAAATAGCAATTTCTCAAGCAAGAATTTTGCAATGACTGTATGGGAGGAGTCTGAGTGGGGAGGGGAAAACTGAGAACTAGCTGTAATTGGCAGAGAGGTTTGGAACTCTCTTATTGGTCTGTTAACTAATTTACCATCTGGTGATGTCACCAAGAAGGACAAAACTTCATCCCACCAAAACAGGCAGACATTTTAGGTGGTCTTTTCAAACAGCTCTTTACACTAAAAGGAATTTTCATAATTTTCACAATTGCACAGTATTATTCCAACCTCATAGTGTGGAAATATATATACAGCACAGGTAAATCAAATTTTTGACTGCACTGGGCCTTTGAAACCCTGAATGGGAGACCAAAAGGATAGCTGTAGATGATAAACTCTCCAGTAGGAGGTGCTGCCCAACCTATTGTTTTTTTCTGATAGTGGATATAACGTTGAAATCTAACGTTGTTTCAAAGGTACAAATTCAACATATTGTATAACAAGGTATGTCTATGTTGAAAATTGGTTACCATGACAACATAATTATGTGGTTAAATTTCACAATATGTTGACAAATTAAGTTGAAACAGCATTGATTAAACCAGTTTGTGCCCAGTGGGATGTTATTGTTATCATTATTACTACCATTAAAGCCATATTTGTAATATTTCCACCAATAATGTATAGCTTAAAATAATGTTGAAAACGTACCCTGTGGCCTCCCGGGTGGCGCAGTGGTTAAGGGAGAGGGAGAGAGTCCCTGGGTTCGCGCCCAGGCTCTGTCGTAACTGGCCGCGACCGGGAGGTCCGTGGGGCGATGCACAATTGGCCTAGCGTCGTCCGGGATTGGTCGGTAGGGATCTCCTTGTCTCATCGCGCACCAGCGACTCCTGTGGCGGGCAGTGCGCGCTAGCCAAGGTTGCCAGGTGCACGGTGTAGCCTCCGACACATTGGTGCGGCTGGCTTCCGGGTTGGATGCGCGCTGTGTTAAGAAGCAGAGGCTGGTTGGGTTGTGTATCGGAGGACGCATGAGGACGCAAGCCTTTGTCTCTCCCGAGCCCGTACGGGAGTTGTAGCAATGAGACAAGATAGTAGCTACTACAACAATTGGATACCACGAAATTGGGGAGAAAAAGGGGTAAAATTATTTTTAAAAAAGAAAAAAAAAAGTACTCTTAAGAGAGTTCCAAACCTCTCTGCCAATTACAGCTAGCTCTTATGGAATGCATCATAAAGTCCTAACTTCTGCATTTCCTTAATTCCTGCTGCCAAAAAAAGGCATATACCCTTTAGATATTTACATTTCCTATATATTTGTACTTACTTATATGTAGATTGTCTGCTGTAGATTGTCTGTTGTATACAGTAAATTGTATACAGTTGAAAGTACGGCAGGATAGGGGGTTCGATTCCTGAGACCACTCATACTTAAAATGTATGCACGCATGACTATAAGTTGCTTTGTAGAAAAGCGTATGCTAAATGGCATATATTATATTACATAAAGGTGTGATATTCAAATGTGTCTGATTTTTCATCAGTATATGCACACTTGCCCAGTTCAGCAACCCATTTAAAAACAACTTTGCAGTGATTAATTACGAAACGATCTTACTCAACTATCAACTAAAAGATTTAGATGCTAAACCAGTAGTTTGTCATTGATGGCATTGTGTTTCTCTTTACCTCAAAAGGCGCCTTTCTTTTCCCAGGGTGAGGATGGAGCGGACGCCATGTTGTAGCTTGAGGCCGTATCTGTCATTCAGCTTGCCCTCGCCCTCAACTCTCGTTTTCCACACAATTTTAGTGAGAACTCCAACTCTTCCACCTTTGGTCTTTGCACACCTTCCTACACATCCTCCTTCTCCGCAGTGCCTAAGTGGGAGCATAAGGGGCTCAGACATCACTGTCTGTATACTCAAAAAAATCTCAACCTATCCAATTCAAGCTCTTTCATTGGTTATGTACAATCTCACCTCGTTTTCATTCCAGCTTTCAAGAGGTCAAGGCTTTCATAACTACAAAAGCTTGGCAATTTGCCTTGAGCGAGCAAGATTTACCCATGACTTTGTCACAAAAAGAGTGCATAAGGTTATCAATAAATGAATCAATGTTGAACATACCTTAGGCTAGCACTTAACAGCTATTGGGAAAACAATTTTGAAAAAAAGTCTGGAAATGTGATGGTACGATAAAACAGACATGTTTGTGGTATTTTGAAGTTATAACCAAATCAACATTTCATTGACAGTATCTTTCCCAACACTATGAAGTTAACATGAATGATTATGAACTAAAGGCACTGAAAATGACATCCGCCAAATAGTATTTTTATTTTTTTTATTTAACCTTTATTTAACTAGGCAACTCAGTTAAGAACAAATTCTTATTTACAATGACAGCCTAGGAACTGTGGGTTAACTGCCTTGTTCAGGGGCAGAACGACAGATTTTTACCTTATCAGCTCAGGGATTCAATCTAGCAATCTTTTGGTTACTGGCCCAACGCTCTAACCACTAGGCTACCTGCCGAGTAGAACTGACAATTTGCGTACTTTAAATCAGATTGCATTTGAAAGCATGCATACATAACACACTGCAATGATGGGAAGAAGTGGAGTGTGTCAGCCGACCTTTGTTTTTGTAAATGGCGAACCCTAAACGAAGAAAGCTCAAATGGAGGGACAGGGAGGGTAGAGTCAGGAGATTGTAGGCATCTCTGAAAACCAAGATTGGAGCTCTGAAAATAAAGCCAGTAGAAGATTGAAATAATTCTAATTAGAAGTGACTGCGTGCCAGTGATCCATGCTGACTATTAGTGTTGTCACGGAACCCTGCGGATGCAACTGCGCATGCACACTGGCGCCCTCGCTTCACTGCCAGTTTGGGGAAGGTCATCTTGCCTGGGTGTGCATGCTCCCAGAGCCAACCGTGGTTCTATGATTATGCACGCAATCCTTACCAGGGGCGGGGGCGAAACGTGGCCATGGAGGTTTAAGCACATCGATTTCTGCTTGTTTATTTCAAAATAATGTAGAAATACCCCAGAAAACCGAAGCAAATGTTGCAAGGTCACCGATGTTGTTAGTGATGTAGATTGCGGGTTCAAGAGGTCGACCTCAGCCAAAGTGCATTGAGTTTGTGCTAAAATGGCATACAACTACTAGCGATCTTAGATTTTGACTTTGCTTTATGTGTTATTTGAAAACCCTCAATGCTCATCTTTTATAGGAAATGGACAATGAAATAGATTAGAAAGATTCTGGTGCTACTATTCCTGCTACCAAACCTTTTTAGTCTTTCAAATTCAATAATGTATATGATTTATGTTAGTAATTTAAACAGTTATTTAACAGTGGTACCACACTAGTTGCGGCATCCATTTTTTTAATTTATAAATTATTGACATATACCCATTGATTCTTGAAGAATATAACTCCTAAATCCCTCATCAACTTGGTTAAACTGCCGTACCCCATCAGAACTCAAAATTATAAACTTGTTTAACTACAATATTTGTAAACAAAGTAAATGTAAACAAACTGTATACCCTCAAAACATGGTTAAAACCATAATTTTAATATCATGGATGGCCAGTCCTTGCATCCATAGCTCTGTCTATTCATTAAGAGTTGTTACATTTCTCCAGCTGCATCCCTCAGCATTTTAAAGAAACTTTGTTATTGTTTAACCTACTGATTGCCACTTTAAGCTAAATGTTTTGACACAGTTTAAGGAACCATAGTAAAATAATCCTATAGGATTAGTGATTTTTCCAATAGAATCATATATGATTCTTGCAGTCCTACAGGAGTTTGTGTCACCTGTATCAGAATCCTATTTGAATTAAATTGGACTAAAAGTAATCCTATTGGATCCTATAGAATTCTCGCAATCCTATAGGATTTTGTATCACCTCTATCAGAATCCTATTGGACTACTTTTTTCCTATTGGAATTGACAAGTAAAACTGCACCATTTTGTTTCTCTCTGTCGCGGAACACACTTTCACCATTTAGATAAAACAGTTGTCTTTGCCATTGTGTTAATAATGGGTGATTGGGTAGCCATTGGGTATCACTTCACCCTCATATGCCATGTCTTGAAATATGCAGACAGACGGATTAAAATAAAATGTATCCTATAGGTTTTTGACAAGTCTAGTAGGATTTTGTCACCCCAATCAGAATCATATTATAACTTTTTTTTCTTAATTTAACCCATTAAATTATGGTCTGTTGTCATTAGTTCCAGTACAATACAACAACATTACTTTCTAAATGTTAATTGATCGGAAAAAACAGTTCTATATTCATTTTTTTTTAATTCCCCGGTAAGAAAGCCTGTCCCTTTAAGAGTGACTGAGGAAGTCACAGCTAGCATGAGCTTGCAGTGTTAATTAGCCTAACTCCCAAGTTTAGCTCGCCACCTGTGGCTGTGCAGACAATGTCCAGGATTCTAACGTTGTTATTCGAACTGTTTTATCCTTTACTGTGTGTGAAGTATTTGTTTCGTTATGTTCCCTGACGCAGTTGCCAATGTTTTAGTCATATTTTCGTAATCGTACAGCATTTTATGCACTCATTTTTATGCTAGCTAATAACTACTGTTAGCCAAATTTTGCCTGTAGGCTGACTAGCAAGATATCCTGCTAGCAAAGTTGTAACCATTTGTATGTCATTTTTGAGTCACTGTATTGTTATAGCAGATTAGATTATTTTTTTTATTGTTTGCAATTGCTAAATATATGTGCCTTATTATAGGCAAGTCGACCCGTTTTTATGATTTCTGGTAGATCCCTAGTAGAAAAATCATATCAGATTTCAGAACCAGTCCTATCGGATTTTATCCTATAGGATCCTTTTGGATGCCAAGACAAGAATCAAATAGAAAAAAACAGTCAGGTATTGGAACCAGTCCTATTGGACTATAAATGTGTATAGGAAAGATTACAAAATCATATGTTTTTATTGGAATCCCGAAGGATTTTTTGACTGGGGAATGTGGATATTTTAAGACTATCAAAGGTCCAATACATTTTAAGAAAGTTTAAGATCATTTACTGCATTTCTATATCATTTAAAAAACGCTAAAATGTTATTTGGAGAACAGAAAAAACAAGAAAAAATGTACTTAGCCTCTATCACATTGGTTGCTCTAGCGTCATTCACCTCAGTTGATCTACAAACATGCAACCTATTAGCTATACAATTAGCCGCTACTAATTAGCTCATATTAACTCAGCACCAGGATTAAAAACTATATTTTAATACTTGCTGTACAGAGGCACCTGTTAGCAAAACAAGTATTTTATTAACAAACACTAAACAAATACGTTTGCTTTACATAACTTTTTGTTGTTGTACAGTTTTACAGATAATTTCCTGCATTTCTACGCATTTTGCCATGGGGTATGGAGAAATGATTGCAGTTTTAAAAGCTTATGCCATGTTAATATGATATCTGAGTGAAAGTGACTAACAGAATCAATGGGGGCCCCCTGGAGGTCAGGGCCACTGGCCACGTGCCCTGCATGCCCTGTGGTAATTTGGCAATGATTACAACAAATTAAGATAGCTGGCTAGACTAACTTGACTAATTTACCAATCTACAAAATGACACGGGCTAATTGAGTGACTGTCTGTTAGTGACATACTGTATAACAAGAGGAAAACGACTGATGTACAACCAAATTTCCAAATTGCACCTTGTGTATTCTACTATTCTAACTCTCAACAGTAAGTTGAGACCCTGACTTAGTTCTTACATTTTTCTTGAAAAAATTACAGAGGTCCAGACCTCATATGTAGCTACAGCCCTGATGCCGTGTAATACTAATGTCCAAGCAGTTCCGTTTTATGTTGTCAGAATACTTTTCTGCTGTGAGTTTCAGTTTCAAGAGTTTTAATGTCAGATGCACAGGTACAGTGAAATGCCTTTCTTGCAAGCTCTAAACCCAACAGTGCTGTAAAAAATAACAAAATGATACTAAAAATAACATAAGGTAGAACACAACAAATGAGAAATGGAAATAAGAACACGAGAAAATAAGTAAGCGTACTATATACACAGTCAGTTCCATATTTACAATGTGAAGGGATATTGGAGTGATAGAGGTAGATATGTATAGAGGTAAGGTGAATAGGCATCACAATATATGATAAACAGAGTAGCTGGCGCGTATATGATGATTGTATGTGAGTGGGTATGTGTGTGTGTATAGTCAGTATAAATGTATGTGTGTGTGAGCAAATGATGGAGTGAGTGTTGGAGTGCGTGTTGGAGTGGCAGTGTGCATGAGTGTGTAGAGCCCTGTGACAAGGGTCAACTCAGATACTGTAGTCCTTGTAGCTATTTAGTTAGCTACTTAGTAGTCTTATGGCTTGGGGATAGAAGCTGCTTTCCTGAATGTGTTATAGCTCTGGATAATATACTGAATAATATAGTGCATAGTGTAAACAGGATTGTTTTTAAATAATAGTTTACAGTATGGCTATGAATATCACAGATAGTCAATACTGATCTTATAGAAATGTTATTACTAACTAAATTAAGTTACTATTTTCTGACTCATCCTCTTGAAATCCTTTATCAATAATTTTATGATTTTTATGGAGTGAGCTATTTTGGGTCTGTTTCCTTTATAAAATTTGCAAATAATAAAAATAAGTGTTCATCTAGATAGCTACTGTATATTTCTTCTTCAAAACAAACCCTATTCTCATCATTTTTTTCTGTCATTTCTGCAGATGTTTTAGAAGAAATGTTAGGTATGCATTATGGCAGATAGCTTTCTACAAAACTATTTTCCTTTTCCTTATTCATTGATTGATTCTCATTCTACTATGGGAAGTAGAATTGTTTTTACAATTCTACAAATATTTCATGTTGGTGGGGGGTTTTGGGTGATGAATGAAGTGGTATTAAGCCATTTCAGGTATCTCTAACTTGAATAAATCCACAAGTATATTGTCATGGATTCCCAGCTCCTGAGGTCTACGTCACCGGACTCTAGGCGTCACTGAACTGTTTCATTAAGCACACCTGGTTCCCATTTCCCCTGATAAGTAATTGTATATACAGTGGGGCAAAAAAGTATTTAGTCAGCCACCAATTGTGCAAGTTCTCCCACTTAAAAAGATGAGAGAGGCCTGTAATTTTCATCATAGGTACACTTCAACTATGACAGACAAAATGAGAAAAAAAATCCAGAAAATCACATTCTAGGATTTTTTAATGAATTTATTTGCAAATTATGGTGGAAAATAAGTATTTGGTCACCTACAAACAAGCAAGATTTCTGGCTCTCACAGACCTGTAACTTCTTCTTTAAGAGGCTCCTCTGTCCTCCACTCGTTACCTGTATTAAAGGAACCAGTTTGAACTTGTTATCAGTATAAAAGACACCTGTCCATAACCTCAAACTGTCACACTCCAAACTCCACTATGGCCAAGACCAAAGAGCTGTCAAAGGACACCAGAAACAAAATTGTAGACCTGCACCAGGCTGGGAAGATTGAATCTGCCATAGGTAAGCAGCTTGGTTTGAAGAAATCAACTGTGGGAGCAATTATTAGGAAATGGAAGACAGACAAGACCACTGATAACCTCCCTCGATCTGGGGCTCCACGCAATATCTCACCCCGTAGGGTCAAAATGATCACAAGAACGGTGAGCAAAAATCCCAGAATCACACGGGGGGACCTAGTGAATGACTTGCAGAGAGCTGGGACCAAAGTAACAAAGCCTACCATCAGTAACACACTACGCCGCCAGGGACTCAAATCCTGCAGTGCCAGACGTGTCCCCCTGCTTAAGCCAGTACATGTCCAGGCCCGTCTGAAGTTTGCCAGAGAGCATTTGGATGATCCAGAAGAAGATTGGGAGAATGACATATGGTCAGATCAAACCAAAATATAACTTTTTGGTAAAAACTCAACTCGTCGTGTTTGGAGGACAAAGAATGCTGAGTTGCATCCAAAGAACACCATACCTACTGTGAAGAATGGGGGTGGAAACATCATGCTTTGGGGCTATTTTTCTGCAAAGGGACCAGGACGACTGATCCGTGTAAAGGAAAGAATGAATGGGGTCATGTATCGTGAGATTTTGAGTGAAAACCTCCTTCCATCAGCAAGGGCATGAAGATGAAACGTGGCTGGGTCTTTCAGCATGAAAATGATCCCAAACACACCGCCCGGGCAACGAAGGAGTGGCTTCGTAAGAAGCATTTCAAGGTCCTGGAGTGGCCTAGCCAGTCTCCAGATCTCAACCCCATAGAAAATCTTTGGAGGGAGTTGAAAGTCCGTGTTGCCCAGCAACAGCCCCAAACATCACTGCTCTAGAGGAGATCTGCATGGAGGAATGGGCCAAAATACCAGCAACAGTGTGTGAAAACCATGTGAAGACTTACAGAAAACATTTGACCTCTGTCATTGCCAACAAAGGGTCAATAACAAAGTATTGAGAGAAACTTTTGTTATTGACCAAATACTTATTTTCCACCATAATTTGCAAATAAATTCATTAAAAATCCTACAACGTGATTATCTGGATTTTTTTTCTAATTTTGTCTGTCATAGTTGAAGTGTACCTATGATGAAAATTACAGGCCTCTCTCATCTTTTTAAGTGAAAGAACTTGCACAATTGGTGGCTGACTAAATACTTTTTGCCCCACTGTATGTACCCTCTGTTCACCATTGTCTTGTCGGTTATTGTTCCCATGTCCGCTGTTCTTGTGAGTACCTGTGCTTTGTTGTTTCGTCTTTCGTGCTGCGTGTATTGTGTACTCATTATTATGGGTCTCGTCCCGTCCCGTGTATTGTTATTATGGTTCTCGTCCCGTGTATTTATTAGAGGTTTAACCTCCCTCTTTTGTTTGGGTTACACCCCAATGGTTTTGTATACATGTTTGTTTTGGGCTTCGTCCCTGTGCCTTTTCATTGCATGTTGTTTTTTTGGGTGGAGTATTAAAACCCCCTATTAGGTATTCCTGTGCTTGTCTCCAGTCATTTATACAACGTAACATATATACCCAAATGTATACATATGATTACACCAAATGAGTGGGGATTCAGACATACTATTGTGCAACCACACATAATGCATATAAACTAATGCTGTTGAAATGTTGCACGATTAAAATAATATCCAATGTTTTCATTGGGTTATATTAAGTTTTGAAAGTATATGCTATATTCATGGAATCAACATTAATCTCATATTGTTCCTCGTTTGTCTTTTAAATGACTTCAATAATGCACCCTAACTTCCATGGGTCTTAACAAGCACATTCAAATGAATTGGACATGAACTTCACATGAGTTCATAAAGAACTCAGTGTCAGCAAGTTCATGTATCAACATATTTCGTTTTTGTTTTAATTCAGGTATGCCCGTCCATGACAAAGATGCTAGATGTAGTAAATGTGTATTTATTTTGGAATGTAATGATGGATATCTGATGTGTCGGTCAGTTGCCTCCAATATTTAGAGCAATACAAATAGTCTCACAGATTTGTCCTGTAAATCTGTATGTCTGTCAAGTGAAGATATGTCTAAAGGATGAAATGGAAGAATAACAATTGTATATTTGTTGTTGACTTTTAGTGTATTTAAGTGCATGTGTTCTCAGGGATGGCACCAGCACCCCCTGAAATATCATTGGCCACACTTGTTGCCCACCAATTCTCATTGGGTTATAGCACTGTCAATCTGGCTCAGAGTGGATAGGGAAAAAAATATTTCCGCAATAGAGACAAATAAGAAATGTAACTTTTTCTTTCTACAAATTTCACTCTCACATTTGAACAGTTGGAGCTATTCGCTATTATGACCACATTCCTGAAAGGTAAGACTCAGGAACACGAATGTGTTCAAAACACACACTCTTAACGGGCCATTTAGCAGGCCACCACCATTATACATTAGATATGAAAATACAGTTTGGATGCCAATAGAACAAATAATCAACATTTGAGTTGCAAAAGTATGTTTTGAAAATGTTATATTTCATGTATTATGCACGTCAGTCCTATTCCATTTTCATTTCCAAATCGTTGTTCAAAGTAGCCTTAAAGTCCTACTCACCTGATTTACTTTACAAAAGGCACATCTGTGGTCCAGGTATCCTCATGACATGGCATAAGTGGGGGTTTAGGCCTTTCCTCTTTTGTTCTCTATTGCTCCTCTATTGTTCCTCAAGTAAGAAGGGGGAGGGACTGGTGACCAAAGCACCAGTTCCAATCCATGCACCAATGCTGTTTAACAAACTCCAGGCATTTACATTTGTTGGATGACCTGAAAATTGAGCACTTTGGCCATGCACACCAGTGGTGGGTTTAGCGTGGAAATGAGAATGCATCACTAGAAGAAGAAAAACATACCTGCTGTATAATATGGTGGTATATCTTTAATGTTATGGGGCTATTTTGTTTCCACTGGTCCTGGGGTCTTTCCTAGGGTCGAGGGCATGAACTTTACCCAACAACCTGGTTGCCTCTGCCAGGAGTCTAAAACATGGCCAGAAGTGGATCTTCCAGCAAAACAATAACCCCAAGCACACATCAAAATCCACAAAGAAATGGTTAGTTAGCCACAAAAGTAACAATGGCCATCTCAGTCTCCAGACTTGAAATCCATTGAAAACCTGTGGTCTGAATTGAAGAGAGCAGTCCATAAGCGCAGACAAAGGATATCAAGGATCTGGAAGGATTCTGTATGGAGGAATGGTCTAATATCCCTCCCATTGTGTTTTCCAACTCTCAGTGCTGTCATCCTTGCAAGGTGAGGTATTGAAAACGGGGGTGGCAATAATTTTGACCCCTACCTTTTTGAGAAAAAAAGAAAAAGTCTCTGAGCAATTGTATTAATATAAAATAATATATTTTCCCATTGTTTTAGAGCATACAATATAGCTCAGTATTTTAATTATTTATTTTCTTCAGTCATTTTCCCATCTTTATCACCCTCTGTTCTGTTGTATTGGATTTGACCCAACCCTGTAGTATTTAATTTAGGCCAAAATGTGAATTTGTTTGCCATGTTGTCTTGCAATATTACTTAACAGCCTTGTTGCAAACAGAAAGCATGATTTGGAGAGGATTTTTTAACACTGGCATCTTTCTTTTCACTTTGTATTAAAGTGTTTTAGTGGCAGCATCATGTTATTTTTTTTACCTTTATTTAACTAGGCAAGTCAGTTAAGAACAAATTCTTATTTACAATGATGGCCTAGGAACATGACAGATTTTTACCTTGTCAGCTTGGGGATTCATCCCTATGGGTTATGGGTATGCCTTCTGCTCTTAGGGGTAATGGATAGCCATGGTTGGGGCCTAGTAGCCTATAGGCAATTTGACTTATGTTGAATGTTGTGGCTATAGGCTTACTTCTGATGTCATTATTAGATATAACATGCATCTTGTTATGAAACTATTTCATATTAACAACCTCAAGTTATCACTGTAGCGGTTTATGGTTTATTCTTTCCTATATTAGTCAATTAAATGAATGTACTCTTAACATGATCCAACCTGCTTGTTGGGTTTAGGCTAGTTGTTTTCTTCTTTAACGCTACTGTAGCACCCAGTTTAAACTATATCAAATTAATATCGGATGAATTATTTCAACTAATCCATAATAACAATGTATCTAAAGCATTTTATGTGGAAATGTTTGACCGTTCTCGAGATTATAGATTCTTGAAATAGTTCAATTCTGATATCATTAGCCTATGCTCTAGTAGAAATGCAATAATGCATATCAATTGTGGAGGATCGTGACCAAAGTAACCTTATACCATTACAATGCTAGATGTCCAATGTGCTAGCCTATATGACGAACAAACATAAGGATGATCACCCCAAGATAGATAGGTCTATTCCCGCACACTGAGTAATCTTGCACGCGTTGTAAAACTTAAACAATACTTAAATCAATTTGGTGCACTAATTCTATCCATGGCATGTGGAAACATATGTGTATTGATAAGGTTTAAGTGAATACATCCTCAAAATAAGTAGCATAGTAATACTTCGACTTTTTATATTCACCAGTTCACACATGTTCCTGTAGCCATGTTCAGACAGCTCACACCGCCAGCAGCATTGTTTGACGCCAGAACAATTCATGCCTCTCTTGGTCCAACTTGTTTTTGTTTTGAAAAGTGCCAACGCCATGGCTATACAATAATCCTGAACACAGGAAGAATATTGTTGTTGTTTTTCTATAGCATATAAGACATGGGGCATATAGGCTACCCTTTGTGAGATGTGGTGCGGTTCTCTTCACATCAAAGTTCATTCTGATGTTAATGTATTTATTTTCTAATATGGTTTCACTTTCTCTACGTTTTTGTCTCAAACCACCTTTCTAAACATTAGATTAAAATGAGCCCCCATAACAACTCGGACCAACTAGCAAACTTTTGTCTCAACTGAGAGGCATCTTCTCCCACATAGCTTCTGGCTACTCATGAAGTACCTTTTACCATTGGGCCTATTATTTTGTGTTTATATTTTTGGGACGTACCAATTCAATTAATGATTCAACGGAAATGTTCTGTTTGAATGGTATGAAAGGTAGGCCTATATGCAGCCCTGTAACTCAAATCATTTCTATCTACACATATTAAGCCAACACTTCCTGACTACTTTTTGAGTCCATTAGTACATTTTTATTTAGTACCCTATATGTTAATTGTTTTTGTGCAAGGCTTGGGTTAGTTACAGACCTATATGGTCCTTAAACATGACATTAATCGTAACTCTTAAATCATTCCCTTACCCCAAACCCTGCAGATAGGGTGGAATCGTTGAAATTACAATATGTAATATGTAATATGTAATTTTATGAATAAGTAATATGTAATATTATGAATAAGTCACTTCTGTCCAAATGGTTTTATAACAAAGTAGGCATATAGTTCTACCCTAGACATATTGTGAGAGCTTCAATTAATTTGGTCAATTTCAATACATTTGGCATGGGTGGCATGCCTGTGTATTTTAGGTGGAATTGGGCTTAACCATTTTGTAACCTACCATTTTGTACTGACAAAACACAATCAATGTATGTTTATTATGTTTAATATATATCTGCCTATTAATTACAAATGAATTACAAATGAATAGGCATATATATTAAATACATTGTAGCCTATTGCTTTGAAATGAAGAATGGCAGTATACGCCGCATCTCAGAAACAAGAAATCTGCAGGCCATGTCACCCCACGGCATAGTTGTTTGTGAACAGGAAAAGAGGACATCGATCGTTTCACTGCAGTTGTATCAAATACCATGCGTATCGAAAACTCACCACACATTTCAATTGAACTTACAAATATTTTTACTATTTTATGACACCATTTATATATTTTTATCCACAGAAATATAAATGATTGACAAAGTAGCCTAATTGCACACAGAACAAATTACCCTATCCTGCCTATTTCAATAATTTGAAATGAATTAATTACTTGGGCTGATGGTCTTGACAGAAACGTTGTACTGTGGTTTGCATTGAAAGGGGAGTCGTTGTTTCAGAAACATAACCTATCCTCTATATTTATATTTTCCCTTCACCTTGTGAGATTCAGCAGCAAAAGAGTATGGGATGAGATGTTTTTAGGGTGAAGACTTTAAGCCCAAGTTTACGTGAATTTGATATCCTTTTCCAGCCATAAAAATTTGCATATTTGTTTCCGTTGATAAAACAAATATTTTGCTATGCTAGCTACATAGGCTGCATATTCTTTCCTCTGACTATAGCGTGTCTGAATGTATAACCCGTACATTAGGTTTGTGTTGTTCTTTCATTCATGCTACACATATCACTACACATAGCAAACCTATAGCAAAGTGTAATGTCTTATACTTTAATCAAGTTTATTTTTTTCAAAACATACAGCAACAAAAACAGACAATACTCATACATTAGGTAGGCCTATTCTAACAACAAAAAGTGCAAAACTTTGAAAGAACATTTACAAAAAAATCGTCAACTTCCAAAATACAATGTTGTGAAATAAATAAACCTGTATATAGTCTTTCCAACAAAGGAAAGAAATCTGTCAAATGTTAGGCCAAAATGTGTGTGAATCAGCGCATTACTCTCCTGAATATTATACTATTTTGCTTGTAAATAGGCCTATTGGATAATGGAATCTTAATTAACTGGTCATTACAATAACAATGCAGAATGTTATTTATTTGGATCAGCGTTTGCCAAACTGTGGTTCTGTAGGCCCAACCCCAGTGTTATGCAAACCAGATTCCAGAAGTATCAGTGATGAATGATGTTGTTCTATTTATTTGAATAGGCCTAGACCAATTCAAACCATTATTCTCAGAATGTGAGGTTGGATATAGCCCATTACTGAAAGCGTAAGGCAATTTACAGCTCAGAGTATATATAGTCTTAATTTACAGGATAAATTTACGTTTTCTTTTCTTTTTTTTTTTATTTTCTTTTTTTACATTTGAGTCATTTAGCAGACGCTCTTATCCAAAGCGATTTACAAGAGCAAGTAGGGGCACATCGACAGATTTTTCACCTAGTCGGCTCGGAGATTGGAACCAGCGTCCTTTCGTTTACTGGCCCAACGCTCCGCTAGGCTACCTGCCGCCCCACACATGGGCATATTACATTTTTGTCATTTTGTCAGGGTTATATATAGGAAGCTGGTAGGTGGTACGTGACTAAGAAAAAATTAGGAACCACTGATTTAGATGATAAATGCTATATTGGTGTGGATATTATACGCCTGTTTGCCAAATGTGTGTTTGATGTAATGTAAATGATCAGACTCTTAACTTGCAGACCTGAATAGGTAGTAGCGTATAACACCTTTATCAAACATGGCAAGTGTCAAGACAACCGGAACTGGTTTTAACGAGAAACTGAAACCTCAAGTGCTTTATATGAAAGACGTAGGTAGTCCTCACACGAGGCCTGCACTGTCATGCACTGTTGTGGCCTTTAATCTACATGTGCTTATTTCGGCCCCATCAAACAAAATAGGTGACAAAATAGGCTATCATTAATTTAAGAGTACACACAAAACTCTACTTCTCTCTAAAATGTGTAGCATACATTACAGACAGGCCTACAGCAGTAGCCTACATTGGAGTCTCTGGACAGAGAACCTGAGAAGATATGACTTTTGTAGGCTTTTATTTTCTCCCGCGTGTCTTAACCCTGATCTGTATGACGTTTCCCCCCAAAACGATTTCTAAATTAATTCTCATATAAATAATGAATAAACTGTATGTTTTTTATTCAATATGCCTACTGATGAATACACTGACAATAAAATGTAAATACATTGTACAATAAATACAAAACATAAATAAATTATTCAAATAATGAAAATCTGTACGATATAAATAGCCCGAAATAAAGTTACCTTTGGCAAGTCTATAGTTACATTTTACAACCCACAGGTAACAAAGTTTGTCTTTCAACGCAAAATAATAAATCGTTGCACTTCAGGATACATAGGCTACTATGGCCATATTTGTTTTGAGGAATTATTGTTTCTGACCTAATTTGTGATCACTGTTTGTTTACCCTATGCCATTTATACGGTGCTTTTGTATGTCCTCCCCATGTTGTAGTTGTGCAATCAGTTTAAGAAAGCATTTGGAGTGACCCTCTTTTGATGAGACAACACTCCTGGAAACCCGCTAGAAATTCCCGGTGAAAAAGACGGTAGGGACGTTCTTAGAGAGTTCGAGATCAGTGTTTGTGGCGAGCTCGTCGGCACACCATAGCCCTGCGCGCTCTGCGGGAGATGCGGCGGCGGGTGCTGGCTCCCTGAGACAAAGTAGCCACTCTGTCCCGATAGTAGCCCAGACGTGCTTACACCGTAACTGTTTGACAAACCC
This sequence comes from Oncorhynchus mykiss, assembly GCF_057628025.1. Taxonomy (NCBI): domain Eukaryota; kingdom Metazoa; phylum Chordata; class Actinopteri; order Salmoniformes; family Salmonidae; genus Oncorhynchus; species Oncorhynchus mykiss. Next base: position 82,845,741 of record NC_143022.1, on the reverse strand, counting down.
AGAGCACCGACAGATCCACCTAGATGGCGTGTAAGGTCCCCGTTACTCAGCTGGTCCACCCCGGGGAGTAGAGACCCATACGCGTGCCCTTGGTTCAGAAATCCTGCAGATGATCCATTGTAATGGGGATGGTGCAACGATAAAAACGGAGAGATTTGCCAATACAGAGGGTTGTTCGCCCTGTCGTTTATTCCCAAACTGAGAGGCGCAAAGCGTAGTCCCCGTTTCATCGCCAGTTTACCCCTTGAGGTAGCAGAGCGTCTCCGAAGTTTTCCCGTAGTTCCACCAATAAACACATCGTCGCTCGAAGGGTCCAACATCCAGTAGTTCCCTTTGCCCGGGTCGTCGTAATGCCTTGGCACTTTCACAAAACACTTATTGAGGCTCAAGTTGTGGCGGATAGAGTTTTGCCAGCCTTGCTTGTGCTCCCGGTAATATGGAAAGTTCTTCATGATAAACTCATAGATACCGTTCAGAGTCAGTCTCTTCTCAGGACTCTGTCTGATAGCCATCATAATCAAGGCGTTGTAGCTGAATGGCGGTTTATCATATTTCCCATTTTTGCTAGGCTCTGTCGCCCGCTCGGTACCCTCGTCCTCCTCCTTCGGTTTCTCTGGGTTCAAAGGTGCAGATTCCATATCAGGATCCAGAGATTTTTCCGAATCAGAACCCGAATAAACAGTGTTTTTTTCTGGGAGCACCGAGTCCTGTTTGTCACATTTTGAGGGAAGCAGCAGACTCTTGATACTAAATGAAGTAGATCGGTGCACCATCGGCGGCTCTTTCTGATCTCCCATGCCGGACACTGACAAAAATCTCGGGTTTTGTGTTTAAAAACGAAAAGGTCAGACGCGATCGGATCAGGACATTGCATGCATGAAGGAACTTGTAGGATAGAGAGGAGCCGGGGTTGGGATAGAGAAATTAGTCATTAAGAAGGTTGCGTCTTATCACAAGGCTACATCACCAAAGGGGAGGAGCCTGTAGATTGCTGATGTTTTAACTGTCAACAAATGCCTCTTCCCCATTCGATATTGTTGAAACAAAATATACTTTCAGTGCACTATATTGATTTGTCAGGATGGCTCAGTTTCCGTATCTGTTTACCATCACCTCATCTGTGTGTTTGTGTGTGCACACAAGCCATCGGTGCGTGCGTACGTGACTGTTTCCACCTATGTGCGGTGTTCATCGTCTGTCGTTGCGAGTCCCCCCTCTAAGGACAATGATGGTTTGAATATGTTTCATGTTTAGGCAAACAATGCATTTAAAATGGGGGATTTGAGCATTGTGGGTGCGCTCCGATCATAGTATTGTGCTGGAGTACTGGACACGTCAGAGGCACATCAAAGAGCCTATTCAGTCTGAACGCAGCTACTTCAGCGCCTCTAGTGTAGCGTACTGTGATATGCCTGCGCTGAGAGCGCACTATTTGAGCAACATGCATGGAGTGTTTTGTGACTAAAAATAATTGCCTACAAACAACATTTGGTGCTACTAACGAGCTGTGCATAGCCATACGAGTAACAACTTTGTGTAAGGCTATTATTATTTGCAACAGCCTATTTATTTTTCGAGCTAAATTATAATTCGAGGGTTTTGTTAATGTTTACTTAGGCTACATTTTCTGTACATGTTTACTCCAATTCAAGCCCTTGAATTGAAGGTAATACTATTGGCTGGTTTTAATATATTCAGTGGTTCACCAGAGGTATTTTAAGAGGTATTTTAAATTATGGAACGTACATTTATATTACCTCTGTATTTCCAATGTGTCCAACACCTTCATAAGGGATACGCCTCCACTAGTAGGCCTAGTAGGTAAGAAGGAATAACAAAACAGGCCAGGGACAAGAAAGGTTCTCTGAAATGATTGTTAACAGGTTTGGGTGTTATGTCAGGTGTTATGTCAAATTAAATAATAATTTGCCTGTCTACATTAAGATATCAATGACATTTTAGTTTTAATTTAAACATCTACATTGTGGAGATTATATTTATTGAAACTATTATACTGATTTGTGAAATTAAACTTTCCTTTTGAGAAAAAACACTATTGGGTAATCCTGTACATTTTGTGTCACTGAGGTAGGACTAAGGCTTGGTCTAAAGGACTGTAATCTAACAGAAATGCTGAAGGCAATAACAGTTACGTCTTCACTCCAGGTTGGTCATTGAGTTACTGTGCTTTTGCAACACTGCATACAAGAAGACTGTTGTATACATAGGGTACGTATAATTCCGAATTAAGCACACTGATCTTTTATTCCGGTGTATTATGTTTTCCTTTATCTACAGAAGCACAGAGCTCACCCATGTTTCCAGGTTAAATTGAATATTAATGATAGTCCCATTTTTCCTCTCTAGTATTGTGCTGCTTATTCACTCTATTAAATTGAGCAGGTCTTTGGAGCTGGGAGATAGGTGATGCACTGAAGGCATGTGATGGAACATGTGGGCCTACCAAGTCTTTAATGGTCTACATAAGCAAACTAATGTGTAATGGCACATTTCCACTCGGAGGCCTGGGGGGCAAATTGAAGCTATCCTCCCAGGCCTGGCACTGGTTAATTTCCCCTGTATATTGACATGGTAGAGTTGCTGCTTTCAAAACATTAAGATGTATAGTACATTATCTCCATTTAGCTATAATCACACGGCTATTAAATTGAGATAGGGCTATTGTAGAAATGGGTTATTGTATGACATTAACCTCTCAGTCAAGTCATTGCCATTGTTCTGTAGGGAAACAATATAGGGAAACACTATACACCGTACATCAGTGTGTTACCACAGACAGTCAGTTGACAAGTGTTGGATAAAGTCAATAAATCATTGCTGATTTACCATACAAGTGTGTATTTGCTCTTAAATTAGATAATAGTATCTTTCCATTTCCCCCAGCAGTCCATTCTTCCACAGCTGCACAGATTAAAGCAGTGTTGCCACAATATTAACTATGAACTATTTAAGAGCAGGTTTCAAGTGCAAGATTATAATTTTTTTGGTGTCACTAAACATGAACTTGGCTGACACCCCTCTCATCCACTTGAAATCATGTGTTCACAAGGGATGGAGCGCGAGGACTTTGGAATTAAGTCATATAAGAGTCCTTTTAGAGAGGTTTTATTTTCTTCAAGCTTAGTGTTTATAGTCAATTAGATGGTCGTTTTGAGTGCCATTTAATTTATTGCGTCCAATTTCCCCTTTTCAAATCCTGGGACTTCTGCCCTTTTTGTGTGGAAAAAACAGGGTCTTTTAGATTTGATTGTTTTGAGTGAATAAAAAAAAAACATTGCATTCTCTACCTTTTTGAAGTGGCGTCACAAATCTGTCAACCGTTAACCTTTTAAAGGGAATATGACAATGTCCTATCATAATGTCACATTCAATATCTAGAAACAGATTCTGGCATTGTCTGTCATTAAAGTTCAAAGTTAAAACGCAGCTTTACTAGAGTACAAAGATGGTCTTCATGGACAATAAAGAAAAAGACCACTGTCAAAACATTAGTCTGGCGCTTAAAACAGGACATCTGAATGTCAGAGCGCCCCCTAGGGATACTTCCAGGATCTCACATACACATACTGTTAAATACTTTTAAAGCCAAACCTTATACACCAACCCCAAACAAAATCAGTCAGAATCGCCAGCAGCTTTGGGGTCATCCAAAGTTTACTGCTATTTATAGAGCAGCAGTAAGGAGCACCCTCCAGGGCTACGATGGTAACTCCCCCCACACAGCATCCTGGGACGCAGGGTGATTACTTCAGCTCCGTCAAGGGGTTGAAGATACACTGCAATGAACCAGGATGTTCCCACAGGTAAATTATAGCTACCGTACACAGACAGAACATCCTATTGTGGGCCTTCTGCTGTTCTAAATCTGGTCTGTGTGGTCACACATGCTCACATGAATGGGTTTTGTGTGCGTGTGTGCCCTCAGAATTCTCAGTAACACACGCACACACGCACACACACACACACACACACACACACACACACACACACACACACACACACACACACACACACACACACACACACACACACACACACACACACACACACACACAGAATATGTTGTGCACATTTATATTGGTAATTAGATCATGTTGAATGTGTCTCAGCAGTAATAAGGCTTAGTTCTTAGGTTCATTGTCTGGAACGCCTTCAATAGAACATGAGGCTAAATCTGCCATGTTAGGTCAGAAGCTATTGTTCAATCACTGCTGATGGAGGTTGATGTTAGGGAAACCACAGTATTGCTCTTCCTTAAAGTGGAACTGACTGCGTTTGAACTACTTTGTTGATATGAAGCAAACAGATAATCATAATATCAGTAAAAAAGATCAAATTCCTAGTTTATGCTTCAAAACTTTATAAGCGGTTTAAAAAAATATGTTATATTTTACTCAAAATTCCATGACGTACAGTAAGGCATTGTTGACAGAATGGATGGATGCAGTTCAATGCATGATTAATATAATTCACCAATACATTTTTTTGTAGTCCAAAAATTGATATCAGGTTGTAAATCATAGCTGGCCTGGTACATTATTTGTTGCCTCCACCCATTCGGGATGCACTGTTTCAGTTTCAATTACTCAATATTTTTAACAAAAACGAACGACTGTAACTAAGGCTGAGAACGTCAATAAAATCAAACTAGCAAGGGCAATGATCACAAGTCAGTCAAAACGTGGCTAGCGCACATGTGTCAAACACAAGGCCGGCGGACCGAATAAGACACACAAGCGAGTATAAATGAGTCAACAGTTGAGTCATCTACTTTATGAAATTACAGCCTGATGCATTCGAATCGCTCACATCGGTGAATTTATCTTAAATTGCGCTGCTTTCATGTGTCCCTTCTACAGCATGAAGTGGAAGGAAAGTGTACAGACACATGCCACAGTCCTAGCTAGGCTACTAAAATGTTGCTGTCTGGCTGCGGTTTTTAAAGCTTGACAATTAATAACCAAGAAACAAAACCTGCAACAAAACACCATGCAAATGATAAACATGTAGGCCTATTACAGCAACATTTGAGTAGTCTTTGCATAAGTATTCAGCTCCCTGAGTCAATACATGTTAGAAAAAACTTTGGCATCGATTACAGCTGTTAGTCTTCTTGAGTAAGTCTATAAGAGCTTTGCACACCTAGATTGTGCAATATTTCCCCATTATTCTTTTCAAAATTCTTCAAGATCTGTCAAGATGTTGGGGATGGTGGAAAGCAGACTGAAACAGGTTTTCCTTTAGGACTTTGCTTGTGCTTTGCTCCATCCTGTTTCTTTTTATATAAAATAAATCCCTAGTCCTTGCCAATATCAGGATTCAGCCACCACCATGCTAGAAAATAAGGAGGCAGTTACTCAGTGATGTGATGTGTTGTGTTGGATTTTCCCCAAACACAACTTAAAAAATGTTTTGTTGCTCCTGCTGCTCTGTATCATTCCATTTCTCCAAACGTCACATTTAGAAGTTAAGGGTTAGGTTTATACACTCCGAATGGTTAAGGTAAGTTTTAAGGTTAAAGCATTATGTTTAGGCCCACCGAATGGTTAAGGTAAGGGTTAAGGTTTGGGATATGGTTAAAACATTACGGTTAGGCACTCATTCCAAATGTTTATGGCAAGGGTTAAGGTTTGGGATATGCATTGGTGGAAAAAGTTCCCAATTGTCATACCTGAGTAAAAGTAAAGATACTTTCATAGAAAATTACTCAAGTAAAAGTGAAAGTCACACAGTAAAATATTACTTGAGTAAAAGTCTAAAAGTATTTGGTTTTAAACATACTTAACGTAAATGTAATTGCTAAAATATACTGAAGTACCAAAAGTAAAATAAGAAATAATTTCAGATTCCTTATATTAATCAAACCAGACGGACGACACCATTTTTTATTTATTTTTTATTTATGGATAGTCAGTGTCACACTCCAACACTCAGACTTAATTTACAAATGAAGCATCTGTGTTTAGTGAGTGCGCCAGATTAGATACAATAGGGATGACCAGGGATGTTCTCTTGATAAATACTTTAATTTGACCATTTTCCTGTCCTGCTAAGCATTCAAAACGTAACGAGTACTTCCGGTGTCAGGGAAAATGTATGGAGTAAAAAAGTACATTATTTTCCTTAGGAAAATCCCCGCCCCTGGGATCAAACTGGGATCAAACACACAACACCAAATCTTCTAACACCATGACTCTGGATCAGAAGGTTGTCTTTTCGATCCCAGTCGAGGACACAATTTTTTATTTATTTTAATTTTAACCATATCCCAAACCTTAACCCTTACCTTAACCGTCCCAAACCATATCCCAAACCCTATCCCAAACCTGATCCAGAGTCACCAACACCATAGCAAAACCCAAGCCTAATTGATCGTAACAGTGCTCACCATTGCCCCTAGCGGACAGTTTAATTTGTTTTCCTGACGTCCTCAAGACATGGATAGACATCCAATTTCGATATCAATCTTGAATGACCTGGCTGGTAGTAAACTAACCAATATATTTTATATTGTTTTTCACACTGTGTATTCATTTACTGTATTCTTCACATAGCTCATTCTAATATATCTAGTACATTGCATTTTGTTACACTGTTTACATATACACTGGATTCTTGACATAACTCACTGCAATATACATACAGTGCCTTGCGAAAGTATTCGGCCCCTTTGAACTTTGCGACCTTTTGCCACATTTCAGGCTTTAAACATAAAGATATAAAACTGTATTTTTTTGTGAAGAATCAACAACAAGTAGGACACAATCATGAAGTGGAACGACATTTATTGGATATTTCAAACTTTTTTAACAAATCAAAAACTGAAAAATTGGGCGTAAAAAATTATTCAGCCCCTTTACTTTCAGTGCAGCAAACTCTCTCCAGAAGTTCAGTGAGGATCTCTGAATGATCCAATATTGACCTAAATGACTAATGACGATAAATACAATCCACCTGTGTGTAATCAAGTCTCCGTATAAATGCACCTGCACTGTGATAGTCTCAGAGGTCCGTTAAAAGCGCAGAGAGCATCATGAAGAACAAGGAACACACCAGGCAGGTCCGAGATACTGTTGTGAAGAAGTTTAAAGCCGGATTTGGATACAAAAAGATTTTCCAAGATTTAAACATCCCAAGGAGCACTGTGCAAGCGATAATATTGAAATGGAAGGAGTATCAGACCACTGCAAATCTACCAAGACCTGGCCGTCCCTCTAAACTTTCAGCTCATACAAGGAGAAGACTGATCAGAGATGCAGCCAAGAGGCCCATGATCACTCTGGATGAACTGCAGAGATCTACAGCTGAGGTGGGAGACTCTGTCCATAGGACAACAATCAGTCGTATATTGCACAAATCTGGCCTTTATGGAAGAGTGGCAAGAAGAAAGCCATTTCTTAAAGATATCCATAAAAAGTGTTGTTTAAAGTTTGCCACAAGCCACCTGGGAGACACACCAAACATGTGGAAGAAGGTGCTCTGGTCAGATGAAACCAAAATTGAACTTTTTGGCAACAATGCAAAACGTTATGTTTGGCGTAAAAGCAACACAGCTCATCACCCTGAACACACATCCCCACTGTCAAACATGGTGGTGGCAGCATCATGGTTTGGGCCTGCTTTTCTTCAGCAGGGACAGGGAAGATGGTTAAAATTGATGGGAAGATGGATGGAGCCAAATACAGGACCATTCTGGAAGAAAACCTGATGGAGTCTGCAAAAGACCGAGACTCTGACGGAGATTTGTCTTCCAACAAGACAATGATCCAAAAACATAAAGCAAAATCTACAATGGAATGGTTCAAAAATAAACATATCCAGGTGTTAGAATGGCTAAGTCAAAGTCCAGACCTGAATCCAATCGAGAATCTGTGGAAAGAACTGAAAACTGCTGTTCACAAATGCTCTCCATCCAACCTCACTGAGCTCGAGCTGTTTTGCAAGGAGGAATGGGAAAAAATGTCAGTCTCTCGATGTGCAAAACTGATAGAGACATACCCCAAGCGACTTACAGCTGTAATCGCAGCAAAAGGTGGCGCTACAAAGTATTAACTTAAGGGGGCTGAATAATTTTGCACGCCCAATTTTTCAGTTTTTGATTTGTTAAAAAAGTTTGAAATATCCAATAAATGTCGTTCCACTTCATGATTGTGTCCTACTTGTTGTTGATTCTTCACAAAAAAATACAGTTTTATATCTTTATGTTTGAAGCCTGAAATGTGGCAAAAGGTCGCAAAGTTCAAGGGGGCCGAATACTTTCGCAAGGCACTGTATATTTGCTGCACTGTTATGAGCTAGTACCACAAGCATTCACTGCACCCGCTATACCATCTGCTAAACTGTGTACGTGACCAATCAACTTTGATTTGATTTGAATATAAGTACATAGGGTTGTATAAGTTCTTCCCTTTAATAGGTTATATCAACGCATTTCAACCAAAATATAACTGAGGTGTCATAAAGGCATAAACAGAACAAGAACTTTCAATCAATCCAATTTCAATGTCACATGCATTGTAAACAACAGGTGTAGACTAACAGTGAAATGCTTCCCAACAATGCAGAATACAATTATTATTTTTTTTAAATAGAAAAATAAATATTAACACAAGGAATAAATACACAATGAGTAACGATAACTTGGCTATGTACACGGGGTACCAGTAACGAGTCGATGACAGCTTGGCTATATACACGGGGTACCAGTAACGAGTCGATGACGGCTTGGCTATATACACGGGGTACCAGTACTGAGTTGATGTGCAGTGGTACGAGGAAATTGAGGTAGATATGCACATCTAGGTAGGGGTAAAGTGACTAGGTAACAGAATAGATAATAAACTGTAGCAGCAGTGTATGTGATAAGTGTGGAAGTGTGTGTGGAGAATATGTGCCTGTGTGTACGTGTCTTGTGCGTGTGTGTGTGTTGGAATGTCAGTGTAAGTATATGTGAGTGTGTGTATGTAGAGTCAAGGTGTGTGCATTGAGTCAAAAAGAGTTAGTGCAAAAAGGGTCGATGCAGATAGTCCGGGTAGCTATTTGGTTAACTATTTAGCAGTTTTATGGCTTGGTGGTAGAAGCTGTTCAGGAGCCTTTTGGTCCTAGACTTAGTGTTCTGCTACTGCTTGCCGTACGTTAACAGAGAGAACATTCTATGACTTGGGTGGCTGGAGTCTTTGACAATTTTTTGGGTATTCCTCTGACACCACCTGGTTTAGAGGTCCTGGATGGCAGGGAGTTCGGCCCAGTGATGTACTTGGTCGTACGCATTACTCTCTGTAGCGCCTTGCAGTTGGATGCTGAGCAGTTGCCATTCCAAGTGGTGATGCAGCCAGTCAAGATGCTCTCATTGGTGAAACTGTAGAACTATCTGAGATTCTGAGGGCCCATGTCAATTTTTTTCTGCCTCCTGAGGGGGAAGAGGGTTTGTCGTACCCTCTTCACAACTGTGTTGTTGTGTTTGGACCATGATACAGTGCCTTGCGAAAGTATTCGCCCCCCTTGAACTTTGCGACCTTTTGCCACATTTCAGGCTTCAAACATAAACATATAAAACTGTATTTTAATGTGAAGAATCAACAACAAGTGGGACACAATCATGAAGTGGAACGACATTTATTGGATATTTCAAACTTTTTTAACAAATCAAAAACTGAAAAATTGGGCGTGCAAAATTATTCAGCCCCCTTAAGTTAATACTTTGTAGCGCCACCTTTTGCTGCGATTACAGCTGTAAGTCGCTTGGGGTATGCCTCTATCAGTTTTGCACATCGAGAGACTGACATTTTTTCCCATTCCTCCTTGCAAAACAGCTCGAGCTCAGTGAGGTTGGATGGAGAGCATTTGTGAACAGCAGTTTTCAGTTCTTTCCACAGATTCTCGATTGGATTCAGGTCTGGACTTTGACTTAGCCATTCTAACACCTGGATATGTTTATTTTTGAACCATTCCATTGTATATTTTGCTTTATGTTTTGGATCATTGTCTTGTTGGAAGACAAATCTCCGTCCCAGTCTCAGGTCTTTTGCAGACTCCATCAGGTTTTCTTCCAGAATGGTCCTGTATTTGGCTCCATCCATCTTCCCATCAATTTTAACCATCTTCCCTGTCCCTGCTGAAGAAAAGCAGGCCCAAACCATGATGCTGCCACCACCATGTTTGACAGTGGGGATGGTGTGTTCAGGGTGATGAGCTGTGTTGCTTTTACGCCAAACATAACGTTTTGCATTGTTGCCAAAAAGTTCAATTTTGGTTTCATCTGACCAGAGCACCTTCTTCCACATGTTTGGTGTGTCTCCCAAGTGGCTTGTGGCAAACTTTAAACAACACTTTTTATGGATATCTTTAAGAAATGGCTTTCTTCTTGCCACTCTTCCATAAAGGCCAGATTTGTGCAATATACTGATTGTTGTCAAGCGATAATATTGAAATGGAAGGAGTATCAGAACACTGCAAATCTACCAAGACCTGGCCGTCCCTCTAAACTTTCAGCTCATACAGTGCTCCTTGGGATGTTTAAAGCTTGGGAAATCTTTTTGTATCCAACAGTATCTCGGACCTGCCTGGTGTGTTCCTTGTTCTTCATGATGCTCTCTGCGCTTTTAACGGACCTCTGAGACTATCACAGTGCAGGTGCATTTATACGGAGACTTGATTACACACAGGTGGATTGTATTTATCATCATTAGTCATTTAGGTCAACATTGGATCATTCAGAGATCCTCACTGAACTTCTGGAGAGAGTTTGCTGCACTGAAAGTAAAGGGGCTGAATAATTTTGCACGCCCAATTTTTCTGTTTTTGATTTGTTAAAAAAGTTTGAAATATCCAATAAATGTTGTTCCACTTCATGATTGTGTCCCACTTGTTGTTGATTCTTCACAAAAAAATACAGTTTTATATCTTTATGTTTGAAGCCTGAAATGTGGCAAAAGGTCGCAAAGTTCAAGGGGGCTGAATACTTTCGCAAGGCACTGTAGGTCCTTAGCGATGAGGACACCGAGGAACTTGAGGCTCTCGACCCGCTGCACTACAGCCCTGTTGATGTGAATTTGGGCGTGATCGGCCCTCCGTTTCCTGTAGTCCATAATAAGCTCCTTTGTCTTGCCCACGTTGAGGGAGAGGTTATTGTCCTGGCACCACACTGCCAGGTCTCTGACCTCCTCCCTATAGGCTGTTTCATCGTCATTGGTGATCAGGCCCATCACGTCGTGTCATTGTAAAACTTGATGATGGTGTTGGAGTCGTGCGCGGCCACACAGTCGTGGGTAAACAGGGAATACAGAAGGGGACTAAGCATGGACCCCTGAGGGGCCCCCGTGTTGAGGGTCAGCGTGGCGGATGTGTTGTTGCCTACCCTCACCACCTGGGGGCGGCCTGTCAGGAAGTCCAGGATCCAGTTGCAGAGGGTGGTGTTCAGTCCCAGGGGCTTTAGCTTAGTGATGAGCTTGGAGGGCACTATTGTGTTGAACGCTGAGCTGTAGTCTAGGAACAGCATTCTCACATAGGTGTTCCTTTCGTCCAGGTGAGAAAACGCAGTGTGGAGTGCAATAGAGATTGTGGGAGGTATGTGAATTGAAGTGGGTCCAGGGTTTCTGAGATGATAGTGTTGATGTGAGCCATGACCACCATTTCAAAGCATTCCATGGCTACAGATGTGAGTGCTATGGGGCGGTAGTAATTTAGACAGGTTACCTTGGCATTCTTGGGCACAGGGACTATGGTGGCCTGCTTGAAACATGTAAGTATTACAGACTGGGTGTCACGCCCTGATCTGCTTCACCTGTCTTTGTGCTTGTCTCCAGGTATCGCCCATCTTCTCCACTTATCCCATGGGTATTTATACCTGTGTTTTCTGTCTGTCTGTGCCAATTCTTCTTGTTTGTCAAGCTTACCAGTGTTTGTCCTGTCATCTCCTGTCTTTTCCCAGCCTCTCTTTTTCTCGTACTCCTGGTTTTTGACCCTTGCCTGTCCTGACCCTGTACCCGGCCACCTGACCACTCTGCCATTCCCTGACCCTGAACCTGCCTGCCGTCCTGTACCTTTGCTCCACCTCTAGAATACTGAACTCTGCCAATCCCTGACACTGAGCATGCCTGCCGTCGTGTACCTTTGCTCCTACTCTGGGTTATCGACCCCTGCCTGCCTTGACCTGTCGTTTGCCTGCCCCTGCGGTTACAATAAACATTGTTACTTCACACAGTCTGCACTTGGGTCCTACCTTGATTCCTGATAGTATGAAATGGCCATGACTGACCCAGCAGACCCGGGGCCAGCTGCACAACGCCATCTCCTCCCAAGGAGCCCCCATCGGGAAGCACGAGGAACTGCTTCGTGGCCTTATGGAGGGGGCCCAAACGTTGGCTGAACGCCATGACCGGCATTGAACAGTTTGCTGGAGCAATTCCACAGGTTGTCTGGGAGGCAGCCTACCACGGTGGTAACCCCGCAGCTCCTTAGCAACTCAGCGCCATCTCATCAGCCACCCCACCTTCTCAGGAGCCCCGTTTACCTCACCCCGAAACGCTTCAATGGAGAGTTGAGCACCTGTCAGGCGTTTCTAGCTCAGTGTTCCCTCATTTTCGAGCTTCAGCCCTCCTCCTTCCCCTCGGATCGCTCCAAGGTAGCTCATCACACTGATGTCTGGGAGGGCTCTCACCTGGGCTACTGCTGTATGGGAACAGCAGCCAGCCATATGCGTTAGTCTGGAGGGGTTCATGGAAGAGGTGAAGAAGTTTTTTTTTCGCCCCGTTCTCCGGGAGAGAAGCTGCCTGGGAGCTAATCCAGCTTCGGCAGGGCTCCTGCAGGGTGGCTGACTATGCAGTGGATTTCCGCACGTTGGCAGCAGAGAATGCTTGGAACCAGGAAGCACTGTTCGATATGTTCCTGCATGGCGTCTCTGAGGTCAAGGACGAGCTTGCTACTCGGGAGCTACCTACGGATCTTGATTCCCTTATCGCTTTGACCAACCGTATTGATGGGCGACTACAGGAACAAAAAAATTCAACTTCGCTCACACATCCAGGGATTCCACCTTGCTTCCGAGTTATCCTGGAAGTCCCCGTCGATCCCGTTGCCGAGAGAACCCGAGGCATCCCGACCTGCCCTGAGAGTTGCCGGAGTCGGCTGAATTGCCGCTTCCCGAGCCTATGCAACTAGGTAGAGCTGGGCTATCGGCAGCGGAATGGCAAATCAAATCAAACCAAATCAAATGTATTTGTCACATACACATGGTTAGCAGATGTTAATGCGAGTGTAGTGAAATGCTTGTGCTTCTAGTTCCAACAATGCAGTAATAACCAACGAGTAATCTAACCTAACAATTACAAAACTACTACCTTATACACACAAGTGTAAAGGGATAAAGAATATGTACATAAAGATATGAATGAGTGATGGTACAGAACGGCATAGGCAAGATGCAGTAGATGGTATCGAGTACAGTATATACATATGAGATGAGTAATGTAGGGTATGTAAACAAAGTGGCATAGTTAAAGTGGCTAGTGATACATGTATTACATAAAGATGCAGTAGATGATATAGAGTACAGTATATACAAATACATATGAGATGAGTAATGTAGGGTATTGAAACATTATATTAAGTAGCATTGTTTAAAGTGGCTAGTGATATATTTTACATCAATTCCCATCAATTTCCATTATTAAAGTGGCTGTAGTTGAGTCAGTGTGTTGGCAGCAGCCACTCAATGTCAGTGGTGGCTGTTTAACAGTCTGATGGCCTTGAAATAGAAGCTGTTTTTCAGTCTCTCGGTCCCTGCTTTGATGCACCTGTACTGACCTCGCCTTCTGGATGATAGCGGGGTGAACAGGCAGTGGCTCGGGTGGTTGTTGTCCTTGATGATCTTTATGACCTTCGTTACCTTGGCTTTCTTGGGAACAGGGACAATGGTAGCCCTCTTGAAGCATGTGGGAACAGAAGATTGGGATAAGGATTGATTGAATATGTCCGTAAACACACCAGCCAGCTGGTCTGCGCATGCTCTGAGGACGCGGCTGGGGATGCCGTCTGGTCCTGCAGCCTTGCGAGGGATAACACGTTTAAATGTTTTACTCACATCGGCTGCAGTGAAGGAGAGTCCGCAGGTTTTGGTTGCGGGCCGTGTCAGTGGCACTGTATTGTCCTCAAAGCGGGCAAAAAAGTTATTTAGTCTGTCTGGGAGTAAGACATCCTGGTCCGCGACGGGGCTGGTTTTCTTTTTATAATCAGTGATTGACTGTAGACCCTGCCACATACCTCTTGTGTCTGAGCGGTTGAATTGCAACTCTACTTTGACTCTATACTGGCGCTTAGCTTGTTTGATTGCCTTGCGGAGGTAATAGCTACACTGTTTGTATTCGGTCATGTTTCCGGTCACCTTGCCCTGGTTAAAGCAGTGGTTCGTGCTTTCAGTTTTACGCAAATGCTGCCATCAGTCCACGGTTTCTGGTTTGGGAGTGTTTTAATCGTTGCTATGGGTACGACATCGTCAATGCACTTTCTAATGAACTCGCTCACCGAATCAGCGTATTCGTCAATGCTATAGTTGGACGCAATACGGAACATATCCCAATCCACGTGATCGAAGCAGTCTTGAAGCGTGGAATCAGATTGGTCGGACCAGCGTTGAACAGACCTGAGTGCGGGAGCTTCTTGTTTTAGTTTCTGTCTGTAGGCAGGAAGCAACAAAATTGAGTCGTGGTCAGCTTTACCGAGAGGAGGGCGGGGGAGGGCCTTATATGCGTTGTGGAAGTTAGAATAACAATGATCCAGAGTTTTACCAGCCCTGGATGCGCAATCGATATGCTGATACAATTTAGGGAGTCTTGTTTTCAGATTAGCCTTGTTAAAATCCCCAGCTACAATGAATGCAGCCTCAGGATATGTGGCTTCCAGTTTGCATAGAGTCAAATAAAGTTTGTTCAGGGTCATCGAGGTGTCTGCTTGGGGGGGAATATATATGGCTGTGATTATAATCGAAGAGAATTCCCTTGGTAGATAATGCGGTCGGCATTTGATTGTGAGGAATTCTAAGTCAGGTGAACAGAAGGACTTGAGTTCCTGTATGTTGTTATGATCACACCACGTCTCGTTAATCATAAGGCATACCCCCCGCCCCTCTTCTTACCAGAAAGATGCTTGTTTCTGTCGGCGCGATGCGTGAAGAAACCAGGTGGCTGCACCGACTCCGTTAGCGTCTCTCGAGTGAGCCATGTTTCCGTGAAGCAAAGAACGTTACAGTCTCTTATGTCTCTCTGGAATACTACCCTTGCTCGGATTTCATCAACCTTGTTGTCAAGAGACTGGACATTGGCGAGTAGTATGCTAGGGAGTGGTGCGCGATGTGCCCGTCTCCGGAGCCTGACCAGAAGACCGCTTCGTTTGCCTCTTTTACGACGTCGTTGTTTTGGGTCGCCGTCTGGCGTCCAATCCGTTGTCCTGGGTGTAAGGCAGAACACAGGATCCGGGAAAGTCATATTGCTGGTCGTAATGATGGAGAATTGACGTTGCTCTTATATTTAGTAGTTCCTCCCGACTGTATGTAATAAAACCTAAGATTACCTGGGGTACCAATGTAAAAAATAACACGTAAAAAAAACAAAATACTGCATAGTTTCCTAGGAACGCGAGGCGGCCATCTCTGTCGGCGCCGGAGGTATTTCCAATACAAGATCAACACGAAGAGTTGTCTGTCTTGCGGGACTCTTGGTCATTTTGTGTCCTCTTGCCTTTTAAAGAGATCAGGCTCACTGATAGGAGCAAGTACTCTGGTGGGCCATATGGAGAACTTTCCTGCTTCCCTTGCTCACACCCCTGTTCCGGCCATTCTGCTGTGGGGTAGCCAGTCTACATCTCTCTAGGTCCTCATTGACTCTGGGGCCGATGAGAGTTTTTTGGACGCTACCGTGGCTTCCGAGCTGAAAATCTCCACTCAGCCTCTCTCCACTCCCATGGAGGTTAGAGCGCTGGATGGGCGCTCTATAGGCTGGTTCACTCAATTACCACTCCCATCAACCTACAGGTGTCAGGGAATCACAGCGAGACTATTCAATTCCTGCTCATCAAGTCTCCTCAGATTCCTGTAGTATTGGGATTCTCCTGGCTCCAGTGACACAGTCCCCTCAACTGGTCTACTGGTGCCATTGTGGGCTGGAGCCTGTTCTGCCACACTCATTGCCTGAAGTCAGCACTGCCTGCCCTGGGACGTCTTCCTAGGGGTTTGGAAATTGCCCCGGACCTCTCGGCCAGCCACGCAGAGTACCAGGACCTCCGGGATGGGTTCAGTAAGGCCCGGGTCACTTTGCTTCCGCAGCACTGACCGGTGTCCAAGATGGTCAAGCCTGAGGCACTGGCACGCTGCTATAGTGCCGCGGCTACACCCCCGGAAGCCGAGACCTTTCCCCCTTGCTCCAAGATCATTAGCCCTTCTGCTGTTCGTCCTCTGTTGCCCCATATTTTTCCTACCTTTTTCTTTGTCTAGAGTTAAAACCATGTCTGACTGTCCCTTGTCTACTGTTCCTAGGCCCACCCCTCTCACTCGTCTCATCAGCGGCCGACCGGCGTACATGGTGAGACATCTTCCGAAGGTTCGACCTTGGGGCAGGGGATTCCAGTACCTGGTTGACTGGGAGGGTTATGGCCCGGAGGAGAGATGCTGGGTCTCTGCTAGGGACATCCTGGATCCAGACCTCATCTCTGAGTTCCATTGTTACTTCACACAGTCTGCACTTGGGTCTTGCCTTGATTCCTGATACTGGGAGAGGCTGAAAATGTCAGTGAAGACACTTGCCAGCTGGTCAGCATATGCTCTTTGTGCACGTCCTGGTAATCCATCTGGCCCACGGCCTTGTGAATGTTAGCCTGTTTAAAATATCTTACTCACATCGGCTACGCAGACTCGTCCGGAAAAGCTGGTGCTCTCACGCATGGTTCAGTGTTGCTTGCCTTGAAGCGATCATCACAATTTTGCTCATCTGGTAGGCTTGCATCACTGGGCAGCTCTTGGCTTGGTTTCCCTTTGTAATCTGTGATAGTTTTCAAGCCCTGCCAGATCCGAAGAGCGTCAGAGCTGGTGTAGTAGGATTCAATTTTAGTCCTGTATTGACGCTTTGCCTGTTCATTGGAGGGTGTAGTGGGATTTCTTATAAGCGTCCGGATTAGTGTCCCGCTCCTTGAAAGTGTCAACTCTAGCCTTTAGCTCAGTGCGGATGTTGCCTGTAATCCATGGCTTCTGGTTGGGATATGTACGTACTGGCACTGTGGGATGACGTCATCAATGCACTTATTGATGAAACCCGGTGACTGATGTGGTAAACTCCTCAATGCCATCGGATGAATCCCGCAACATATTCCAGTCTGTGATAGCATCTGCTTCATCGGGCAACTTCCGTATTGAGCGTGTCACTGGTACTTCCTGTTTGAGTTTTTGCTTGTAAGCAGGAACAGGAAGATAGAGTTATGGTCAGATTTACCAAATGGAGGGAGAGGGAGAGTTTTATATGCATCTCTACTTGTGAATTAAATGTGATCTAGAGTGTTTTCCCCCTCGAGTTGCACAGGTGACATGCTGGTAGAAATAAGTTCAATTGGAGTTCAGTCTTCCTGCATTAAAATCACCGGCCACTAGGAGCGCCGCCTCTGGATGAGCATTTACTTGTTTTCGTATGGCCCTTAGTGCCAGCATCGGATTGTGGAGGTAAATTGACAGCTATGAAAAATATAGATGGAAACTCTTGGTAAAGAGTATGGTCTACAGCTTATCATGAGGTATTCTAATTCAGGTGAACAGAACCTTGAAACTTCCTTTATATTAGAGATCGCGCACCAGTTGTTGTTGACAGAGACACACCCCACCCACACGGATCTTACAGGACACTGCTGTTCTGTCCTGCTGATGCATGGAAAACCTAGCTAACAGCCATGACTCTGAAAAAGCATAGTATCAATCCAAATCAAATCAAATTTTATTGGTCACATACACATGGTTAGCAGATGTTATTGCGAGGGTAGCGAAATGCTTATGCTTCTAGTTCCGACAGCGCAGCAATATCTAACATGCAATCTAACAATTCCACAACAACTACCTAATACACACAAATCTAAGTAAAGGAATGGAATAAGAATATATACATATAATTATATGGATGAGCAATGACAGAGTGGCATAGGCAAGATGCAATGGATGGTATAAAATACAGTATATACATATAAGATGAGTAATGTCAGATATGTAAATATTATTAAAGTGACTAGTGATCCATTTATTAAAGTGACCAATGATTTCAAGTCTTTATGTAGGCAGCAGCCTCTCTGTGTTAGTGACGGCTGTTTAACAGTCTGATGGCCTTGAGATGGAAGCCATTTTTCAGTCTCTTGATCCCAGCTTTGATGTACCTGTACTGACCTCGCCTTCTGGAATGTAGGCAGTGGCTCGGGTGGTTGTTGTCCTTGATGATCTTTTTGGCCTTCCTGTGACATCGGGTGCTGTAGGTGTCCTGGAGGGCAGGTAGTTTGCCCCCAGTGATGCGTTGTGCAGATCGCACCACCCTCTGGAGAGCCTTGCGGTTGTTGGCAGTGCAGTTGCCTTACCAGGCGGTGATACAGCCCAACAGGAGGCTCTCAATTGTGCATCTGTAAAAGTTTGTGAGGGTTTTAGGTGACAAACAAATTTCTTCACCACACGGCCCTTTCCTCCTCTCTGTAGGCTGTCTTGTCGTTGTTGGTAATCAAGCCCACAACTGTTGTGTCATCTGCAAACTTGATGATTGAGTGCATGGCCACCCAGTCATGGGTGAAGAGGAGGGGGCTGACCACACACCCATGTGGGGCCCCAGTGTTGAGGATCAGCGAAGTGGAAGTGTTTTTTTCTACCTTTACCACCTGGGGCCGGCCTGTCAGGAAGTCCAAGACCCAATTACACAGGTCAGGGTTGAGACTCAGGGCCCCAAGCTTAATGATGAGCTTGGAGGGTAGTATGGTGTTGAATGCTGAGCTATAGTCAATTAACAGCAAGAGGAATATGTATTCCTCTTGTCCAGATGGGATAGGGCAGTGTGCAGTGTGATGATGATTCCATCGTCTGTGGACCTATTGGGGCAGTCAGCAAATTTAAGTGGGTGTAGGGTGACAGGTAAAGTGGATGTGATATGATCTTTGACTAGTCTCTCAAAGCACTTCATGATGACAGAAGTAAGTGCTTTGGGGCGATAGTCATTTAGTTCAGTTACCTTTGCCTTCTTGGGTACAGGAACAATGGTGGCCATCTTGAAGCATGTGGGGCCAGCAGACTGGGATAGAGAGAGATTGAATATGTCCATAAACACACCAGCCAACTGGTCGTCACATGCTCTGATGCTCACGTGTAAATGTCTTACTCCTGTCGGCCACAGAGAGGGAGCGCCCACAGTCCTAGGTAACGGTCCGCGTCGGTGGCACTGTATTATCCTCAAAGCGGGCAAAGGTGTTTATTTTGTCTGGAAGCATATTACAGTTCATAATGTTCTGTTGATAGAATAATCTCGAACGGAGCTTGTCTAGTTTGTTCTCCAGTGATTGCACATTTGCCAATAGAATTGAGGGTAAGGGCAGTTTATTCACTGGTCACCGTAGTCTCATTAATGTGCCCTCACGGCGACCTCTATGACAACGTCTTTTCCTTTTCCTAGTGTTGTTGTCCTCTGGCCTGGTCCGAGGTGAGCAGTATGTTCTGTGCCGAAGAAGTAGAAGTCTTCCTCCAGATCAAGGTGAGTGATTGCTGTTCTGATGTTCAAAAGCTTTTTCGGTCATAGGAAATGATGGAGGAAACATCATGTACAATAAAAGTTAAGATCAGCGCAAAATCCCCCCACAAAATAGCAGAATTAGTCAGGAGCCTGTTAAATGACTACTATGCATCCCAGCGCCATCTTTCAGTTCATTATAAATGCTTATAAATGCTTTAAAATGTTTACATGTAATAAATGCTTATAATGCTTATAGCTGTTTATAAATGTTACAAATGATTAAGTACTTAATTTATTAATTGTTTATCAATCATATCTGCTTGTTTATAAAAATTATTATAAAGTAGTACGTAACAATTTATTCACAATTGACCTCTTTCAACCCAATTGCAGCATGTTTACATTGAAGTCCAACTGAATCAGTGGTGCCTGTTCTGTTTGTTGATGGAAAGTCAGCTTAGATTCCTCTTGTCATATTGATTATGCAGACATGTAGCTGGGACTAGTGTGGCTTGGGAAGAGCCTCTGAAGCCAGCCGATGCAGCTTGGGTGGGTTATTGGAGCGGGCAGTTAGTCAATGCCAATGACTACGAACAAGTCTTCATTAAAGACCATATGCAGTGTATTACCTAAAAAGAAATGGCAAAAATGGCATACTCCAACGCTGGACCATTTACATGAGTTATTCACTGAGTGCTTTAAAACAGAATCTCATATGATCCAGACTAATCCACATAGACAGAGCCAAAGTTCAGAAGCATGATTGTCAGACCACTTCGGCAGCTACTGTGCATAGTAAATCCTGCTTTACTGTATGGTAGGGGTGTCAAACATATGGCCCACGGGCCGTATGCGAGGGGGTCCAATCTGGGCAGCGTGTGGTTTTTATTTGAAAACAAATTGTGGGACGGGACGAACTCAATATACTTTAAAATGACTTAAACCAAAACTAAACTGCGTAGAAATGATAATGGACCTACATTCATACATTCTCTTGATTGTGTCCAGCAGGACAATTTTTTACAAATTTTGACGGCAATGAGATGTAATCCAATTTCAGTGTGGTCCTCCGGACCTCATTGAAGACCGAAAGCGGCCCTCCGGGAAAAATTTGTTTGAATAACCTGCTGTATGGGTTCAGAGTAAATACAAACAATCCTATAAATATAGAAATAATCCCTAGAATGTTTTGACTCAATGGGATACAGTTTATGGGTTATACTCTTTGGAGGCATTTAAGATATCTTAGTGGAGAACTGGTTTAGCTTTATATGATTGCAGAGGATCAAAATATGGATAAAACATGGGTAGGAGACTTCCATGTATGAGTGTATTTGGACAACAACTAGCATAGTTCAGATAGCCAGCTACAGTTGAAGTCAGAAGTTTACATACACCTTAGCCAAATACATTTAAACTCAGTTTTTCACAATTGCTGACATTTAATCAGAGTAAAAATTCCCTGTCTTAGATCAGTTAGGATCACCACTTTATTTTAAGAATGTGTTTATGTCAGAATAATAGCAGAGAGGATGATTTATTTCAGCTTTTATTTCTTTCATCACATTCCCAGTGGGTCAGAAGTTTACATACACTCAATTAGTATTTGGTAGCTTTGCCTTTAAATTGCTTAACTTGGGTCAAACGTTTTGAGTAGCCTTCCACAAGCTTCCCAAAATAAGTTGGGTGAATTTTGGCCCATTCTTCCTGACTGGTGTAACCGAGTCAGGTTTGTAGGCCTCCTTGCTCGCACACACACTTTTTCAGTTCTGCCCACAAATTTCCTATAGGATTGAGGTCAGGGCTTTGTGATGGCCACTCCAATACCTTGACTTTGTTGTCCTTAAGCCATTTTGCACAACTTTGGAAGTATGCTTGGGGTCATTGTTCATTTGGAAGACCCATTTGCAAACAAGCTTTAACTAACTGATGTCTTGAGATGTTGCTTCAATATATCCACATAATTTTCCTTCGTAATGATGCCATCTATTTTGTGAAGTGCACCAGCCCCTCCTGCATCAAAGCACCCCCACAACATGATGCTGCCACCCCCGTGCTTCACGGTTGGGATGGTGTTCTTCGGCTTGCAAGCCTCCACCTTTTTCCTCCAAACATAACGATGGTCATTATGGCCAAACAGTTCTATTTTTCTTTCATCAGACCAGAGGACATTTCTCCAAAAAGTACGATCTTTGTCCCCATGTGCAGTTGCAAACCGTAGTCTGGCTTTTTTATGGCACTTTTGGAGCAGTGGCTTCTTCCTTGCTGAGCGGCCTTTCAGGTTATGTTGATATAGAACTTGTTTTTACTGTGGATATAGATACTTTTGGACCTGTTTCCTCCAGCATCTTCACAAGGTCCTTTGCTGTTCTTCTGGGATTGATTTGCACTTTTCGCACCAAAGTACGTTCATCTCTAGGAGACAGAACGCGTCTCCTTCCTGAGCAGTATGACGGCTGCGTGGTCCCATGGTGTTAATACTTGTGTAATATTGTTTGTACAGATGAACGTGGTACCTTCAAGCGTTTGGAAATTGCTCCCAAGGATGAACCAGACTTGTGGAGGTCTACACTTTCTTTTCTGAGGTCTTGGCTGATTTCTTTTGATTTTCCCATAATGTCAAGCAAAGAGGCACTGAGTTTGAAGGTAGGCCTTGAAATACATCCACAGGTACACCTCCAATTGACAAAAATTATGTCAATTAGCCTATCAGAAGCTTCCAAAGCCATGACATAATTTTCTGGAATGTTCCAAGCTGTTTAAAGGCACAGTCAACTTAGCGTATGTAAACTTCTGACCCACTGGAATTGTGATACAGTGAATAATAAGTGAAACAATCTGTCTGTAAACAATTGTTGGAAAAATTACTTGTGTCATGCACAAGGTAGATGTCCTAACCGACTTACCAAAACTATAGTTTATTAACAAGACATTTGTGGAGTGGTTGAAAACGAGTTTTAATGACTCCAACCTAAGTGTATGTAAACTTCCGACTTCAACTGTAATTTAGCCAGGGAAAACTGGGGAAAACGAGCTTGGGCCTCGTGTGCATGTGCGCCCAAACAAATAAATCAGATTACTTATATTTAAGTAGAGCGAATCGATATACATTCCTTAAATAGTAAAATAATAAAACAACGCTTAAAATGTTGTTTGAGTGAACCCTTCATACAGAAAATGAATGGTGAAGTTGCTTCCGGACACGGTAGACTCCTCCTCAAAACTCAATTCTGGCAGGGTAAATATGCGTCAGGTTACTTGTGACAATATACATTCATCCATTCATTGTGCTAGGAGCATGTTAAAATGTCGACCAACTTGAGGAGTCTAATTCATGGGAGGAAATCCAAAAGAAAACAACTGAAACTGATGAAATGGCTGCAGAAGAAAAAATGACTCAAAAGAAAAATTAAATGCAACTCATGCCACCGCAAAATGAAGTTGAAAGAAAGTGATTGCATGGACCACTATGAATGGTAGGTATTTTCTATGCTAGTCTATGCTAGTCTATGCTAGTCTATGCTAGGCCTCTCACTAAAACTAGGATGCGTGTCAGTGGATGCAGTTATGAAGCTTATGAAATATGTAACTGAAATCTCTGAACTCTCTCGCTCTCTCTTGCTCTCTCCCTCTTTCTCTTGCTCTCTTACTTTCTCTCTCTCTCTCTCTCTCTCTCTCTCTCTCTCTCTCTCTCTCTCTCTCTCTCCCTCTCTTTGTCTCTCTCTCTCTGGTCTTCCTAATTTTCTCTCTGTGAGTCACTTGTATACGCAATTGTATACTCCTTGCGTCCTCTCTGCTCGTCTTCTTCTCAAAACCCATTGGAGGAGGTTAGAGGAAGAGACACTCTGGCTTTCTCGTCCAATGGGTTTTTAAAAGGAGAGAGAACCCAAGTCTGCAATTCAGATCTTCCCACTGTCCTTAAAGCCAGACTGTAGAATAGTCAAAGTGGTTGGAAGATCAGTGGATGTTCAAGCACCCACCTGATGTTAACCCTTTTGAACAAACAGATAGTGTGGATCAGACCTGGGTTAAGACATGTTAGTTGATTTTATGTGCATATTTTTAGATGGGATTATGGAGATGCTCTTTTTTTCATTAGAACATGTTCTTATACTTCCTTGTCTGGTGTACTCCTTTTACCATTGCATGTATTAGAATATTTTCAGCCATTGGTGGAGCATCAGGTGCTGTCTACTAATGTGGCCAGCTTTTGGAGAGTAACAAGTCATTTATAATTGTTTATAAAGTATATGTAGTCCACACTTTAGATTAGGGGCTGCAAAAATAATGTATTAATAATTAGTTAATGGGTTTTAAGGACCTTCATTCATCATCAACTGAGGTGCATGTAGTCACATTTATAAATTAACTCATTCACAATTAATAAATATACCATTTCATGACCTATATAAATACATTTATAAATATAGATATAAATGTTGAGTCAAACTATTAATTAACCATTAATAAATACCTTATAAATGAGCTTATGAGTTGACAGTAACTCATCACTGGTTTATAAGTATGTCTGTAGTACATTAGTAATAATTTACATATTGTGAACATGCTATGATCAAACACGTTAATGATCTTATAAATCAATACAAATATTTTTTCTTTATAAATGTGTAATTTACTGTTTAGAGACTGTTTATTGACATTTACAAATGTAGGAATAATGATTAATAAACGTTATATAAACTATTTCCAAACTCTTTATAAATGGTTTATTAAGGGGCCTTAGTATAAAGTGTTACTGTGTCCTTGGATCCAGTTGACCTGTATCTCTCTCTACATTAGTCAAGGCCAACAAGACTGAGGATAAGACATGCATACTCCAACGCTGGACCATTTACATGAGTTATTCACTGAGTGCTTTAAAACAGAATCTCATATGATCCAGACTAATCCACATAGACAGAGCCAAAGTTCAGAAGCATGATTGTCAGAGCACTTCGGCAGCTACTGTGCATAGTAAATCCTGCTTTACTGTATGGTAGGGGTGTCAAGCGTACGGCCCATGAGGGGGTCCAATCCGGGCAGAGGGTGGTTTGAGGAAGGGGGGGAATGAACTCAATTTATTTAAAAAATGAAAAGGAAATATAACCAACTTTCAGTGCGGCCCTCCGGACCTTGTTGAAGACCAAATATGGCCCCAGGGGCAAAATGAGTTTGACACCCCTGCCTTATGAGTTTAGAGTATCTGACAGAGGAAATACAAACAAATCCTCAAAACAGCCACGTAGGCCTCCCGGGTGCGGTCTAAGGTACTGCATCGCTGTGCTTGAGGCGTCACTACAGACCCAGGTTCAATCCCGGGCTGTGTCGCAGTAAGCCACGACTGGGAGACCCATGAGGTGGCGCACAATTGGCCCAGCGTCATCCGGGTTAGGGGAGGGTTTGGCTGGCCGGGATGTCCTTGTCCCATCACGCTCTAGTGACTCCTGTGGCAGGCCGGACACATGCACGCTGACACGGCCGCCAGTTGTACAGCGCTTCCTCCGACACGGCTGGGTTAAGCGAGCTGTGCGACTTGGCAGAGTTGTGTTTCGGAGGACGCATTGCTCTCGACCTTCGCCTCTCCTGAGTCCGTACAGGAGTTGCAGCGCGATGGGACAAGACTCTAACTACCAATTGGATATCTCAAAATTGGGGAGAAAAAGGGGTTAAACGTTTTTAAAAAGCTTAGGCATGGGACGGCCTGGCTGGGCCTGGGCCCACGCACTGGGGAGCCAGGCCCACCCAATAAGATTGAGGAAATCCATATTTTGATTTTGTTTTATTCTCTGTATTTGTCAGTGTTCCAAACGGGACATTATTTGTCTTTTTACCTAAACATCCAAACTACCTTAGATACAATTCATAGCAGCAGTGCACTGGAATGACATTCAGATGAACTGGAATTGACAATCACTCTCATAGGATGGGTGGCCAAAAAACAAGTAACTGAAAGCCACATCCCCAATATGTCACAAATATGACCGCACTGAGACATATGTCATTGTGCTTCTATGACTATATGCACCAATGCCACTGCCTATTTCATTTATTCATTTAGCAAACAAGACAGCTCACAATCCAGTGCCTTTATCACAGTCAATACACCTTTATTTTAGCTTTAGTTTGCTTTAAAAATGTAACATGTTCTCTCACCCTCGTGGCAAAATGTGTAGAATAGCATGAGATTAGCTATAAAATTTAACATTTTCCTCTGCCCCATGGGAAAAATGTGTAGAATTGCAGGAAGTTACACTATATTACACCAGTTTAGCTTTATATCATTGTAGAGGACCAAAGATGAACGAGAACTTGGATAAGAAGACTTTCCCATGTATGAGTGTATTTGAAACATTGTTGCATTTTACTGGTGCTCCAAACAAACAGTGTATGACATATTATTGCACAATTTATAATTCATCATGTGGTAACATAAATGTTTTCGGTTCGTGTCCAGTTGAGTTCTTTCAAGCAGAAAATGTAGTACAATGCAATCAGTATGATTTAAATCATAAAAGGCTTCATAGAAACACCTGGGAGTATTGAGAGTTGTTAAATATAGATTATGGTTCTGAATAATATATGATCTGTACATTTGGTGCCCAGCTGGAAGTGGTTTTATTATTGAACATTTAAACAAATGGGGTTACTAAGGAACCGCTTTTGTGATTTTAGCCTACACAATCTACACACAATTCCATCCAGCCCAAACCCAGTGACAGCAATATTTCATTGTGACCAACGTGGCATAATGTCCTAGTCTGAACAGTCAGTACCATGGAAAGACTGTGAACTGCTGCAGCCAGGTGTCTTTTGACAACTCTGTCGCTGTTCATGGATGTGTCCTAATTCTCTTCTCCCCCTTGGGTTTGTGTACACTAGCGCCTAGTGTTGCCATGTTCTTTACAAAGGTCAATTTTGCTGCTTTGGTTGGCCACACACCGCCTCCCTAACCAACCTCAACCCCAGCCTGAGCCCCACACTTATCATCACACACGGCAGGGAACAGGCGCCGTGCAGGCCAGGGCCAACAGCCTATAATGTATTTAATGGAGCGCATTTGCTGCCCTTTTGTTACGTAAAATCATTGATGTGCGTGTGTGTGAGCGTCGGTGCATCAGTGTGAATGTTTTGTTTGTTTGTGTGTGTATGCATGTACGTATGCGTATGTTTGTGTGTGTGTGCACAAGGAGGGGGACGGACTATGGCCACGGGTGCATTCTGTTGGATGATATTGCTAAAAGGAGCCGACATGTTACACAGCAGACATGGCGTAGCTTTGCCTTTCAGCTCAGCTCTCTGCCCCCGTGCCTGACAAGGCCTCAGGGATCACCCCAGTCCACAGCACGGCGCAGAATAGCACTCGACATCTTTCACAGACACTGCAAAGAACACTGCGACCTAAAAACCCAGCTCACAGAAAACCCTGCATTCCAAACAGAAGAGTCATCCATGTGTGAACACAGTGAACACACTGGGAAATTAGATTATATCACCACTCTCCAATAATTTAGCAAGTTTGTAAAATTGTTCCCTATCACCCTCCCAAAGAGATGAAGGGGGGGGGGGGTCTTATGAAACAGTAGAGTAAATATTTCCATAGGAGCGATCATCGTTGTTTCATGTGATGATCCTCAGCTGTCAGCTCTGCTGCTCTTCTCTGTCTTTCTGTCTGTGGGTGTTTGTGATGTCTGTGTCTATATGCCTGTGCATTGATGTGTGCTCCACTATGTGTGTGTGTGTGTTTGTGCACAGGCGCTGTCTGACCGAAATCACACAGAGACAGCAGTATCAAAATTTGTGTGAGAGAGTAGAGGGTGTCAATTCACATACACTGCGTAGCATATGCTAACTTAATTTCCATAAGATTCCATAATAAACATTTTGTATTTGTTGTTCGCTATGTAGCCAGTGTGAATTATTGTTGGGTGTTCCTTTTGACTCATCTTATATGTCCTATGGGAGCCACCATACCTGCCTGCGCTAAACATTTGTTATGTTTGTTTATGAAGGGGAAGAGAGTTGTAGTTAGTCCACCTGAGCAGTTTATAAAGAATTTAGCTAGTCTCATTCGCATACGTAACAGTATTCTCTCTTGAAATCAGAGGTCCTCGAATTTTCTAGCCGTGCCTGCCTTGGCCATAGATATCAACACCCGTAGGCTGAAGAATCCCAACTGTTGACCAATCACCAACGAAGGGACCTATACTTTGGCTGCCGACTTCGGCTTGCCTCAAGAAAAATATGTCAAATGCTGTGTGCTCAACAAAACCCTTAACGAAATCCAAAACTAACAAAAACATCACAAAATGTTGTCATAAAATATGCACAAACTCTTCCAAACTGTTTCAGCTGGGAAGCTTGCAGACACCTTAATTCCAGTGAGTCCAAACACTTTTCGTTTGATTTGGGCTTTAAAGTGTGTGCCCCTTCTCGAGAAGGGTGCAATTGCAGCCACAATTCAGCACGTTCCTGCATTTTCAGGAACCCCTCTTTATACCAGCTTCTTCAGGCAGCTTCTTCAGGCAGAAATTTGCATCTTGTAGCTCCAACTCCAAAAAGTTCTGGGACACTGTGAAGTCCATGGAGAACAAGAGCACCTCCTCCCAGCTGCCCACTGCACTGAGGCTAGGTAACACGGTCACCACCGATAAATCCATGATTATCGAAAACTTCAACAAGCATTTCTCACTGGCTGGCCATGCCTTCCGCCTGGCTACTCCAACCTCGGCCAACAGCTCCGCCCCCCCCCGTAGCTACTCGCCCAAGCCTCTCCAGGTTCTCCTTTACCCAAATCCAGATAGCAGATGTTCTGAAAGAGCTGCAAAACCTGGACCCATACAAATCAGCTGGACTTGACAATCTGGACCCTCTATTTCTGAAACTATCCGCTGCCATTGTCGCAACCCCTATAACCAGCCTGTTCAACCTCTCTTTCATATCGAGATCCCCAAGGATTGGAAAGCTGCCGCAGTCATCCCCCTCTTCAAAGGGGGAGACACCCTGGACCCAAACTGTTACAGACCTATATCCATCCTGCCCTGCCTATCTAAGGTCTTCGAAAGCCAAGTCAACAAACAGGTCACTGACCATCTCGAATCCCACCGTACCTTCTCCGCTGTGCAATCTGGTTTCCAAGCCGGTCACGGGTGTACCTCAGCCACGCTCAAGGTACTAAACGATATCATTACCGCCATCGATAAAAGACAGTACTGTGCAGCCGTCTTCATCGACCTTGCCAAGGCTTTCGACTCTGTCAATCACCATATTCTTATCGGCAGACTCAGTAGCCTCTGTTTTTCTGATGGCTGCCTTGCCTGGTTCACCAACTACTTTGCAGACAGAGTTCAGTGTGTCAAATCGGAGGGCATGCTGTCCGGTCCTCTGGCAGTCTCTATGGGGGTGCCACAGGATTCAATTCTCGGGCCGACTCTTTTCTCTGTATATATCAATGATGTTGCTCTTGCTGCGGGCGATTCCCTGATCCACCTCTACGCAGACGACACCATTCTATATACTTCCGGCCCGTCCTTGGACACTGTGCTATCTAACCTCCAAACGAGCTTCAATGCCATACAACACTCCTTCTGTGGCCTCCAACTGCTCTTAAACGCTAGTAAAACCAAATGCATGCTTTTCAACCATTCGCTGCCTGCACCCGCACGCCTGACTAGCATCACCACCCTGGATGGTTCCGACCTTGAATATGTGGACATCTATAAGTACCTAGGTGTCTGGCTAGACTGTAAACTCTCCTTCCAGACTCATATCAAACATCTCCAATCGAAAATCAAATCTAGAGTCGGCTTTCTATTCCGCAACAAAGCCTCCTTCACTCACGCCGCCAAACTTACGCTAGTAAAACTGACTATCCTACCGATCCTCGACTTCGGCGATGTCATCTACAAAATTGCTTCCAACACTCTACTCAGCAAACTGGATGCAGTTTATCACAGTGCCATCCGTTTTGTCACTAAAGCACCTTATACCACCCACCACTGCGACCTGTATGCTCTAGTCGGCTGGCCCTCGCTACATATTCGTCGCCAGACCCACTGGCTCCAGGTCATCTACAAGTCCATGCTAGGTAAAGCTCCGCCTTATCTCAGTTCACTGGTCACGATGGCAACACCCACCCGTAACACGCGCTCCAGCAGGTGTATCTCACTGATCATCCCTAAAGCCAACACCTCATTTGGCCGCCTTTCGTTCCAGTTCTCTGCTGCCTGTGACTGGAACGAATTGCAAAAATCGCTGAAGTTGGAGACTTTTATCTCCCTCACCAACTTCAAACATCTGCTATCTGAGCAGCTAACCGATCGCTGCAGCTGTACATAGTCTATCGGTAAATAGCCCACCCATTTTTACCTACCTCATCCCCATACTGTTTTTATTTATTTACTTTTCTGCTCTTTTGCACACCAATATCTCTACCTGTACATGACCATCTGATCATTTATCACTCCAGTGTTAATCTGCAAAATTGTAATTATTCGCCTACCTCCCCATGCCTTTTGCACACGATGTATATAGACTCTCCTTTTTCTACTGTATTATTGACTTGTTAATTGTTTACTCCATGTGTAACTCTGTGTTGTCTGTTCACACTGCTATGCTTTATCTTGGCCAGGTCGCAGTTGCAAATGAGAACTTGTTCTCAACTAGCCTACCTGGTTAAATAAAGGTGAAATAAAAAAATACAAAAAAATAAAAATACTTCTATTGTTCAATTTTTAAGCTAGAACTCTGGTCCACAGGCGGGAGCGGTCCTGTACAGTGGATGGCGGTAATGCACCATAAAGTTGGATGCTAATTGCTGATAAACCCCACAGAAGAAATGACTGGGGGTGACAACAATAGCTAGCTAGCTAGAACAACGCTAACGGTAGACAGTGTCCTTCGCCCCCGCCTGTCCTTTGCCTGTTTTCCCACAGTTCTGTTAACGAGCAAGGGCAGGTGTTTGGCAAAAGGAAGCAAAGGACACTGTGAGCTAGTTAGCTAGGACTCCGGTACACAGCAGATGGGATAGGTAGCTAGCTAGTACACTGGTAGACAGTGTCCTTCTTCCCCGCCTGTTGGGCACTGTTTTCCTGCAGTTCTGTTAAAGACTGCGAGGGCAGGCATTAGCGAAGGACATTGGGTGCTAGTTAGCTAGGACACATACGCTGAATACAACAGGTGTAGTAATACAATTACCGTGAAATGCCGTGAAGCCTTTAACAAACAATGCAGTTCAATAAAGTAAAGAAAATATTTAACAAGCTAAAGTAAAAAAAGAATAAAATAACATTAACGAGGCTATATACAGGGGGTAGCAATACAGAGTCAATATGCGGGGGTACAGGTTAGTCAAGCTCATTTGTACATTTAGGTAGTGACCTTAAAGAGCCTGTTTATTTCTCTATTTGGTTAGGTCAGGGTGTGATTTGGGTGGGCATTCTAGTTTTCTATTTCTTTGTTGGCCGGGTATGGTTCACAATCAGAGGCAGCAGTTTCTCGTTGTCTCTGATTGGGAATCATACTTAGGCAGCCTGTTTTCCACCTGAGTTTGTGGGATCTTGTTTTTGTTCAGTTACTGTGTAGCCTGCAGAACGTTACGGTCGTTTATCTTTTGTTGTTTTTTGGTGTTCATTTAAAACTAAAGAAAGATGTACACTTTCCACGCTGCGCTTTGGTCTCATTCCGACGACAGACGAAACAGGTAGGGGTAAACCGAGAGTAGTAGCAGTGTAAAAACAAATGGGGGAGGTGTCAATGTAAATAGTCTGGGTGGATATTTGATTAATTGATCAGCAGTCTTATGGTTTGGGGGTAGAAGCTGTTAAGGAGCCTTTTGGTCCTAGATTTGGCACTCCGGTACCACTTGCCGTGCGGTAGCAGAGAGAACAGTCTATGACTGGAGTCTCTGACAATTGTTTGGATTTCCTCTGACACTGCCTGGTATATAGGTCCTGGATGGCCCCAGTGATGCCCCAGTGATGTATTGGGCGTACACACTACCCTCTGTAGAGCCTTACGGTCAGATGCCGAGCAGTTACCATACCAGGCGGTGATGCAACCGGTCAGGATGCTCTCGATGGTGCAGCTGTAGAAAGTTTTGAAGATCTGGGGACCAATGCCAAATCTTTTCAGTCTCCTGAGGGGGAAAAGGTGTTGTTGTGCCCTCTTCACAACTGTCTTGGTGTGTTTGGACCATGACAGTTTGTTGGTGATGTGGACACCAAGGAACATGAAACTCTCGACCCGCTCCACTACAGCCCCATCGATGTTAATGGTGGCCTGTTCGGCCCACCTTTTCCTGCAGTCCACGATCAGCTCCTTTGTCTTGCTCACATTGAGGGAGAGGTTGTTGTCCTGGCACCACACTGCCAGTTCTATGACCTCCTTCCTATAGGCTGTCTCATCGTTGTCAGTAATCAGGCCTACCACTGTTGTGTCATCAGCAAACTTAATGATGGTGTTGGAGTTGTTTGGCCACGAAGTCATGGGTGAACAGGGAGTACAGGAGTGGACGAAGCACGTACTCCTGAGGGGCCCCAGTGTTGAGGATCAGTGTGCCAGAGGTGTTGTTGCCTACCCTCACCACCTGGGTGTGACACGTCAGGAAGTCCAGGATCCAGTTGCAAAGGGAGGTGTTCAGTCCCAGGGTCGTTGGCTTAGTGATGAGCTTTGTGGGCACTATAGTGTTGAGTGCTGAGCTGTAGTATATGAACAGCATTCTCACATAGGTGTTCCTTTTGTCCAGATGGGAAAGGGCAGTGTGGAGTTCGATTGAGATTGTGTCATCTGTGGATCTGTTGGGGCGGTATGTGAATTGGAGTGGGTCGAGGGTATCCGGGATGATGCTGTTGATGTGAGCCATGACCAGCCTTTCAAAGCACTTCATAGCTACCGAGGTGAGTGCTATGGGGCGGTAATCATATAGGCAGTTTACCTTTGCTTCCTTGGGCACAGGGACTGTGGTGGTCTGCTTGAAACATGTAGATATTACAGACTCAGAGGTTGAAAATGTCAGTGAAGACACTTGCCAGTTGGTCCGTGCATGCTTTGAGTACAAGTCCTGGTAATCCGTCTGGCCCCGCGGCTTTGTGAATGTTGACCTGTTTAGGGATAGGCGGGACGCAAATTTCTCAACTGGCCAATTGCCAGGGAAAATGCAGAGCGCCAGATTCAAATAAAATACTATAAAATTCAAACTTTCATTAAATCACACATGTAAGATACTCAATTAAAGCTACATTCGTTGTGAATCCAGCCAACATTTCAGATTTTTTAAATGCTTTTCGGCGAAAGCATAAGAAGCTATTATCTGATAGCCTGCACCATCTGCACCAGCAGTAAACAAAGGAGTTAGCATATTTCAACCCTGCAGGCGCTACACAAAACGCTAAAATATAAAACATGCATTACCTTTGATGAGCTTCTTTTGTTGGCACTCCAATATGTCCCATAAACTTCACAATTGGTCCTTTTGTTCGATTAATTCCGTCCATATATATCCTAAATGTCCATTTATAAAGCGCGTTTGATCCAGAAAAAAAACAGCTTACAAAAAACGCAACGTCACTCCAAAATATTTCAAAAGTTGCCTATGAACTTTGCCAAAATATTTCAAACTACTTTTGTAATACAACTTTAGGTATTTTTTAAACGTTAATAATCAATCCAATTGTAGACGGGGCAATCTGTGTTCAATACAGGAAAGAAAACAAACCAGCGCCACTTTTCACGTCTTGCGCAACTCACAAAAGTGTACCCAGTTCCGAGTTGGCCTACTTCTTCATTGCACAAAGGAATAAGCTTAACCAAATTCCAAACACTGGTGACATCCAGTGGAAGCGGTAGGAACTGAAAACGGGTTACTAAGAAATATCCCTTGGCAATAACAAGTCAGGGAACAGAGAGAGGCAAAAAAAAATTCTGAACAGTTAGTCCTCGGTGGTTTTGCCTGCTACATAAGTTCTGTTATACTCACAGACATGATTCAAACAGTTTTAGAAACTGAGTAGCAGGAAGTTGAAATTGGGCACGCTATTTATCCCAAAGTGAAAAGTATGCCCCCTAGCCCCAAGAGGTTTTAAAGGTCTTCCTCATATCGGCTACCGAGAGCGTTATCACACAGTCTTCCGGAACACTTGGTACATGTTTCAGTCTTGCTTGCATCGAAGCGAGCATAAAAGGCATTTTGCTTGTTTAATGGGCTTGCGTCACTGGACAGCTCGTGGCTGGGTTTCCTTTTGTAGTCCGTAATAGTTTTCAAGCACTGCCACATTTGATGAGCATCAGAGCCGGTGTAGTAGGATTCAATCTTAATCCTGTATTGACGCTTTGACTGTTTGATGGTTCGTCTGATGGCTAGGGGGATTTCTTATAAGCGTCCAGATTAGTGTCCCGCTCCTTGAAAGCGACAGCTCTAGCCTTTAGCTCGATGCGGATGTTGCCTGTAATCCATGGCTTCTGGTTCGGATATGTACGTACGGTCACTGTGAGGTGGACGTCGTCAATGCACTTATTGATGAAGCCGGTGACTGAGGTTGTATACTCCTCAATGCCATTGGATGAATCCCGGAACATATTCCAGTCTGTGCTAGCAAAATGGTACTGTAGCGTAGCATCCGCATCATCTGACCACTTCGGTATTGAGTGAGTCACTGGTACTTCCTGCTCTAGTTTTTGCTTGTAAACAGGAATTAGGAGGATAGAATTATTGTCAGATTTGCCAAATGGAGGGCGAGCTTTGTATGCGTTTGTGTGTGTGGAGTATAGGTAGTCTAGAGTTTTTTTCCCCCTCTGCTTGCACATGGGACATGCTGATAGAAATTAGGCAAAACAGATTTAACTTTGCCTGTATTAAAGTCACCGGCCACTAGGAGCACCGCTTCTGGATGACCATTTTCTTCTTTGCTTATGGCCTCATACAGCTGGTTGAGTGCGTTCTTATTGCCAGCATTGGTTTGTGGTGGTAAATAGACAGCTACGAATAACATAGATGAGAACTCTCTTGGTAGATAGTGTGGTCTACAGCTTATCATAAAGCACTCTACCTCGTGTGAGCAATACCTCAAGACTTAAATAATTTATATGTTTAAAGATAATGATTCAATAATTCCACTCAGAAACCATATAATTGTATGAAATGTATTAGAATCATAAAACTATAATCTGATGATGTGTGTAGTTTTAGTCAGAATTAGAATAAGGACCCTTTGTTCCTTTTTATTTTATTTATTTATTTCACCTTTATTTAACCAGGTAGGCAAGTTGAGAACAAGTTCTCATTTACAATTGCGACCTGGCCAAGATAAAGCAAAGCAGTTCGACACATACAACAACACAGAGTTACACATGGAGTAAAACAAACATACCGTCAGTAATACAGTAGAAAATAAGTCTATATACAATGTGAGCAAGTGAGGTGAGATAACGGAGGTAAAGGTAAAAAATATAGCAAGTAAAACACTGGAATGGTTGAATGTGCAAAGTAGAGAGAGAAATAATGGGGTGCAAAGGAGCAAAATAAATACAGTAGGGAAAGAGGTAGTTTTTTGGGCTAAATTATAGCTGGACTATGTACAGGTGCAGTAATCTGTGAGTTGCTCTGACAGCTGGTGCTTAAAGCTAGTGAGGGAGATTTTCAGAGATTTTTGTAGTTCGTTCCAGTCATTGGCAGCAGAGAACTGGAATGAGAGGCGACCAAAGGAAGAATTGGTTTCGGGGGTGACCAGAGAGATATACCTGCTGGAGCGTGTGCTACAGGTGGGTGCTGCTATGGTGACCAGCGAGCTGAGATAAGGGGAGACTTTACCTAGCAGGGTCTTGTAGATGACCTGGAGCCAGTGGGTTTGATGACGAGTATGAAGCGAGGGACAGCCAACGAGAGCGTACAAGTCGCAGTGGTGGGTAGTATATGGGGCTTTGGTGACAAAACGGCACTGTTTACAGTCTAACCAGACACCTAGGTATATGTAGTTGTCCACATATTCTAAGTCCGAGCCGTCCGGAGTAATGATGTTGGACAGGCAGGCAGGTGCAGGCAGCGATTGGTTGAAGAGCATGCATTTAGTTTTACTTGTATTTAAGAGCAATTGGAGGCCACGGAAGGAGAGTTGTATGGCATTGAAGCTCGCCTGGAGGGTTGTTAACAGTGTCCAAAGAAAGGCCAGAAGTATACAGAATGGTGTGGTCTGCGTAGAGGTGGATCAGAGACTCACCAGCAGCAAGAGTGACATTGATGTATACAGAGAAGAGAGTCAGTCCAAGAATTGAACCCTGTGGTACACCCATGACCAGCTCTGAAATCAGATTGCATAGTCGGTAATCGGTAATCTGGTCGGTAATCTGTTTGTTGACTTGGCTTTCGAAGACCTTAGAAAGGCAGGGAGGATAGATATAGGTCTGTAGCAGTTTGGGTCAAGAATGTCCCCCCCTTTGCGAGGGGGATGACCGCAGCTGCTTTCCAATCTTTGGGAATCTCAGACACGAAAGAGAGGTTGAACAGGCTAGTGATAAGGGTGGCAACAATTTCGGCAGATAATTTTAGAAAGAAAGGGTCCAGATTGTCTAGCCCGGCTGATTTGTAGGGGTCCAGATTTTGCAGCTCTTTCAGAACATCAGCTGACTGGATTTGGGAGAAGGAGAAATGGGGAAGGCTTGGGCGAGTTGCTGTGGGGGGTGCAATGCTGTTGACTGGGGTAGGGGTAGCCAGGTGGAAAGCATGGCCAGCCGTAGAAAAATGCTTATTGAAATTTTCAATTATAGTGGATTTATCGGTGGTAACAGTGTTTCCTATCTTCAGTGCAGTGGGCAGCTGTGAGGAGGTGTTCTTATTCTCCATGGACTTTACAGTGTCCCAGAACTTTTGAGTTTGTGTTACAGGAAGCAAATTTCTGCTTGAAAAAGCTAGCCTTGGCTTTTCTTTTTCTTTTTCTTTATTTTTTTTAGAATTTTACCCCTTTTTCTCCCCAATTTCGTGGTATCCAATTGTTGTAGTAGCTACTATCTTGTCTCATCGCTACAACTCCCGTACGGGCTCGGGAGAGACGAAGGTTGAAAGTCATGCGTCCTCCGATACACAACCCAACCAAGCCGCACTGCTTCTTAACACAGCGCACATCCAACCCGGAAGCCAGCCGCACCAATGCGCCGGAGGAAACACCGTGCACCTGGCCACCTTGGTTAGCGTACACTGCGCCCAGCCCGCCACAGGAGTCGCTGGTGCGCGATGAGACAAGGACACCCCTAGCGATCAAGCCCTCCCTAACCCGGGCGACGCTAGGCCAATTGTGGGACCTCCCGGTCGCGGCCGGTTACGACAGAGCCTGGGCGCGAACCCAGGGACTCTGATGGCACAGCTGGCGCTGCAGTACAGCGCCCTTAACCACTGCGCCACCCGGGAGGCCCAGCCTTGGGTTTTCTAACTGCCTGTGTATATTGGTTTCTAGCTTCCCTGAAAAGTTGCATATCACGGGGGCTGTTCGATGCTAATGCAGAACGCCATAGGATGTTTTTGTGTTGGTTAAGGGCAGTCAGGTCTGGAGAGAACCAAGGGCTATATTTGTTCCTGGTTCTAAATTTCTTGAATGGGGCATGCTTATTTAAGATGGTGAGGAAGGCATTTAAAAAAATAACCAGGCATCCTCTACTGACGGGATGAGATCAATATCCTTCCAGGATACCCCGGCCAGGTCGATTAGAAAGGCCTGCTCGCTGAAGTGTTTCAGGGAGTGTTTGACAGTGATGAGAGGAAGGTTGTTTGACCGCTGACCCATTACGGCTGCAGGCAATGAGGCAGTGATCGCTGAGATGGTTGAAAACAGCAGAGGTGTATTTAGAGGGCCAGTTGTTTAGGATGATATCTATGAGGGTGCCCGTGTTTACGTTTTTGGGGAGGTACCTGGTAGGTTCATTGATAATTTGTGTGAGATTGAGGGCATCAAGCTTAGATTGTAGGATGGCTGGGGTGTTAAGCATGTTCCAGTTTAGGTCACCTAGCAGCACGAGCTCTGAAGATAGATGATGGGCAATCAGTTCAAATATGGTGTCCAGAGCACAGCTGGGGGCAGAGGGTGGTCTATAGCAGGCGGCAACGGTGAGAGACTTGTTTTTAGAGAGGTGGAATTTTAAAAGTAGAAGTTCAAATTGTTTGGGTACAGACCTGGATAGTAGGACAAAACTCTGCAGGCTATCTTTGCAGTAGATTGCAACACCGCCCCCTTTAGGCAGTTCTATCTTGTCTGTAAGCCAGGATTCAGACACAGCTAGAACATCTGGGTTGGCAGAGTGTTCTAAAGCAGTGAATAAAACAAACTTAGGGAGGAGGCTTCTAATGTTAACATGCATGAAACCAAGGCTATTACGGTTACAGAAGTCATCAAAAGAGAGCGCCTGGGGAATAGGAGTGGAGCTAGGCACTGCAGGGCCTGGATTCACCTCTACATCATCAGAGGAACAGAGGAGTAGGATAAAGGTATGGCTAAAAGCTATGAGAATTGGTCGTTTAGAAAGTCTGGAACAGAGAGTAAAAGAACGTTTCTGGGAGCGATAAATAGCTTCAAGGTATGATGTACAGACAAAGGTATGATAGGATGTGAATACAATGGAGGTAAACCTAGGTATTGAGTGATGATGAGAGAGATATTGTCTCTAGAAACATCATTGAAACCAGGTGATGTCATCGCATGTGTGGGTGGTGGAACTGAAAGGTTGGATAAGGTATAGTGAGCAGGGCTAGAGGATCTACAGTGAAATAAGCCAATACACACTAAGCAGAACAGCAATGGACAAGGCATATTAAC
Organism: Oncorhynchus mykiss; assembly: GCF_057628025.1. NCBI lineage: Eukaryota > Metazoa > Chordata > Actinopteri > Salmoniformes > Salmonidae > Oncorhynchus > Oncorhynchus mykiss. The sequence goes on along the minus strand of NC_143022.1, from coordinate 82,807,205 downwards.
ATTAAGGAGAGGCATGCTTAGTCAAGTGATCATAAGGGTCCAGTAAGTAGTGAGGTTGGTAGGGGTCACGGCGATTCAGACAGCTAGCCGGGCCATCGGTAGCAAGCTAGCATAGGATGGAGGTCTGTTTTTTAGCCACCTCGTGTGTTTCCGTCGGTAGATTAGTGCGGTTTCATGTGGTAGAGGGGATCAATCCAATTGGCAAAATAGATATAGTTATAGTGACCCAAGAAATGGTCCGATAGACCTATTCAGATAGCAGCCGATAAGACAGCTAACGATTAGCGGGCCGCAGATGGGCGTTCAGGTAACATCGCGACGGAGGGGCCAGTTGGATAACTCCCTCGGGCAGATAACGTCGGTAGTCCAGTCGTGAAGGCTCGGTGGGGCTCCGCATTGGCAGTAAAATGGGTCCGGATAGGTGATTGTAGCCCAGGAGTGGCTGATGGAACTCTTTAGCTGGCTAGCTCCGGAATAATTTGTTTGCTCCGGGATCGATGTAAGCCAATCGTCACACGGATAGCAGCTAGCAAAGCTGCGAGATCCAGGTGTAAATGTCCAGAGCTTGCGGTTGAAATCCGGGGATATGGAGAGAAATAGGTCCGGTATATTCTGGTCTGAGTCGCGTTGTACAAAACTGGCGATAGATTTTTGAGCTAAAGGATAGCTGATGACCACAAACCGTGGTTAGCTGAATACTAACGTTAGCCAGTAAACTGGCTAGCTGCTGGCTAGCTGCTGGCTAGCTGCTGGCTAGCTGCTGGCTAGCTGCTGGCTAGCTTCTATTGTGGATTTCAGATTTGAGGTAAATAAGACTTTTTTTTTAATTGGTGAGGTGGGTTGCAGGAGAGTGTTTTGAAGTTGAGTTTTTGGAGAAGAAAATATATAAAAGATATGCGAAGAAAGGTGTAAATATATACGGGACACGACAAGACGAGGTAAAAGGACGTCTGACTGCTATGCCATCTTGGGAACAACTCTCTTTAGTATGTAAGCAGGGTGCAAGTGTGAAACAAATGATAAGAGGAGCTATCGACAGACAAGCTGTACTACTGTGTTCCTTACAGGACATTCTGTCTCCACCCGTGGAGGGGAGAAACTGTTAGGCTTGCAGAAAATCATGAAACATGTTGCAGATTAAACAATGTATCTGTGTAATGGAAAAACACAGACTGTCTGAGCAAGGGGTAGTTTAAGATTGGAACTTGTTTGTGTGTGTTATAAAGACTGGGTTTGCATCTTTGATGTTAGAATGTTCTCTGAATAGACTGTACTAACCTTTTGCATAAGCTGAGTCTTAGCCTAATTATTATTATACCCATGGTCTTACAACCTCGGAGATTGATCAAAGCTATTGCTTGTTAGTTATTATCACTTGGGATTGAAAATTCTCCTGACACATAGTTTATATGTCCTGTCGTTGCATGGAAATCCCGCCAGCTCTAAATTATCCATGTCGTTATTCAGCCACGACTCAGTGAAACGTAAGATATTACAGTTTTAAATGTCCCGTTGGTAGGATAGTCTTGTTCGTATATCATCCATTTTGTTTTCCAAGGATTGCACGTTGGCCAATAGAACAGATGGTAGTGGAGGTTTACTCACTCGCCTACGAATTCTCAGAAGGCAGCCCGACCTCTGCCCCCTTTTTCTCCATCTTTTCTTCACGCAAATGACGGGGATTTGGGCCTGTTCCCGAGAAATCAGTATTTCCTTCGCGTCGGACCCGTTAAAGAAAAAGTCTTGGTCCAGTTCGAGGTGAGTAATCGCTGTTCTGATGTCCAGAAGTTATTTTCGGTCATAAGAGACGGTAGCAGCAATGTTCTGTACAAAATACATTTAAAAATGAGTTACAAACAACAACAAAAAACTAACAAAATAGCACAGTTGGTTTAGGATTCTGAAAAAAAAAGTCAGCTATCGGGCACTACATTCCCGCAATTCTGTCAATGCTGAGGGCAGGCAAGAGCGAAGGACACTGTGTACTAACTTGTTAGCTAACTAGCTAGGACTGCGGTACACAGCAGGCGGGGTAGGTAGCAAGCTAACGATAGCTAGCACACCAGTAGACATTGTACTTCGCTCCCGCCTGTCAGGCACTGTTTTCTCGCAGTTCTTCTGTTAATGATGGCGAGGGCAGGCGTTAGTGAAGGACCCTGGCTGCTAGCTAGCTAGCTAGTTAGCTAGCTAGGACTCCGGTACACAGCAGGTGGGATAGGTAGCGAGCTAAAGATAACTAGGACACCGGTAGACAGTGTACTTTGCCCCCGCCTGTTGGGCACTGCTTTCCCGCGGTTCTGTTAACGGAGAGGGCAAGTGTTTGGCAGGCAGGAGTGAAAGACACTGTGTGCTAACTTGTTAGCTAGCTAGGACTCTGGTACACAGCAGGCAGGTTTGACACTGGTAGACGATGTCCTTCGCCCCCGAAAAACTCAGATAATAATTGTTTCCCTTTTGACCCACATTTTAATTGCATAGACAATAAGGGGAAAAGATGGCGTGCTCGAGAGGGTGGGGGGGGGACGTTCATGCAGGAAACAATGAGATGCTCCTGCAGATGCAGGAGTGTGGCGCCTGTAAGTGAAAATATCTTGTATGAAGAGGCTAATTAGATGAATGTCACATTACAATCTGGGTAGCTAACCACCACAACCCTGCAGCTGTTTCTATCTTTAAGCTTCATACAGACCTGCAGCTAACTTCATACAGACTACCTGACATACCGGCTAACGTGAGGCTACCTATCTGAGCTACCAGTAACTGCAATTGTGTTAACCTGGGGCTAAATGCTAATTACAGATGTAGGATCTTAATTTGAGCCAGTTTGCTACAGCAGGAAAATAATCTTGCAGCAACAGGAAATATGAATTAATATTTTGTGCATTATAATTAATGGACATTTTTTGTAGGGGTTGATACATTTTTCACAAGGGAAAATTAAGTCTGACATTTCTAAGTGTAAATTACAAACTTCAGAAGTATTTTTAAACCTCAAATACACTACAAGTTTAAAATATCCTGTATTTCAGGAAAGTACTTCTGCAACAGGGTGATCAAATTAAGATCCTACATCTGTAGAGCTCTCTGCCAACCTGAGGTCCCTTAGCTATGACCTGCAGCTACCTGCTGACTCAGAAACATGAGCTGAACTGGACTCCTGACGGAACTTTGCCTGCAGCATCAACACCACAATGACTTTGAGGGCAAAAGTATAAATAGCACAGATGTGCCATTCCTAACCCTTTGAAATAATTTCCACTCCAGATCCCAGAAAATAAATACTCCCACCCACATTGACTCACATTTCCAAACCCGGGCAATACTCATGTTACATATCCAATGGAATATATTTACACGCAAATATATTCATGCTTACTACCACTTTCAAATTCGAATTCAGCTTATCTAACGTTTACATAAATATTACTTCATTATATTCTAAACTACAACTGATACTTTCCAGTTTAGAAAAGTGAACATTCATGCTCAAATCCACAACATCCATTTGCTTCCCCCTGCAGCAAATACCATCCTTAGGTTCACAGTCCACAATGCTCTATTTTATTCAGTACTGCATTGCCAATGGCTACAGTAGCCTACTTAGGTCATTTGCGCTTACTCTGTGTTAATGTGTTTACATTTCTCATGTCACTTTGTATCAGACAGGCGTTGTGCCAAAAATGTGCTGGAAAAAAAACACAAAAAAAATGGGACACTTTATCTGAGGATTTGATAAAGCCCTCTATCTAAATCTCATCATGTTTCCACCCTCATACAAACAGATCACAATTCTGGGTAAAAAATCATTACTACATTATTGACTGATCTAGGACCTGTCTGGCTAATTGCCACCATACTGGGTTTATTGTGTGTGTGTGTGTCTCACAGGAGGTTGGTGGACCATTAATTGGAGAGGACGGGCTTGTGGTAATGGCTGGCGCAGAATAAGTGGAATGGTATCAGAAACATTGTTTCTATGTGTTTGATGCCATTCCATTCGCTCTGACCCAGCCATTATTATGAGCCTCCACTGGTGTGTGTGTGTGTGGGGGGTGTGAGTCTGGTGACCTGCCAGCTGTGTGTGTGTGTTGATAGCATGAGCTCTCTGTGGATTACTGTGTGTTCTGGACTGGCATTTGAAGCTTAGGGGACATCATCTACTGATCGCCTGGTATTTTCCTAGATTGTCTGTACACATTGGCTCACTGAAACGCATCTTGAACCCTGTCACTCTGAATTCACTAAAGTCTGCCCTGTTGAAATCCCACAGCTTAACGTTTTCAGTGGGCCAAATGACGCAAAAGCAGACAAGCTCACCCAGATGTAGAGAGGCTGGTTGACGGATGGAGCTGAGAAGACAATGCTCCAAAGCTCTTCACTGCCTGTCTTTAAAGGAAAACTCCACCTAAAAACTATCTTTTGGTATTTGTTTCATTAGTCCATTGTTGATATAGTCCCAACATGTTTTGCATGTCAGCAATCAAGTTTTCAAGATATATAACTTTCAAAATACAGAAATACAGCCAGTATGATGCATTTGACATCATATGATGTACAGAAATACAGCCGGTATGATGCATAATAATAATAATAATAATACTGTGTTATGCATCATGCATCATGCATCATACTGGCTGTATTTCTGTATATTGATGAGTGTGTGTTTGTGTCTGAGGGTGAGTCTGGTGACCTGCTAGCTGTATGTATATGTGTGTATGCGCGTGTGTATGCGCGTGTGTGTTTGTGTGTATGACATTTACTCACATTTCCAAACCCAGGCAATGGTCATGTTACATAGCCAAGGGAATATTTACATGCAAATATATTCATACCACTTTCAAATACAGCATCTCTAGGAGAAAAATGCATTTGCATAAACATAACTTAATTCTATTCTAAACTACAACTGATACTTTCCGGTTTAGAAAAGTGAACATTCATGCGCAAACCAAGAACATCCATTTGCTTCCCCCTGCAGCAAATACCATCCTTAGGTTCATAGTCCACAATGCTCTATTTTATTCAGTACTGCATTGCCAACGGCTACAGTAGCCTACTTAGGTCATTTGCTCTTACTCTGTGTTAATGTGTTTACATTTCTCATGTCACTTTGTATCAGATGGGCGTTGTGCCAAAAATATGCTGGAAAAAATAACAACAAAAAATGGGACACTTTATCTGAGGATTTTATAAAGCCCTCTATCTAAATCACATTATATTTCAACCCACATAAAAACAGACCGCAATAAGGGGTAAAACAAATTGCATCACTGGGATATGGTAATGTATTAATGACTGATCCAGGACCTGCCTGGCTAATATCCACCGTACTGGGCTTTAAAAAAATATATATTACTCCTAAGACTTTTACTGCTGTTCTGTTTGATGTGCATCAGTATCTCTGTGTGTGTGTGTGTGTGTGTGCGTGCGTGACGTGTGTGCATCTGATTTACACATGTGTGTAATTGTCTGTGTGTGTTGGGTATACATTCACTCTGCACTGTATTTTACAGGTTAAGTAGGTTATGTTTGTTTGTATGTCACCCCTGGGGGGATCTAGCAAATCAACTGTTTCTATCCGATAGAGCCAGTCATTTGCTGAACCTTCACCTAAATGCTCTTTTCCAGCACTAATGCACTCACTACCACAGACTTTGACAGTTGACTGTATGCGTTTTGCTTGTGCACTTTTTTTCCAATGGCTGGCATTTCCTATAGCTTTCCATTATGTTGTTTTGAGGAAATACGTGTAAAACAGCAGTAGAGGTGTGGGCCAAATTAGACAGTATGGTTAGTCTGACATCTAGTGTACAAAGGGGCACATTACCGAAGTGTTTAGGTTGACAGTTCTTCCTGACATTATTCTGGACAAAGATTAAGTTCACCATGTCCAATCGCGCAGCTGGTGCCAAATTGTGTTCTGGAAATTTAGATATTTGGTTGGTGTCTTCAAGTTGCTTGTAGTTCTAAATTTCACAGTATTCCCGTCGTGAGTGACCATACTGTAAAATGATCTGTGTTTCATAATTTAGGTTCTTGCAAGTGTCCATTGCTATGTGTTTTTTTTAAGCGTAGTGCCCTTCACTAAATAAGCAAAGTACCACTTGCTTGCTAAAAGTCATTGATTTATACTTGCCTTCAATGACACAGCTTACAGGTTCTAACAACATAAGAGCTTGCTGCTGCATAATTACACCCACCTTCTGCCCCACAGGTGGGGTCTTGTTTACAACAATGCAGTTAGTTCTTTGTTTACATCCAAAGAGCTTTTAGTGCTTGAGCATAACACTTCAACCCTGTTACCTATAGAAAGATACAGCGTGCCTCCCGAGTGGCGCAGTGGTCTAAGCCAGTGCATCGCATTGCTAGAAGCATCACTACAGACCCGGGTTCGATCCCGGGCTGTATCACAGCCAGCGGTGATCGGGAGTCCCATAGGGACTCCTTGTGGCTTCCCGGGTGCCTGCAGGCTGACCTCAGTGTTTAGGTGAACGGTGCGATGGTGAATGGAGCAATATAAGGTGAATGAAGCAATATAAGGAGAGATCCTTGATGAAAACCTGCTCCAGAGCACTCAGGACCTCATACTGCGGCGACGGTTCACCTTCCAACAGGACAACGACCCTAAGCACACAGCCAAGACAACGCAGGTGTGGCTTCGGGACAAGTCTCTGAATGTCCTTGAGTGGCCAAGCCAGAGCCCGGACTTGAACCCGATCGAACATCTCTGGAAAGACACGAAAATAGCTGTGCAGCAACGCTCCCCATACAACCTGACAGAACGTGAGAGGTTCTGCAGAGAAGACTGAGAGAAACTCCCCAAATACAGGTGTGCCAAGCGTCATACCCAAGAAGACTCAAGGCTGTAATCGCTGCCAAAGGTGCTTCAGCAAAGTACTGAGTAAAGGGTCTGAATACTTATGTAGATGTGATTATTTTTTTTTTAAATACATTTGGAAAAAATTTAACTGTTTTTGCTTTGTCATAATGGGCTATTTATTATGTGTAGATTCATGAGGGGAAAAAAACGATTTAATCCATTTTAGAATAAGTCTGTAACGTATCAAAATGTCAAGGGGTCTGAATATTTTTCGAATATTAGGCTAGAAATGTTAACAATTGACATATTTTTTAAAAGATTGCATTCAATTGTCCCTCCCTGTTGCAGACAACAAGCTTCCATTCCCCCTGTCATAAGGGGATTTATGGCTGATTTAAGATGAAAATCCAGTTCCTTTAATGGCACTTACTATAGTCCTTTCTTTCATTTAACTCCTTGAGATGGAAATGTTATGTTTGTTTTAAGTTAAACATGTGCTCTTTTTGACAATGATGAATTAGGTGAAATTCTCTTTTTTTTACTAAGTTACACTACCCAAAATGTATTATATTTGTGGAAATACCCTTCTACGAGTGATACAGAATAGTGTACCACAGTATGTCTCATAATACCCATAAAACCTACCATTCAAACAGGGAAATGGTTCCAAAAGTTTTTCCACCATTCATTTTTCCCATAGGGGATTTTAGAAACACTTAAAATAAGGGCTGTGTTTCGTGTAGGCTTACCCTGGTGTGACGTTTTTGATAAGAGTGTAAAAATTAAATGACAATTCTGCGAACTGGAAAAATATTGGTACCGTTTCCCTGTTTGACCGCTAGGTTTTATGGGTATCATGACACCTCCGCTGTGAGACTCTATGCAGTGCCAATCGTCCCCTCCCATCTCTGATCGGTCTTAATGCTGTGCTTTTATTACACCAGCAGGTGGCTCTCTTTACCTATATTGACGAGTTCCAGCATTCCATAGTCCCTAACTGTTTCGTTGGTCAGATTTAGTGTTATAGAACTGAATTTACTACATGGACTTTGGAGTCAAAGTTTACTCTGTGGTCATTTTTTTTTACAGTCCTCACAATCCTCAAGTATGTCTAGCCCAATAGATCTGATTGGCTTTATTTTTACTCTGTTCAGATTTGGGCAGAGCAATCACAGACCACTGCCTGCACATTCTATAGTGATGAGATAGTGTTTTGGCATAGCCGTCCACTAGAACGCCCAAATACAATCAGTTTCTCTGGGAGGGAAATATGACAAGATTAATACTGCATTTTCCTTCCAAGTTAAATGCTATTACCCGGACTTATATTTTTTTACTGATCTTTGTTAGTTATTGTGATATGAACAGTTTTTTTTATTGTTGTTGGTGTTGGCTTTAACACAAGTTAGCTGATTACTATAGCTAATGTGTTTCCTATTATCAGAGAGTTTGTCAGAAATTGTCCATTTGAGAATCAGTTTGGGGAGGTGATGGAAACCTGCATAGTCTGTAGGGGACGGTCTGTTCTCTTTGCGCTCTCGCTCTCATTTGTTCATATCCTCGCTCTCTCTCTCGCTCTCTCTCTCGCGCTCTCTCTCTCGCTCTCGCTCTCTCTCTCTCTCTCTCTCATTTGTTCATATCCTGTCCCTCCCTGTTGAATGGCCAGGGAGTGAGTGTCTTGGTAGAGATGATCTCACCAGCAGGTTCAGAGGCGGGTCTCTCATCCAGATGTGACTCTGTTGTCCTCAGGGTTGATGCGGCTCACAAAGATGACATCGTAATCTCAAGAGTATTCCACAGAGAGCTGTGAGAGGCTGCTCCCCACACCCACTCTAATGCTTACTGCACCTCATCACTACACACATAAATTCTTGTAACTAAGCACACACACATTGTTGATACGCTGTAGGAGACAACGTTTTTACAGATCCGTTTTTTGTTTTTGATGCTCTGTGTGCAGCTTGGACTGAAGTCTGTCTGCCAAATAGTTAACTTCCATCTTTCAAGATTTCTCTCAATACGTGCCAAATACTGAGCTTTTCTCACTCTGAAGGGTTCTTTGATGTAGAGCATGCTCGTTGGAAATGCCAAGCCTTCACAGATCACGTCACACCCTTTCCTGAGGGATACACTTTGTTATGTGCGTGTGTGTGTGTGTTCATGTGTGGTTTTCTTTTACGACTCCTGTACAATAGTTTAAGGGCTGATCCCGTTTCTCCAGACAGTCGAAGCAGAAAAGCAGAACAGGGACTTTGGGACTCAGCAGGGGACTCTTCCTGAGCTCAGCTCTGTTGAGTGTTCTGGAGACCTCATCCTGGTGCCTAGTCACAAAGCCCAGCTGTGTGGGCTGCTATGGTAACATTGCCATTCCTAGGCCATAAAACCTCTATTTAAAGAGCCCTAATGGAATTATCCCCAATTTGTGCTGAGGAGAGAGAGAGAGAGTGGTTTGGCCAGTGTCAGTCAGCTTTTGTGTTTCCTGATATGACATGATTTCCTTCCTAATTGTTATTTAAGGCCACAGTCATTCTGGGTGGATGGATGAACTCGTCCTATATGTCATGTTGTGTCTTGTCTCTGTCCTTTCCCTTCACCCTGTCTCCCTCTGCTGGTCGTTGTTATGTTACCTTTTCTCCCCCGCTTTCCCCCAGCTGTCCCTTGTCTCCTCTAACTACCCGTTCCCCACCTGTTCCCTGTTTCCCTCTGATTAGGTCCCTATATCTCTCTCTGTTTCTGCTCCTGTCCTTGTCGGATTCTTGTTTGTTTGTGTTTCATGCCTGAGCCAGACTATCGTCATGTTTGCTGTAACCTTGTCCTGTCCTGTCGGAATCTGCCGGTCTATCTGAGCCTACCTAAGTTTGGTTATTAAAGAAGCTCTGTTTAAGTTAGTTCGCTTTTGGGTCCTCATTCACACCCCATAACAGAAGAATCCGACCAAGAATGGACCCAGCGACTTCGGATCCTCTCCACTCAGCCGTCGGAATCCAGGGAGCGATGCTCGGCAGACACGAGCAGGAAGTGTCTGCTGCTCGACATGCCGTTGAGACCCTGGCCACCCAAGTCTCCAACCTCACAGAACAGGTTCACCATCTCCGCCTCGATCCACCGGCCACTTCCAGGGCTTTCGAATCTCCGGAGCCCAGAATCAATAACCCGCCGTGTTACTCTGGGGAGCCCACTGAATGCCGCTCGTTCCTCACCCAGTGTGATATTGTGTTTTCTCTCCAGCCCAACACTTACTCCAGGAGCACTGCTCGTGTCGCCTACGTCATATCTCTCCTTATTGGACGGGCTCGTGAGTGGGGCACGGCAATCTGGGAGGCAAGGGCTGAGTGTACTAACCAGTATCAGGACTTTAAGGAGGAGATGATACGGGTTTTTGATCGATCTGTTTTTGGGGAGGAGGCTTCCAGGGCCCTGTCTTCCCTATGTCAAGGTAATCGATCCATAACAGACTACTCTATTGAGTTTCGCACTCTTGCTGCCTCCAGTGGCTGGAACGAGCCGGCTTTGCTCGCTCGTTTTCTGGAGGGTCTCCGCGCAGAGGTAAAGGATGAGATTCTCTCCCGGGAGGTCCCTTCCAGCGTGGATTCCCTGATTGAACTCGCTATTCGCATTGAGCGACGGGTTGATCTGCGTCACCGAGCTCGTGGAAAGGAGCTCGCGTTCTCCGTTGCTCCCCTCTCCGCATCACTACCATCTTCCTCTGCCGGCTCGGGAGCTGAGCCTATGCAGCTGGGAGGTATCCGCATCTCGACTAAGGAGAGGGAACGGAGAATCACCAACCGCCTCTGTCTCTATTGCGGTTCTGCTGGTCATTTTGTCACTTCATGTCCAGTAAAAGCCAGAGCTCATCAGTAAGCGGAGGGCTACTGGTGAGCGCTACTACTCCTGTCTCTCCTTCAAGATCCTGCACTACCTTGTCGGTCCATCTACGCTGGACCGGTTCGTCAGCTTCCTGCAGTGCCTTAATAGACTCTGGGGCGGAGGGCTGTTTTATGGACGAGACCTGGGCTCGGGAACATGACATTCCTCTCAGACAGTTAAGGGAGTCCACGGCCTTGTTCGCCCTGGATGGTAGTCCTCTCCCCAGGATTCAGCGTGAGACGCTACCTTTAACCCTCACTGTTTCTGGTAATCATAGCGAAACCATTTCTTTTTTGATTTTTCGTTCACCTTTTACACCTGTTGTTTTGGGCCATCCCTGGCTAGTTTGTCATAATCCTTCCATTAATTGGTCTAGTAATTCTATCCTCTCCTGGAACGTCTCTTGTCATGTGAAATGTTTAATGTCTGCTATCCCTCCTGTTTCCTCTGTCTCTTCTTCACAGGAGGAGCCTGGTGATTTGACAGGGGTGCCGGAGGAATATCACGATCTGCGCACGGTGTTCAGTCGGTCCAGGGCCACCTCTCTTCCTCCACACCGGTCGTATGATTGTAGTATTGATCTCCTTCCGGGAACCACTCCCCCCCGGGGTAGACTATACTCTCTGTCGGCTCCCGAACGTAAGGCTCTCGAGGATTATTTGTCTGTAGCTCTTGACGCCGGTACCATAGTCCCCTCCTCCTCTCCCGCCGGAGCGGGGTTTTTTTTTGTCAAGAAGAAGGACGGGTCTCTGCGCCCCTGCATAGATTATCGAGGGCTGAATGACATAACAGTTAAGAATCGTTATCCGCTTCCTCTTATGTCTTCAGCCTTCGAGATCCTGCAGGGAGCCAGGTTTTTCACTAAGTTGGACCTTCGTAACGCTTACCATCTCGTGCGCATCAGGGAGGGGGACGAGTGGAAGACGGCGTTTAACACTCCGTTAGGGCACTTTGAATACCGGGTTCTTCCTTTCGGCCTCGCTAACGCTCCAGCTGTCTTTCAGGCATTAGTCAATGATGTCCTGAGAGACATGCTGAACATCTTTGTTTTCGTTTACCTTGACGATATCCTGATTTTTTCACCGTCACTCCAGATTCATGTTCAGCACGTTCGACGTGTCCTCCAGCGCCTTTTAGAGAATTGTCTTTTTGTGAAGGCTGAGAAGTGCACTTTTCATGCCTCCTCCGTCACATTTCTCGGTTCTGTTATTTCCGCTGAAGGCATTAAGATGGATCCCGCTAAAGTCCAAGCTGTCATTGATTGGCCCGTCCCTAAGTCACGCGTCGAGCTGCAGCGCTTTCTCGGCTTCGCGAACTTCTATCGTCGTTTCATCCGTAATTTCGGTCAGGTGGCCGCTCCTCTCACAGCCCTTACTTCTGTCAAGACGTGCTTTAAGTGGTCCGTTTCCGCCCAGGGAGCTTTTGATCTCCTCAAGAATCGTTTTACATCCGCTCCTATCCTTGTTACACCTGACGTCTCTAGACAGTTCGTTGTCGAGGTTGACGCGTCAGAGGTGGGCGTGGGAGCCATTCTTTCTCAGCGCTCCCTCTCTGACGACAAGGTCCACCCATGCGCGTATTTTTCTCATCGCCTGTCGCCGTCGGAACGTAACTATGATGTGGGTAACCGCGAACTGCTCGCCATCCGGTTAGCCCTAGGCGAATGGCGACAGTGGTTGGAGGGGGCGACCGTTCCTTTTGTCGTTTGGACTGACCATAGGAACCTTGAGTACATCCGTTCTGCCAAACGACTTAATGCGCGTCAGGCGCGTTGGGCGCTGTTTTTCGCTCGTTTCGAGTTCGTGATTTCTTATCGTCCGGGCTCTAAGAACACCAAGCCTGATGCTTTGTCTCGTCTCTTCAGTTCTTCAGTAGCCTCCACTGACCCCGAGGGGATTCTCCCTGAGGGGCGTGTTGTCGGGTTGACTGTCTGGGGAATTGAGAGGCAGGTAAAACAAGCGCTCACTCACACTCCGTCGCCGCGCGCTTGTCCTAGGAACCTTCTTTTCGTTCCCGTTCCTACTCGTCTGGCCGTTCTTCAGTGGGCTCACTCTGCCAAGTTAGCCGGCCACCCTGGCGTTCGGGGTACGCTTGCTTCCATTCGCCAGCGTTTTTGGTGGCCCACCCGGGAGCATGACACGCGTCGTTTCGTGGCTGCTTGTTCGGTCTGCGCGCAGACTAAGTCCGGTAACTCTCCTCCTGCCGGCCGTCTCAGGCCGCTTCCTATTCCCTCTCGACCGTGGTCTCACATCGCCTTAGATTTTGTCACCGGACTGCCTTCGTCAGCGGGGAAGACTGTTATTCTTACGGTTGTCGATAGGTTCTCTAAGGCGGCCCATTTCATTCCCCTTGCTAAGCTTCCTTCTGCTAAAGAGACGGCACAAATCATCATCGAGAATGTTTTCAGAATTCATGGCCTTCCGTCAGACGTCGTTTCGGACAGAGGTCCGCAATTCACGTCTCAATTTTGGAGGGAGTTTTGCCGTTTGATTGGGGCTTCCGTCAGTCTCTCTTCCGGCTTTCACCCCCAGTCTAACGGTCAAGCAGAACGGGCCAATCAGACTATTGGTCGCATCTTACGCAGTCTTTCTTTTCGCAACCCTGCGTCTTGGTCAGAACAGCTCCCCTGGGCAGAATACGCCCACAACTCGCTTCCTTCGTCTGCGACCGGGCTATCTCCTTTTCAGAGTAGCCTCGGGTACCAGCCTCCGCTGTTCTCATCTCAGTTCGCCGAGTCCAGCGTCCCCTCCGCTCAGGCTTTTGTCCAACGTTGCGAGCGCACCTGGAAGAGGGTCAGGTCTGCACTTTGCCGTTATAGGACGCAGACTGTGAGGGCTGCTAATAAGCGTAGAACTAAGAGTCCTAGATATTGTCGCGGTCAGAGAGTTTGGCTCTCCACTCAGAACCTTCCCCTTAAGACGGCTTCTCGCAAGTTGACCCCGCGGTTCATTGGTCCGTTCCGTATTTCTCGGGTCATTAATCCTGTCGCAGTTCGACTTCTTCTTCCGCGATACCTTCGTCGCGTCCACCCGGTCTTCCATGTCTCCTGTATTAAGCCCGTTCTTCGCGCCCCCGCTCGTCTTCCCCCCCCCCCCCCCCATCCTTGTCGAGGGCGCACCCATCTACAGGGTCCGCAGGATTTTGGACATGCGTCCACGGGGCCGTGGTCACCAGTACCTTGTCGATTGGGAGGGGTACGGTCCTGAGGAGAGGAGTTGGGTTCCCTCTCGGGACGTGCTGGACCGTGCGCTGATCGAGGATTTCCTCCGTTGCCGCCAGGTTTCCTCCTCGAGTGCGCCAGGAGGCGCTCGGTGAGTGGGGGGGTACTGTCATGTTGTGTCTTGTCTCTGTCCTTTCCCTTCACCCTGTCTCCCTCTGCTGGTCGTTGTTATGTTACCTTTTCTCCCCCGCTTTCCCCCAGCTGTCCCTTGTCTCCTCTAACTACCCGTTCCCCACCTGTTCCCTGTTTCCCTCTGATTAGGTCCCTATATCTCTCTCTGTTTCTGCTCCTGTCCTTGTCGGATTCTTGTTTGTTTGTGTTTCATGCCTGAGCCAGACTATCGTCATGTTTGCTGTAACCTTGTCCTGTCCTGTCGGAATCTGCCGGTCTATCTGAGCCTACCTAAGTTTGGTTATTAAAGAAGCTCTGTTTAAGTTAGTTCGCTTTTGGGTCCTCATTCACACCCCATAACACTATATATATATATATATATATATATATATATATATATATATATATATATATATAACATTTGATTGGTTATTGCTTTATCAAATAAGTTGACAAATACTGCAATAATGTCTAAAGCTATTGGACAGTATGCAGCTAAGCTGCTGCCTTGTAGAAGAGTGTTTTTCTCTTTTCATATTCCACTAGCCTACTCTGTTCTGTGTTGGGATCATATTGCCAGCTTATTTAGGCTAGCAGGCTGTATCAGACAGGGAGTGGCGGATATTTTTATGTGTGGGTTCTCTCATCCCTAAAATCAGTGAAAGTAATCACAGAAAGCAGATGTGTTCCTGGGTGTGTTTTATAGACTGGAGGAAAGTGGATGGTGTTTTAGCTCTCTGTATGTGTTGTACCATGTACACAGCACTGTGGGACTGACCTGCTGCCTGCTATAACTAACATAGCTTTCCTCTTCCCTGAGTTCTGTGGCCCAAATCTGTACAACTTCTGTGTAGGAAGAGACCTACAAACCACCAGGGAGGGAAGGAGGGAGATTGGGAATGAGAAGCAGAGGGTGATCAGGGAGTGAGTGATGAGGGAGGATGATAAAGTAGTAAGGTGGAGGAACAGGGCGGTGGAGAGGCTTGGCGGCTAAGACCGCTGGTCAGCGAGTGGCGTGGCAGGGACACAGATGGTCTGGAGTCTGGCCCATGTAATCCCTCTTAGCCCTGTTCTGATGAAGGCCAAACTAAAGCCAGTCCTCTCTAAAGCACTCTCTATGGGAATACTCTAATCACTGCAGCTCTGTCTAATGCACTGCATGCAGCTGTTTGGCTGGGCTGATGACTGTTTGAAGATGGGGGTTTTCAGCCTATTCGAGAGCTCAGATTCGCTCAGAGATTTCATTTTGACCCTGGTAGGATTTCCTCGGGAAGGGTTTCGCATAATGTTGCTGTTTAGGTTTCTTTATCTCTTAATGGACAAACAACAGGAATCCACGTTGGTACCATCCTGGAACTGGCACTGCTCATCTCATATGCCCCCCACATTCCATATAGCTCACTCACCTCTCATAGAAAACACACACACACCCTACCATACCTAAGCTCTCACATAGAAGGAATTCTTCATTTTTTTTATGAATGTAGAAATGACAGAGGGGTGAAATTGGGTGAGTTTGTACAGTAGATATGAATTCACAATATCCCCCTCCAGCCACAGCTCTCTTCCCATAAACTCAGGGACTTTCAAGCATTCATGCTGGGAGCATGTTGTTTTGACATCAGGGATGTGGCTGTGTTTAGAGTATCAGCCACTCCCACAGCTGGTTAACTCTCTCACTACATGGATCAAAGGCACATTCCATAAGATTTCCTGCTGCAGAATTTCACCAATTGGAAGGCTACAGTTAAAATAAAACATCCCATATTATAATCCATACATATACATGTAAATATAACATTGTTTCCCTGCTGAAGAAAACTACATAGACCAGCCTAAATATCAAGCTGGTCCATGTTGGTTGGATGCTTATCAAGCTGGTCTGACCAGCATGGTCTAGCTGGTTAGGCTGGCCGACTAGCTGGTGATACTGGTATGCTGATGACCAATTTATGCTGGTGACCATGCTGATCTGTCTAGCATCCCCATCCCTGATCTGTCTGGCAAATCCATCCCCATCATTATCATATTCCCCAGCATGCTCTATTTTGATTTTTAGAATTGTTTGTTTCAATATCTTTGTTTTTTGCATGTACATTGATGAGTGTATCTTATGCTCCACAAATCTAAACAAATTAAAACTGTTAGTTGGACTTATTGCACACGTTACTGAAATTGTTATTCCAGTTGAGATGCTTAGGGCAGTCTCATTTGTTCATCTTTATATGCCTGGCAGTCATTCTGAATGCAGGTTGCAGGAGAATAAAAGTTACATTTGTTGGATATCCCCACTCTGACTGGATTCCAATAGGAATTAAACATCACTTTGCAAGCCAGCATAATGGGACTTGCAGACCCGTATTAGGTAAAAACTAGTCTCCTTATGGTATATGAAGGTTGGTCACCAGCAAAAACACAGCAAAGGTTAGTGACCCGCAAAAACACAGCAAAGGTTAGTGACCCGCAAAAACACAGCAAAGGTTAGTGACCCGCAAAAACACAACGAAGGCTGGTCACTAGTGTCCAAAACACAGCTTATGCTGTTTTTTACAGCAGGGTTATATTTTATTTGACCCTATCAACCTGATTGTTTTAAGCAGAAAATGTTGTAGCTGACCTGGTGCTGGTTAACATTGGCAGAGTATTGGAAGGCTAATTTGATTATACACCATACAGAGCCATGAGCTAGACAGGCCCTGTTTAGATTGCTCTCCAGGAACAATGCAATGTCTCCCGCTAGCTGGGCTCATTAGTTAGAGCCATAGTTGTTTTTGCAACACATTGAATCCCTTCCCGTACGCTGGTTTATGTTATCTAATTTCCTCAAGTGTGTGGGAAAAGAGGCCTGGCCAGTAAGGCAGGCAGGCAGGCAGGCAGGCAGGCAGGCAGGCAGGCAGGCAGGCAGGCAGGCAGGCAGGCAGGCAGGCAGAGAGTGGTTGACACAGTGGGTGGTGCTCGGAGTCCAGGCCAGTGTTATCAACCCACCATCACGTCACACTGTGTTCTCAGCTGCTTCTGATGTTGATCCATTATTTAAGGAATCTGAGTCTATCCAAACCGTGCCATTAGGTATTGTAAATACAGTCATTGCTCTCTCTCTCTTTCTGACACACACCACATGTTTGTTTTCTTCTCGTGTGCTTATTAGATCAGTTCACCCAGTCTTCTAAATTGGGGTAATTCAATTAGTAGGGGGTGAACTGGCTTTGCTCCAGAAGTTCAACCTAAGAGTTGAAGATATCAAAGCCGCTCTATCACTAAGACAAGTAGGGCACATGCCTTCAACAAGGAAAATAGCCAAAGACACTTGATATGTGACAGTAGAGAGGCGACCATCCTTGTGCTCACACTGTTTTGGGTTCAATACATTTTGTCTCGCAGAGGGAAGTCAGTGGAGATTAGCAGGTCCCTGATGCAGTGAGAGTCTTAGAGCTACCCTCTAAATCCTGCGATTGCTGTTCAATCTGCAGTCTGTGGGCTGGCTGTGTGCTACGCTAGAGCAGAGCAGAGAAGGCAGTAGATGGAGATGCTACCTTTTCCCTCTCTCTCTCTCTATCTGTCTCTCTCTGCCATGCAGGCAGCTGTCAGTCAGCTCTCTGGCACCCTATGGGTAGCCCCTACGGCATTATGTCTCTGTGGTCTGAACTCCCATCGCACCAGATAGTGCTTTAGAACGTGACCACATGTGGACCATCGATCCTCTACGATCTCTCCACTAATCTACACATGTGGACCATCCATCCTCTACGATCTCTCCACTAATCTACACCTGTGGACCATCCATCCTCTACGATCTCTCCACTAATCTACACATGTGGACCATCGATCCTCTACGATCTCTCCACTAATCTACACATGTGGACCATCGATCCTCTACGATCTCTCCACTAATCTACACATGTGGACCATCCATCCTCTACGATCTCTCCACTAATCTACACCTGTGGACCATCCATCCTCTACGATCTCTCCACTAATCTACACATGTGGACCATCGATCCTCTACGATCTCTCCACTAATCTACACATGTGGACCATCGATCCTCTACGATCTCTCCACTAATCTACACATGTGGACCATCGATCCTCTACGATCTCTCCACTAATCTACACATGTGGACCATCGATCCTCTACAATCTCTCCACTAATCTATACATGTGGACCATCCATCCTCTACAATCTCTCCACTAATCTACACATGTGGACCATCCATCCTCTACAATCTCTCCACTAATCTACACATGTGGACCATCCATCCTCTACAATCTCTCCACTAATCTACACATGTGGACCATCAATCCTCTACAATCTCTCCACTAATCTACACATGTGGACCATCCATCCTCTACAATCTCTCCACTAATCTACACATGTGGACCATCGATCCTCTACAATCTCTCCACTAATCTACACATGTGGACCATCGATCCTCTACGATCTCTCCACTAATCTACACATGTGGACCATCGATCCTCTACGATCTCTCCACTAATCTACACAGCCTAGGAATGAATGTAGCCCTTAGTAGTTGGCCATGCAGCGACATGAGTGACAGGTTCTCAGTCACCAGGGCTTGATCTACAGTATATACTGTGAATAAGCATGTTGACTGTTGCTCCACTCTGAGGCAGGCCCCATGGCAAACTGAGGTTTAAATTTAAGACTGAGCTGAGTTCAGTTCAATTCACTTGATTATGTTTGTGCTTTTCTCAAAGTCATTTGTCATAGAGAACAGTAGAGATGGTGCCAAGGAAAACTGCTTGCTATGCACTGTACCCAGGCTGGCTGGGGCTGGGACTCATTTGTCCTTGGTGACAGAGGTTAGGATCATGTTGCTGAACCATTTTTACCAGAGGTTGAAGTTTTAATGTATGCCCACAGCTGTTTGACATGACACACATTGCATGTGATACTATAGGGGACACCGTCAATCTAGTGACGGCCCCATAGATTGGCCATCTGTCTTAGAAAGCATGCCTTCCCTGTGTCAATCGGAAAAGCCAGAAGCCTTATTTGGCCTAGGCACTGTTTACTGAACAGAGGGGTCTCTAGAGAACCTCAGATTTCCGTCTGTCTAAAGCACGCTCAAACTCTCAAAGTTAATTTTAGCAATGGAATGAGTGTTTCCAAGCTCCAGATTCACTGGTTATATTGGAGAATATAGAAAACATGGTTAGTTGTTGAGAGAAACAGGATTTAAACCAATCATGTAATAGCTTAGAGAAAACAGCCAACAGGAGAATAGAGCAGAGTGATATTTCTTTATGGGAAACACAAGCAGTGTTATTTAATAAAATGACCATCATTGACATAAGAGAGTGGTGGCTAACAGAGTAACTTATTTTTCTTTCTATCCCCCCCTCTCTCCCTTTCGCTCTTCACAAGAAGGTGTGGCTGAGTAAGGAGGGGAGTACCAGCTGTCGCATCACCCCAACCTCGTTCTCCAATGAGAGATCCATCGACAAGATGGAGCTCTCTGGCTTCAAGAAGCGCTTCTGAGGAACTTCCTTCATTCATTTCACCAATGCTCTCTAATCACATCCTCTTTAGTACTTCTACCACATCACTGTTACCTACTGTCCCTGTGGGTATTATCCTTCCCCTACCATCTGTAGCTTTAAGTTTCTCAATTGATTATTTCCTCCCCAACCTTTCTGAAAAATACATTTAAATACAACGCTGTAAAGCTAGAATCCTTAGTTGTTACATCAATTTGCTGGACTTAAAAATATATGCCCAATGATTCTTGAAGAATATAACTTATACACTAAGTGTACAAAACATTAAGAACAACTTCATTTTATTAAGTTGGTGAAGGAAACGGTTGAGCGTGAAAAATCTAGCAGCGTGCAGTTTTTGAAACAAACTGGTGTTCCTGGCACCTACTACCATACCCCATTCAAAGACACTTAAATATTTTCTTGCCCATCTACTCCTCTGAATGGCACACACACAATCCATATCTCAATTGTCTCAAGGCTTTAAAATCATTTTTGAACCTTTGTCCTCCCCTTCAGTTACACTGATTGAAGTGGAAATAACAAATCAGTAAGTATCTTTCACCTGGTCAGTCTTTGTCATTGAAAGAGCAGGTGTTCCTAATGTTTTGTACACTCGGTATACATGCCCCATCAGAAACCCCAAAATAAGCTTGTTTTACTCGTTTGTAAAAAAAACAGTATATAGCCTCAAAACAAGGTTAAACTATCATTTTGATATCATGGATGATCAGTCCCTGCACCTATTGCTCTGTCTGTGAATTTGTAGTGGTTGCATTTCTGCAGGCCCATCCCTCAGCTTTTAATCAAAGCAGAGGCGTGGTGACTGGTTTGTTATTATTTTCTTTATATCTGAATCTATTATGTAGACAGTTTGAAATTGTGTGCCATTTTTGTATGTGAAAGCTTATCCAAATAGTACCTTATTTTTCTCATCAATGCTTTCCGAGTCTGAACATTTTGAATGTTACATTCAGGCTGGCAGAGCAGAATCTATTCTTAAGCAGCTTTGTGCTTTGCTGATTCTCATTGCTTTTCTTCTCAAAATTGAATGCAATGAATAAAACCATTAAATACCTATGATATTAGAATTCCAATTCACTATTCAACAGTTAATACAAGAGACAAAATATAATTGCTTTTGTCCCTTCAAGATAGTGCCTCTTTCCTCTCTGTTTCCTATGGTCCTGGATAATACTGCGCAAGGTCACGTGATCTGGATAATGTTGTGTAAGGTCACGTGATCTGGATAATGTTGTGTAAGGTCATGTGATCTGGATAATGTTGTGTAAGGTCACGTGATCTGGATAATGTTGTGTAAGGTCACGTGATCTGGATAATGTTGTGTAAGGTCACGTGATCTGGATAATGTTGCGTAAGGTCACGTGATCTGGATAATGTTGCGTAAAATCAAGTGACACAGAGTAATCCAGCCACAGTCCGACTGCACCATCACACTGAATCGCAAGTTAGGAGTATTGACAACGTATTAGAGTGTGTGTGTGTGTGTGTTCGGTTCATTAGACCCAGCCTACAGTATGTGTGTGTTTATCTCCATCCTCCATGCCTCTCCTTTCTCTATCGCTCTCGCTCTCTCTGCATTCTGTCTCTCTCTCTCACCTCACCTGTATCCACTCCCTCTGTGGCAGTCTGCTCAAGCCATATTCTAACTCTGACCTGTGACACTGTTGTTGACTCCCAGCTTCCCCTGGCTTGACCCCTCTCTACTTTGCCTTGTGCCAATACCATCTCATCACCCAGTCAAGCCTATCTAAGTAACAACATTCATTCAGGCCTGCTTTTTACCCAGCGCGCAGTGCGGTGTTAAATCCCAAATGTGAACAGGAGCAGGGCAGGATCCTCTTAGCTGACAGAGAGACCTGATTAAACTCAAAGGCTTATGCTCCAATATTGAGCCCAGAGTCTCCTACTGCTCTGCATGGGAATACAGTCAGAGAGAGAGAAGCTTCACGCAACACAGCAGGAGGCTATAGTCCTGTAAGGCTTAAACCGTGCATATTAACCTATCAGGACCTCTTCCATGGATAATGATGCATGTTATTGATCTAACTTGATCTAATTACGATATATGGGCAGTGTTTTATCTAATTATGATATGGGCAGTGTTTTATCTGATTATAATATATGGGCAGTGCTTTATCTAATTATGATATGGGCAGTGTTTTATCTGATTATAATATATGGGCAGTGCTTTATCTAATTATGATATAAGGGCAGTGCTATTTAATGTTTATGGTACAATATTTATTGTTGTACTGATTAGAGGACTCTATATTTCTATGATATAAATCGTTCCCAGGTTTGGTTTTAATTTGACGGACGGACGGACGGACGGAGTAAGCGGGGTCTTCTTGCTCCATGACTAATTGTTTAAGTGCCCCTTGAAGCCTTGTGAATGTTTTTTTTCTGGTCTCAGATGATTGGATAAAAGCCTTTAGCCCCCCCCCCCCCCCCCCATCACCATTATCTTCTAAAGATCAGAGGCACACTTAGAGTGAACATGTAGTCTAAGTAATTCAATTTTCTCCTGTCCATTACTGAGCTTGGTGGGGGGGTTGACCAATAGGATGAAATGGAGAGGCCAACCAAGGTAAGTTCTTGATCCGTAGTGTGATAACCCCACCAGCCCACATGCATGAATTTACACATTACATCCACACAAGTCTCACTTCTGCTTCAATGTTCAGTCACAAGATGCTCTCCTCCCACACATACTCCTTGTATCACTCCTCAGTCTAAAGATTTGGTTGTCCGTTGTTTTCTACACTACAGTATTTGTCCCTGATATATTGCGGCGCTCAGTATATCATTCCTAACTGTGTCCAGTCCCAAACATATTACCCTGATGAGTTCTCAGTGCCCTCTCTCTCCTAGTGTGTGTAGGAGGGGTGCAACGCAAAGTGTGTTGCCATGCCACCAAGCCCCAGGGCCTTCCTCACTGGAGCCTCTCTGGGGGGACAAAGGAAGATGCCCTCTGATTGGAGGTGGCCAAAAGCAGTGGATGTATGTCCCCATGTGAATAAGACATGCACCACTAGATACCCACTCATGTAGGCCCCAATCCGCTACAGTTACATAACCTGTGCAATCCCCCATTGATTCCGACCCTTCAGCCTTTGTGTTGTGCTATTTATCCCAGTCCTTGTGTTTCCATGACAACAAGTCAGTGGGATATCGTTGATTCACAGGCTGTGTATTGTAACTGTATGTTGTTGTGCTGTCATGGAAAAATAGCCACCAGTGGTGCTCCTACATGGAAACAGCCCAGTGGCAACTCTCCTCACCGGACAGAGCTATCCATCACTAATGGAGAGAAAAGGGCACATTGCTGCTCAGTGTCATGGCTACAGTATAGGAGTACACACTTCCCATCCACACACACTTGAAGATCCACACTAAATAGGACTGTCAACATAACCGCTCTCACATACAGTACATACAGCAAAAAGATGCCCACACATTCTCCCACTCACATACAGTACTATGTATTTGTGACAAAACACTTTTATATAAGT
Source organism: Oncorhynchus mykiss (assembly GCF_057628025.1). Taxonomy (NCBI): domain Eukaryota; kingdom Metazoa; phylum Chordata; class Actinopteri; order Salmoniformes; family Salmonidae; genus Oncorhynchus; species Oncorhynchus mykiss. The sequence continues at coordinate 82,784,152 of NC_143022.1, read as the reverse complement.
AAAGCTATACTAGGGTCATAGGGGCAATATTTCAGCCCATCAGGTAGGAGATCAACCTGTTGCAAATGTTAATGGTAACACTCCTATATCCCCTCACCATGGAGAAATATTTTATAGTTAAGTAGTGTCTGACAGAGTGCATTGTTCAGTGTCCGGCTTTCATGGTTATTAGTCTCCCTGTAACGCTTCTCGTTGGTGGAAGGAGAGGAGGACCAAAATGCAGCGTGGTAAGTGTTCGTCATATTTTTAATGGTACAACTGACCACTACACAAACTGAAAACGAAACAGTTCCGTGTGGAAAACAGACACAAACAATCACCCACAACCAAAATGGGGGAAACAGGCTACCTAAGTATGATTCTCAATCAGAGACAACGATCGACAGCTGCCTCTGATTGAGAACCATACCAGGCCAAACACAGAAATACAACATAGAAAAAAGAACATAGACTACCCACCCCAACTCACACCCTGGCCAAACGAACACAAAGACATAATAAAGGAACTAAGGTCAGAACGTAACACTCCCACAATCAGTGCCATCACTGACACAAAGCCATCCCACTGGGCACAGATGTCAATTCAACGTCTATTCCACATTGATTCAACGGCATTTCCTTGAAATGACATGGAAACAACGTTGATTCAACCAGTGTGTGCCCAGTTGGATGTCGCCTGAGGGACAGCATTTCATTACCAGTCATTCTGTTAAAGGTCCTTACTGATAGCCCCATCTGATTACATCAACATAGAACCATCTCCAACTGAGACAGAGGAGGCAGAGGAGAGCAAGTTTATGTTTATTGTCATAAGTCTTGTCCTGGAGGCTGAACTGAGCAAGTTCCGCTAGATGGGCCAGCTGCAAAGTCAAAATTGGCTATATAGTAAAAATTCATGAAAACAAGTTTTTAGGTCTTAATTCAAGGTTGGGGATTAGGGTTGGCAGTATGGTTAGGGTTAGGTTTCAAATCAGATTTTGTGGCTGTGCCAGCGCTCTACAGAGCTGCCTCCAGGCCAGGGCAAGATTCATGATAATAAATGTGTATGTGACCAATAACATTTGATTTGATTTAAAGGAGATGATAAAGTGTATAACTTAAGCAGCTCTTAGAGAGCTTACTGACTGGCCTACTAGGCATGCCTAGAGACCACAAACGCATAGCAATATATTCTCAGTCACCCTTGGGAGTGATAATTATGTTATATTCAGTCATATATTGTAGTTATAGTGTAAGAACTGTAAATGTATTGACAATCTTATTTTCATTTGGAGTGATGCAGTGATATTCCGTTCAGATTCCCTCTAGCTTGATGCCAAGAGGAGGCAGATGGAGGCAGAGAGAGAGAGAGAGAGAGAGAGAGAGAAAGACAGGAGCAGAGAGAGTGAAGTGGAGAGAGAAAAAAGGAGAGGAGTGATCAGAGTGGAGCGGCAACATGCATCCAGCCCACCCACTCTTCACTCAGCGGTGCACAGCATGTTAAATCAGGCGTAGAATCTCTGCCCCCTCGACCTCTTGTCTCTGCTCTCCTCTTCTTTCTCCTCCTCTTCACACACAAGCCACTTCCACAGCAACCAACAGAGCCAACTCGCACCAGTGGCCATGGTAACCACAATATGTGGGAAGGTTTTCAGAGAAACTAGCCTGCATTTACAGAGGCAGCCCAATTCGGGTCTTTTTTCCACTAATTGATATTTTGACCAATCACAACAGATCTTTTCACATGAGCTCTTTTTCAGAGCTGATCTGATGGTTAAAAGACCAATTGGGGAAAACAATATCAGAATTGGCCTGCATGTGTAAACGCAGCCTGAAAGCGCTGAGGCCTTCTACATTCTGTCTGTCTCTCTCCCAGCATACCATACAAAATATCTTCACAATCAGCTGCTATGTAATAAAGGAGCTAAGATCTAATGAAAATCACACAAATAATTATATTGGTCATATTTTTGTGTGGGTGCACTCAACGACAATGCAGACTCTTAATTGGAACGTGCGCTGTATCTTTTTAAGCTTTAGAAGATGCAGCCAATGTTTAACGCATGGTATCACTTAGGGGTGCTGAGGATTCCCTCCCAAAAAATTCCCTCCCATTGAAAAAGGTTCCCCCTCACTCTGCACTGTTCGTACATTTACATTGTAGTAATTTAGCAGTTGCTCTTATCCAGAGCGACTTATAGTTAGTGCAATCATCTTCAGATAGCTAGGTGGGACAACCACATATCGCAGGCATAGAAACTACATGTTTCCTCAATAACGTAGCTATCAGTAGAGTCAGAGCTAGAAGGGGTGGGGAGGGTTGAGGTGAAGAGGAGGATTATTTAAGATACTGTTTGAAGACAGGGTTTCAGAGGTTTTTATGAAGTTGGGCAGGGACTCTGCTGCACACAGATCTGATTCATTGCATATGGGATGGGTCAGATTTATGCTGACTTTCCCACCAAATCCCAGCATTTCAATGCTCTGGCTGTCAGGTGCTCAACGTGACCATAAACACACAGTTCTTTCTTCCTCTGTAATATGGATCCCTCATTCAGAGTGACCAAATATTCTCAGTGCCTCCACAGTTGGCTTAAAATGATGCCGTTTATTATCCGTCCATACCATCTCTGTGTTCACTTTTCTCTCAACATTACCGTACTGGGGGGGCGGACATCACCAACACTTCACCTGTTGCTGAGTGTGTGCTGAGAAGAAACGGTTGCGAAGGAATCCGCACAAGTTTCTCGTAACAGTTCAAATTTACAGTGATTTCATGGTGCACAACGCATCACCGGGGGCAAACTACCTGCCCTCCAGGACACCTACACCACCCGATGTCACAGGAAGGCCATAAAGATCATCAAGGACATCAACCACCCGAGCCACTGCCTGTTCACCCCGCTATCATCCAGAAGGCGAGGTCAGTACAGGTGCATCAAAGCTGGGACCGAGAGACTGAAAAACAGCTTCTATCTCAAGGCCATCAGACTGTTAAACAGCCACCACTAACACTGAGTGGCTGCTGCCAACACACTGACACTGACTCAACTCCAGCCACTTTAATAATGGGAATTGATGGGAAATGATGTAAATATATCACTAGCCACTTTAAACAATGCTACCTTATATAAATGTTACTTACCCTACATTATTCATCTCATACGCATACGTATATACTGTACTCTATATCATCGACGGTATCCTTATGTAATACATGTATCACTAGCCACTTTATACTATACTATGCCACTTTGTTTACATACTCATCTCATTGTACATACTGTACCCGATACCATCTACTGTATCTTGCCTATGCTGCTCTGTACCATCACTCATTCATATATCCTTATGTACATATTCTTTATCCCCTTACACTGTGTACAAGACAGTAGTTTTGGAATTGTTAGTTAGATTACTTGTTATTACTGCATTGTCGGAACTAGAAGCACAAGCATTTCGCTACACTCGCATTAACATCTGCTAACCATGTGTATGTGACAAATAAAATTTGATTTGATTTGGTGGTGGTGGTGGTGGTGGTGGTGGTGGTGGGGGGGTTAATAAAGCTGAGAAGATGTATTGTGTGACTTTGCTTGAGCTGTCATTTGAATATATTCTGCTTAATCTAAGTCTATTGTGGGAAAACAAAGCTGGGAATGATTACCGCAAGTTTCCTGTGCTGGAAAATGTGTGGAATATTGACAAGTCCTTTGTTCTTTCTCAAGTGTGACCTAAGGCAAACAAATGTTATAGTAATGTGGTTGAGACTAGAGAAAGGCATAACCAGCTCTCTGTTAGATTGATCGTTTGCTTCGACAGAGGTGATGTTTAATTCCTATTCACTCCTATTTGCTATTGAACATGGCTGTGCCTGTTCAGTATGGTGTCTGGTGTCTGAATGGAAATACCCTATGTCATCACGAACCCTGCGGCCTCCTTAAGCTGACCAGATCCAATTCTGCCAGAGAGAATTCTGGGACACCCTCAAGGTCATCTAAAAAGGTTCCCTTGAGAAGAAGCTCAACATGGTTTTGACTGAGTAGAAACTGTGGCTATCTATCTATAGAAGAAGTGTTTTAGAGCACATCAACAGACTTCATTTAGTCGGCTTGGGGATTCGAACCAGTGACCTGGCAGTTACTGGCCCAATGCTCTTAATCGCTAGACTACCTGCTTCCCTTTCTGTATTAACATCAATGCAGTGGTTCTCGAATGGACTTAATCATGGACTTCCTTGTTTTGTGATACAGCCGTGGGACTAGGACTGCTCATACTTCCACAGTGAGAGACAAAGCTCGGGGCCCTGGGTCTGATCCCCGCCCTTTGCAACTGGGTCCTGGACTTCCTGACAGGCCATCTCCAGGTGGTGAAGATAGGTAACAACACCTCCGTTATGCTGATCCTCAACACGAGGCCCCACAAGGGTGCATGCTCATCCCCCTCCTGTACTCCCTGTTCACCCATAACTGCGTGGCCACACACGCCTCCAACTCAATCATCAAGTTTACAAACGACACAATGGTGGTAGGCCTGATCACCAACGATGACAAGACAGCCTACAGGAAGGGGGTGAGGGCCCTGGCGGAGCCATGCCAGGAAAATAACCTCTCAATCAACGTCAACAAAACGAAGGAGCTGATCATAGACTTCAGGAGAGCGCACCCCCATCCACGTCGACAGCGCTGCAGTGGAGAGGGTGAAAAGCTTCAAGTTCCCCGGAGTGCATATCACTGACAACCTGAAATGGTCCATCCACACAGACAGTGTGACTAAAAAGGCACAACAGCGCCTCTTCAACCTCAGGAGGCAGAATAAATTCAGCTTGGCCCCTAAGACCCTCACAAACCTCTACAGATGCACCATTGCGAGCTTCCTCTTGGGCTGTATCACTGCCTGGTACTGTCCGCAACCGCAGGGCTCCCCAGAGGGTGGTGCGGTCTGCCCAACGCACTGGGGGCACACTGCCTGCCATCCAGGACATCTACAACACCCCATGTCACAGGAAGGTCAAGAAGATCATCAAGGACCTCAACCACCTGTGCCACGGCCTGTTCACCCACCTACCATTTAGAAGGTGGTGCATCAAAGCTGGGACCGAAAGACTGATGAACAGATTCTATCTCCCGGCCATCAGACTGTTAAACAGTCACCACTAGCCGGCCTCCGCCCAGTACCCTGCCCTGAACTTAATCACCGTTACTAGCCGACTGCTACTCAGTACTCAACCCTGCTCCTTAGAGACAGCTGCCCTATGTACATAGTCATTTAAATAATGTTTACTTGTATTGTTTTGTATTGTCAGGTACTGTTGGACTGTTGGAGATAGGAACAGGAGCATTTTGCTACACCCGCGATAACATCTGCCACCAATAACAGTTGATTTGACTTGATTTGAGAGCAACGTTCACCATAGAGAGCAACAGGGGCTTGTATGAGTTATCCTGTCACTGACTCCACAGCAGGGAGGAAGATCTACTGCCTGCTGGACAGTTTCAGGACTACAGCCAAGATGGCTTTCCCTATAAACACACTATTATGAGAACCATATCTCGATCCAGCACAGATGTGAGTTGCAAACATTCCCTTTCCCTCCATATTTGTTAAAAGTATGGTAAGTATAGCCTACTGTAAATTCTGTGAAAATACTTTAGACAAAATTATGAGCATGACGATGTCTGAATAAGTTACTAATGAGAAGGGAAGGCGCCTTAAGACTCCATATAATTCACTACATATGAAGAGGTTGGCCCTGTCTGTTCAGAACCTTCAGTGCGCACACAAGCACGCACACGCCCCATGGGAGGAAACGGGATGTCCTGAAGCGAGCTTGTCTCATTTTCTCAACTCCAGATGTTGGAAGTGGAGCCTGCTTATCAGAACCAGAGACGTGAGCCAGAAAATTGGAAAATTGTGTCTTAAACCAGATTGCCATGGTCCTGAACCTCTGTCCAGAGCTATGCCCCATAGCACCGGACATGAACTAACACACAACTCTTCTGCTCTAACAATGCCTCCCACCAGGCACAGACGTCATTTCAACGTAATTTATTTAAATAACATGGAAATAATGTTGATTCAACCAGTGCTGGACTACAAAAGGAGTACTCTTTTTTCTTTGTTATTACCCCCTTTTTCATGATATCCAATTATGATCTTGTCTCATCGCTGCTACTACCCAACGGGCTCGGAAGAGGCAAAAGTGATGTCATGCATCCCCCGAAACATGACCTGCCAAACCACACCCCTTAACACCCACCCGCTTTACCCAGAAGCACCAATGTGTCCGAGGAAACATCGTTCAACTGATGACAAAAGTCAGCCCACAGCCACCCAGCCCACCACAAGGAGTCGCTAGAACACGATGAGCCAAGTAAAGCCCCTTTGGCCAAACCTTCCCCGGACAATGCTGGACCAGTTGTGTGCCGCCTGGTCACAGCCTGGGATCAAACCCAGGTCTGTAGTGACACCTCAAGCACTGCGATGCAATGCCTTAGACCGCTGCGCCACTTGGGAAGCTACAGAGTACTCTTCTAGTGGACTCATTTGTTGAGTTGTTATACTATTGTATTTTCAACAGTTTTCTACAATATTTGTGACATACGAAACAAGTATGTGGGAAGCTTGAAAACTTATTGTGACCCTTTCAGGGAGTTGCTTTGTGTACATGGTGTTTTCTGTTATTTAGCAGGCTCTGAGAGACAGTCCATGACTTTACAGTACTTGGTGACACCTTGATTGGGGAGAACAAACTCATTTTAATGGCTGGAACAGAGTAAAGGGAATGGTAAAGAACATGGTTTCCATGTGTTTGATGCCATTCCATTTACTCCATTCCAGCCATCATTATGAGCCGTCCTTCCCTCAGCAGCCTCCTGTGCTGTACCTCACGCTGTACCTCACTCTTTAGGATTTTAGTGTTCTCTCTGTGACTATTTATTTCACTGAAATGACGGGTATACGTTCTCTAATATCTTCAATATCTCTCACTATTTTGATAGAGAATAGAGAATAAACAAAAAGGGTAATCCCGAGAGACATTTTGATTTTTTAAATGTTTCAATCTGTATTCTAGGCTGCCTGTATTGGCTTTTCGGTTGTTATATACAGTAGCATAATATTTTATTGGGGGAGACAGCTTAGCTGGTAAGAGCTTTGGGTCAATAACTGCAAAAGTCACTGGCTCAAATCCCCGAGCTGACTAGGTGACAAATCTATTAATGTGCCCTTAAGCAAGGCATGTAACCATAATTGCTCCTGTACGTCAAGCGTCAGCGAAAATGTAATGTAAGTGTGTCATCTCTCTATAACACAATCTTTACTTTATGATGACACTACCGAATCTTCCAAGAATTTCCAATGTGTCTACAGTCTACAATGTGTTTAGGACACACGATTTTCTTTGGCTTGTGCTTTTACCAGTCCCGATTTAATGTATTAATGCTCAGCTGGTTGATACAAGTGCAAATGTATGTAAAATTCTACATTTAATTAATTATGCTGACACAGCATATTATACAGTGGCAGCATTGAGATATAGACCGAAATAATGTCCCACTTTTAATTTCAAACGTCTGGTAATTGCCCTAAATCACGCATGTGGAGATGTTGGACGCGCTCCTCTGCCCAGGCGTTGTTGACGTCTGCAAGATCTTACAACGCCTGGACAGGTATTTTCAGTATCAGTTAACAATATCATATGTCATAGCAATTGTCAGTCAATGACACAGTAGTTGACGTGTCACGCAACCATTGGTTGATGCATGCAATATCTGAGCAGAGGAACGCGACCACTGACGAGGTGGCCTTGCGCAGAACTCACTTGGTGCGTGGGACCTTGCGGACGAAGTCTCCGCCCATTGTCGAGATTGTGCTGCAGTTGCAGCAAGAAAGGTGGTGAGGAGGACTCCATCAGGATTCTGCGTTTTTCTCGTCCAGTGTCTGGCTGCGTGCTGTTTGCAGGCTTTTCCGAAATTGTTGATTGGTAAGTTTGTGCAATTTATTTTATTGAGATAGGATATTGGCTTGGCGCTCTTCTCGGTGATGGAGCCTACGCTCCGGACCGCTCTAAACAGATTACACCGCAATAAGAATTTGCTTTGTATCCAGTTAGAATCAGTTACTGTTGCAAAAATAATGTGGAACCGAACAGATCTTGTTCTATCCACATTCCTCAGATTTCGAAGTTAGTTCATGTGTTTATTTGACCCTGTTGAAGTTGTCTTTGCTTGAACTATCAGATGTATGTGTTTGTGCGGCGTTGTGTTTTTCTAAAGGCCATTCATTCAGAGAGCATCTAATCTGTAGGGTACTTGATTCGCAGTCACACATTGCGCCATGTTAATATGGAGGTTTGAGAATGTATATAACGGTATACACAAGGAGCCACCCTACTGCTCTTTGAAGAGATGCAGGCGTGGCCGCCCTTGTTTATAGAAACATTGCTATGATTTCAAACAAAAAACTGATAAAATGCGACATTCAAAGCAAAATTCCGGACTTTATTGTATTAAATGTGCGTAATGACATTGAGGAAGAATTACATCTAGGTACCGTCTGTATAACTTGAAGCTATTATGTAATCAGATAGGAGATGCATGTATCGCTCGCTGTAGGCCTATGTCACATCGGAGTCTGCTCTCTGCTACATGTGGCTCGAGGCTACCCTTTAATGTTTACCGGGAGTTGAAAACATTTAGTGACGTCATGTCATTGGCACAATTTAAATCCCAGCCAAACTGCTGAAACGACCCTTTGGTGGTGAAATCCCCCATTTGCCTCACGTCTTCACATGTTTGTGCCAAACGGGGTTGTCACTATATTGGGCTTTGAGGCCTTTTTAAATAGTTACGAACGCCTTGTGATTATGAGATATCCAGCGCATTGGCTTTGCTGTCCGGAGTGTCACTGACAGTCGTGAGTCAGAGTTTGGTTGTAAATCATTGCTCTGCTGCAGGGTCTATATTGAATGTACAAAACATTAGGAACAACTGCTCTTTCCATGACAGACTGACCAGGTGAAAGCTATGATTTCTACTTCAATCAGTATAGATGGGGAGGGGACAAATTAAAGGATTTTTAAGCCATCAGACAATTGAGACATCATTGGGCTCCCGAGTGGCACAGAGGTCTAAGGCATTGCATCTCGGTGCCAGAGGTGTCACTACAGACACCCTGGTTCGAATCCAGGATGCATCACAACCGGCTGTGATTGGGAGTCCCTGCCATTCAGACGTTGAATGGGCAAGACAAAATGTATACACTACATGGCCAAAGGTATATGGACACCTGCAAGTCGAACATCTCCTACAAAAATCATGGATATTGATATGGAGTTGGTCCCCCCCCCCCCCCCCTTTGCTGCTATAACAGCCTCTACTCTTCTGGGAAGGCTTTCCACTGTTAAAATAAATAATTATTGCACCTTTATTTATACAGGTCTTTTTCAAGAGAGACCCGGTCCAATAAAATGTTGGAACATTGCTGCGGGGACTTGCTTCCATTCAGCCACAAGAGCATTGTGAGGTCGGGCTCTGATGTTGGGCGATTAGGCCTGGCTCGCAGTCTACGTTCCAATTCATCCCAAAGGTGTTCAATGGAATTGAGGTCAGGGCTCTGTGCAGGCCAGTCAAGTTCTTCCACACTGATCTCGACAAACCATTTTGTCAGGAAAGGGCCTTCCCAAACTGTTCCCACAAAGTTGGAAGCACATAATTGTCTAGAATGTAATTGTATGCTGTACTGTTAATATTTCACTTCACTGGAACTACGGGGCCTAGCCCAAAACATGGAAAAACAGCCCCAGACCATTATTCCTCCTCCACCAAACTTTAAAGTTGGCATAATAATGCATTTGGGCAGGTAGTGTTCTCTTGGCACATCCAGAGTCATCCGTTGGACTGCCAGATGGTGAAGCGTGAATCATCACTCTAGAGAACGCGTTTCCACTGCTCCGGAGTCCAATGGCGGCGAGCTTTACACCCCTCCAGCCGGCACTTAGCATTGCATATGTTGATCTTAGTCTTGAAGCTCCCGACAAAGTTGTTGTGCTGACGTTGCTTCCAGAGGCACTTTGGAACTGTGAGTGTTGCAACTGAGGTCGGACATTAAAAAAATATATATATTTACACGTTACATGCTTCAGCACTCGGTGGGCCTGTTCTGTGAGCTTGTGTGGCCTACCACTTCGCAGCTGAGCTGTTGATCTTTGATGTTTTCTCTTCACAATAACAGCACTTATAGTTGACCGGGTCAGCTCAAGCAGGGCAGAAATTTGACGAACTGACTTGTTGGTGAAGAGGGCATCCTATGATGGTGCCACACTGAAGGTCACTGAGCTCTTCAATACGGGACATTCTACTGCTAATGTTTTTCTCTGGAGATTGCATGTCTGTGCTCTATTTTATACACCTGTCAGCAACAGGTAAGGCTGAAATAGCGGAATCCACTAATTTGAAGGGGTGTCCACAAACTTGGTGTAAGTGCCTTTGAACGGGGTATGGTAGTAGGTACCAGGCGCACTGGTTTGTGTGAAGAACTGCAATTTTGCTGTGTTTTTCACCCTCAACAGTTTCCCGTGTGTATCAAGAATGGTCCACCACCCAAAGGGCATCCAGCCAACTTGACACAACTGTGCGAACATTGGCATCAACATGGGCCAGCATCCCTGTGGAATTCTTTCAACACTTTGTAGAGTCCATGCCCTGATGAATTGAGGCTGAGGACAAAGGGGAGAGCAACTCAGTATTAGGAAGGTGTTTTGTACACTCAGTGTATATTTAGAGTGAGCAGGCCTCTTGCTATTGAACATTAATGTGAATATTTACCACCATTTCACAAACCCTCGTGCCCTTTCAGAGTATTGGCTATATTCAGCCATTCAGGAGGAAACTGTGACACATACAGGTCCATAGCCACGTTCTCTGCTCAGTTTTTAGGATGACTGGCATCACAGGCCAGTAGCCCACTCGTGAGCCCTTGGCCGTAGTTTGTGCTGGTTGGCTGTGCTCTAGCATGAGTGTGACTGTGATCATAATGATAAAAGAATGTATCTCTCCACTTTTTTCAATTCAAAGGGCTTTATTGGCATGGGAAACCAAAGTGAAATAAACAATTAAAAAAATAAACAGTAAACATTACACTCAAAGTTCCAAAGGAATAGAGACATTTCAAATGTTATGGCTAGATACAGTGTTGAAACAATATGCAAATAGTTCAAGTACAAAAGGGAAAATATATAAATTTGAGTTGTATTTACAATGGTGTTCTTCGCTGGTGTCCCTTTTCTTGTGGCAACAGGTCCCAAGTCTTGCTGCTTTGATAGTACACTGGTATTTCACCCAATAGATATGGGAGTTATCTTTTTTTTTTTGTCACAGCTGTCCTTAATTTTGGGTCAATCACAGTGGTCAGGTATCTAGTTTGCTCTGTTTTTTGTTAATTCTGTTTTTCCCTCATGATTTAGGTGGGTCTAATTGTATTGCTGTCCTGGGGCTCTGTGGGGTGTGTTTGTGAACGGAGCCCCAGGACCAGCTTGCTTAGGTGACTCTTCTCCAGGTTCATCTCTCTGTAGGTGATGGCTTTGTTGTGGAAGGTTTGGGAATCGCTTCCTTTTAGGTGGTTGTAGAATTTAACAGATCTTTTCAGGATTTTGGCAATTAGCATGTATTGGCCTAATTTTGCTCTGCATGCATTGTTTTGTGTTTTACGTTGTTCGCTGGGGATATTTTTGCAGAATTCTACATTCAGTTTCTCAATTGGGTGTTTGTCCCATTTTGTGAGTTCTTGGTTTGAGTGGAACTCAACCACAAAGGGCAATGGGTTTTATTACTGATTCAAGTATATATATTTTTTGGCCAGATCTGGATGGGCAACAGTATCTTGATAGAATGTATTGTATTTGATCTTGGTAACTTGACCTTTTTTGGAATACCATTTTTGTTTTACTGAGATTTACTGTCTGGGCCCAGGTCATCAGGAGCATGCCCAGGCGTTGTAGGGAGGTCATACAGGCACGTGCAGTCCACACACACACTAGTGAGCCTCATTTTGACTCGTTTTAAGGACATTACATCAAAGTTGGATCAGCCTGTAGTGTGGTATTCCAATTTTGAGTGTGACCCCAAATCCTGTTAACCTCTCACAGGCTTCTTGTCTTGTGAAGTGATGGGTGTTTATTTACTGACGGAGGAACTTATTTTCTAGCTCTCTGGGAGAACTGAGGAATGCTCATTGTCCTATAAGAGTCCTTGAACTTGGTGGCAGATAAGCAAGCAGGTGATGTCTATTTTCAGGAATGAGGCCAGCCTGCCCTGCAGTGGGAACCTGTTCTCTGTCCTCTCCCTCTCTTCAATCAAGAGAATGAGATTCTGCTTTTGGTTGGGTTTGTTCCTTTTTAAAGAGGCAATCTGTAGTTACTTCATCCATTTTTAGATGTATACATTAATTATTTGTACCCATTGATTCTTGAAGAATATAACTTATAAATGCCTCAAGCTTAGGTCAACTTTTTTTTTTTTATTCCAGATGTTTGTAAACAAAGTAAATGTACATTAACCTGTCTAGGACACGTTCCGATAACTGAACCTCCCCCAACATTCCGCTGAAAAGGCAGCACGGGAAATTCAAAAATATTTTAGAATTATTTAACTATCACACATTAACCAGTCCAATACAGCAAATGAAAAACATCTTGTTAATCTACCAATCCTGTCTTATTTTTAAAATGTTTTACAGCGAACGCAACATTTATGTTAACCACCAAATCCAAAAAAACACACAGCCATTTTTCCCAGCCAAAGATAAAATTAATCACTAACCTTTGATAATCTTCATCAGATGACACTCATATGACATCATGTTACACAATACATTTATGTTTTGTTCGATATTTATATCCACATCTCAGTTTACATTGGCGCCATGTTCAGAAATGCCTCCAAAATATCCGGAGTAATTCGAGAGCTACGTCAGATAACAGAAATGCTCAAACTTTGACGAAAGATGTTGTACATATAATTAAAGATACACTGGTTCTTAATGCAACCGCTGTGTCAGATTTTTTTTAAACGTTACGAAAAAAGCATACCATGCAATCTGAGACGGCGCTCAGACGTAAATATATTTCTCTGCCATGTTGGAGTCAACAGAAATACGAAATTATATCATAAATATTCCCTTTGAGCTTTCATCAGAATGCAGTGCAAGGAATCCTAGTTCTGCAATAAATCGTTGTTTTGTTCCAGAATGTCCAATTAGCTACTTTTGCTAGCACGTTTAGTTCACATGTTTAAAAGCTGGCGCTGGTCCAGGCAAACTCAGACAAACTTCAAAAAGTTGTATTCCAGGTCGAATAAACTGGTCAAACTAAGAATCTTCAGGATGTTATTATCATATTTCCAATAACGTTCCAACCGGAGCATTCGTTTTTGTATACAGAGTAATGGAACGCATGACAATATAATGAGTACTGTGCATAACCAGGAACTGGCATTCTGCTAGACCAGTGACTCATTCCCCTTCCATCCACATCATACTTGAGGCTTCATTCCACGTTCTGCTGACTGTTGACATCTAGTGGAAGGCGTCAGAAGTGCGAACAGATCCATATCTTATTTGGATGTGACTAGGTGATGAGTTGCAAATCAACCAGCCCCAGAATTTCCACTTCCTGATTGGAAGTTTGCCTGCCCAATGACTTCTGTTATACTCACAGACATAATTCAAACAGTTTTAGAAACTTCAGTGTTTTCTATCCAATAGTAATAATAATATGCATACATTAGCATCTGGGACAGAGTAGGAGGCAGTTCACTATGGGCACGCTATTCATCAAGTGACAATGCTGCCCCCTATCCTTAAAAGGTTATTAACCTCTAGTGACACCCCATCCCGTGAACGGGACCGTTGTCATCATCTGACACCAATTAGCATAACGCAAAGGACATAAATATTACTAGAAAATATTCCTATTTGTGAAAATCACAAGTGAAATCTATTGAAACACAGCTTAGCCTTTTGTTAATCACCCTGTCATCTCAGATTTTCAAAATATGCTTTACAGCCAAAGCTAGACAAGCATTTTGTAAGTTTATCGATAGCCTATCATAGCATTTTGTCCAGCTAGCAGCAGGTAACTTGGTCACGGAAATCAGAAAAGCAATCAAATTAAACCATTTACCTTTGAGCTTCGGATGTTTTCACTCGAGACTCCCAGTTAGATCGCAAATTTTCCTTTTTTCCAAAAATATTATTTTTGTAGGCGAAATAGCTCCGTTTGTTCTTCACGTTTGGCTGAGAAATCGCCCGGAAATTGCAGTCACAAAAACGGCGAAAAATATTCAAAATTAGCTCCATAATAGGCAAAAGTTGTTTATAATCAATCCTCAAGGTGTTTTTCAAATATCTATTTGATAATATATCCATCGGGACAATTTGTTTTTCAGTAGGACCGATTGGGGTAATGGCTACCTCTGTATTTTGCGCGAGAATCTTTCTGGGAGCATCAGGTGACCACTGCTGTAGGCACCTTCGGGAATATGGAGAAAGAGTAATCTGGTTGATAGCCCATTCACTGCTCAATAGGGACGCAGCGCTTTCAAAACAATTAGGCACTTCCAGATTGGATTTTTCTCAGGCTTTCGCCTGCAACATCAGTTATGTTATACACAGACAATATTTTTACAGTTTTGGAAACTTTAGAGGTTTCTATCCTAAGCTGTTAATTATATGCATATTCTAGCATCTTGTCCTGACAAAATATCCCGTTTTATTACGGGAATGTTTTTTTTCCAAAAATGAAAATACTGCCCCTAGTCACAAATGAAGAGCAAAGATCTAAAGGGGAATCGGAAGTTAAACAAAGTGTTCTACCCACCCCCGTGTCGGTAAGCTGTGGGAAGGGCTAGAGAAATGTAACTCAAATCCATAGACAGAGCTATGAATGCAGGGACTGACCATCCATGATATCAAAACTATGGGGTTAGCCATGTTGTTTTCAGGCTATATAGTGTTATTTTTATTTATTTATTTTTGCTTTATTAAACAGATCAAAAGAAAAAGATGTCCAGGGACCTGTAGTAGCCTTTGTTTCATGGAATTGTTTTTGTTGTCTTATGGCTGGGGGCAGTATTGACTAGCTTGGATGATTAAGGTGCCCAGAGTAAACTGCCTGCTACTCAGGCCCAGTTGTTAATATATGCATATTAGTAGATTTGGATAGAAAACGCTGAAGTTTCTAAAACTGTTTGAATGATGTCTTTGTATA
Source organism: Oncorhynchus mykiss (assembly GCF_057628025.1). NCBI lineage: Eukaryota > Metazoa > Chordata > Actinopteri > Salmoniformes > Salmonidae > Oncorhynchus > Oncorhynchus mykiss. Next base: position 82,768,908 of record NC_143022.1, on the reverse strand, counting down.
ACAGAACTCATATGGCAGGCAAAAACTTGAGAAATCCAACCAGGAAGTGGGAAATCTGAGGTTTGTAGTTTTTCAACTCATCGGCCTATCGAATATACAGTGGGATATTGGTCATGTTACACTTCCTAAGGCTTCCACTAGATGTCAAAAGTCTTTAGAACCTTGTTTGATGCTTCTACTGTGAAGGAGGGGGGGAATGAGGGCTCTTTGAGTCATGGGTCTGGCAAAGTGTCATGAGCTGACCATGCGCGTTCATGTGAGTTAGACCTGCGTTCCATTGCATTTCTACAAACAAAGGAATTCTCCGGTTGGAACATTATTGAAGATTTATGATAAAAACATCCTAAAGATTGATTCTGTACATCATTTGACATGTTTCTACGAACTGTAATATGACTTTTCTTCTGAACTTTTGCATGGACTTGCCCGCACGCAGTGAGTTTGGATTGTGTATTGAACGTGCGAACAAAAAGGTGTTTGGACATAAATGATGGACTTTATGGAACAAACCAAACATTTATTGTGGAACTGTGATTCCTGGGAGTGCATTCTGATGATCATCACAGGTAAGTGAATATTTATAATGGTATTCTGACATCTGACTCCACAACATGGTAGATATGTTTATGGCTTGTTTGGGTTTAGAGCGCTGTACTCAGATTATAGCATGGTGTGCTTTTTCCGTAAAGTTTCAAAATAATCTGACACAGCGGTTCCATTGAGGTTTATCTGAAATTTCCATGTAAAATACTTGTATCTTTTATCAATGTTTATGAGTATTTCTGTAAATTCATGTGGCTCTCTGCAAAATCACCAGATGTTTTAGAGGCAAAACATTACTGAAAATGCACCAATGTAAACAGGTTTTTGGCTATAAATATTAACTTAATCGAACAAAACATGCATGTATTGTGTGTCATCTGATGAAGATCATCAAAGATTAGTGATTCATTTTATCTTTCTGCTTTTTGTGACTCCTGTCTTTGGCTGGAAAAATGGCTGTTTTTCTGTGAATAGGTGCTGACCTAACAATGTTGTGCTTTCGTCGTAAAGCCTTTTTGAAATCGGACACTGGTGGGATTAACAAGTTTATCTTTAAAATGGTGTAAAATACTACTATGTCTGAGGAATTTTAGTTATGAGATTTCTGTTTTTGAATTTGGCACCCTGCACTTTCACTGGCTGTCATATCCCTCCCATTAATGGGATCCCAGTCATATTAAACAGGTTTATATACGTCTCCAATGTCATAGTGCTCCTTTCAAGTAAAATCAACACAGAATTTACCTGTGAGTGGGTTTGGTTTCCCCGTTAGAGGGTTAGGCCTGACCTGTATAGCCCCACTGTAGCATCTATCTCTGGTACCCCGGGTCAGCTGAGCTGTGCAGCCCAGACTGAGGGCGCTCCTCTGTGAGAATGGCTGGTGTCACCTTGCCTGGTGGAAACATCTCTGGCTGTTCATCTACAAGGCTGTAAGTGGGTTGATGTCCCATCAGGTGAGGGGAAAGGTGAAAAGTGCTGGAAAGCTGCAGCAGGTAGGAAATGGAACGGTGCGACAGAACTGGTGCGTTTGCTCAATGGCACAACCCTGGCTAAATATAGGCAACTCTGTTTCAGCCGGAAAGGTATTTTCTCTCGCTCTTATTTTATCTCCCCCCCCCCCCCCCCATTGGATTTTTTTTTTTTTTTTTGTTTAGGAATTCTCTCTCTGATGTTTTAGTTTAGGATTGGATTCTCTCGTCTCTGGTGGACATGTCTGTATAAATGGAGGGATCGGAGTTCATTGTTGAAAGGACCTCTCAATTCCCAATTACTCTATACCTTGTACCTCTGTCTTCTCCTGTCCTTTATCGCAAGGTCTGGCATCCATTTAGTTTATTGACAAGAGCAGTTAGACCTAGTAGTTTATTTCCCACCACCATCATACCATTCTTCTCAGTACAGAGATTACGTTTTCCATTTTCTGTTTACACTCTGCTCTACACAGAACCTGTTTTGAGACATGTTACATTTCTCCAGTGCTAATCCTGGTTTGCCTCACGTTGTGTACAACCATGGATAACTTTGACCCAGGGATGACCTCAGCTGGGGTCAGTCTGACTACAGTTGTACCCATGGTGTCATCTATTCTAAAGAACTGTTTAGGAGTGGGAGATTGTGCAGCACTGTTGAAGTGGTTAACCTGTGTGTGTGAGTGATTAATGGATTCTTTGGTATAAGGATGGCATGGAATCATTCATATGGTGTTGTGGGTGAGTAGAGAAGGCTGACTGTTGGTGTGGGAGTGTGCAGAGAGGCTTGGTCTGTGGAATGTGTGATTGACTTGACAGGGAGTGTTTACCAACTCAAATCAAGTTGTATGCGGCGCATGTGACTAATACAACAGGTGTAGACTTTACGGTGAAATGCTTACTTACGCGCCCCTAACCAACAATGCAGTTTAAAAAAATACGGATAAGATATAGAAGTAACAAGTAATTAAAGAGCAGCAGAAAAATAACAATAGCGAGACTATATACAAGGGGTACTGGTTAGTTGAGGTAAAGTTATTTAAGCGACTATGCATAGATAACAACAGAGTAACAGTTGTGTGTGTGTGTGTGTGGGGGGGGGCGGCGGCAATGCAAATAGTCTGGGTAGCCATTTTATTAGGTGTTCAGGAGTCTTATGGCTTAGGGGTAGAAGCTGTTTAGAATCCTCTTGGACCTTGACTTGGCGCTCCGGTATCGCTCGCCGAGCAGTTGCCATACCAGGCAGTGACGCAACCAGCCAGGATGCTCTCGATGGTGCAGCTGTAGAACCTTTTGAGTTCCTGAGGACCCATGCCAAGACTCAGTCTCCTGAGAGGGAATAGGTTTTGTTGTGCCCTCTTCACAACTGTCTTGTTGTGCTTGGACCATGTTAGTTTGTTGGTGACGTGGACACCAAAGAACTTGAAGCTCTCAACCTGCTCCACTGCAGCCCCATTGACGAGAATGGGAGCGTGCTCAGTCTTTTTCCTGTAGTCCACAATCATCTCATTTGTCTTGATCACGTTGAGGGAGAGGTTGTTGACCTGGCACCATACGGCCAGGTCTCTGGCCTCCCTATAGGCTGTCTCGTCGTTGTCGGTGACCAGGCCTACCTACCACTGTGTCATTGGCAAACTTAATGATGGTGTTGGAGTCGGGCATGGCCGTGCAGTCATGAGTGAACGGAGTACAGGAGGGGACTGAGCACGCACCCCTGAGGGGCCCCTGTGTTGAGGATCAGTGTGGCGGATGTGTTGTTACCTACCCGTACCACCTGGGGGCGGCCCGTCAGGAAGTCCCAGATCCAGTTGCAGAGGGAGGTGTTTCGTCTCGGGATCCTTAGCTTAATAATGAGCTTTTGAGGGCACCCTGGTGTTGAATGCTGCGCTGTAGTCAATGAATAGCATTTTCAGGTGTGAAAGGGCAGTGTGGAGTGCAATAGCGATTGCATCATCTGTGGAGCTGTTGGGGTGGTATGCAAATTAGTGGGTATAGTGTTTCTGGAATAATTAGTGTTGTGAGCCATGATCAGCCTTTCAAAGCACTTCATGGCTACAGATGTGAGTTCTGTGGGTCAGTAGTCATGTAGGCAGGTTACTATGGTGGTCTGCTTAAAACATGTTGGTATTAGACTCGGACAGGGAGAGGTTAAAAATGTAATTGAAGACACTTGCCAGTTGGGCTGGACCTCAGGGGTTTGGAGACAAATGTCTCTACTGCTCAACAGATAACAGCAACAGTTCATCCATGTTTTTTCATATTCAGACTCTGTCATGTGTATTCACTCATGGCCCCAGGCAGTTTGAGTTCTATATTGTGTGCACACCCAAGAGCCAATGTGTGCATGGCTCCAGGCCTAGGAGCTATGGACTTATGAACAGAGGTATGAACGCAACATGCAACTATTTCAAAGATTTTACTGACTTAGTTCATAGAAGGAAATCAGACTATTGAAATAAATTAATTGGGCCCTAATCTGTGGATTTCACATTACTGGGCAGGGGAGCAGCCATGAGTGGGCCTGGGAGGGTGTAGGCCCACCCATTTGGGAGCCAGGCCCAGCCAATCAGACTGAGTTTTTTTTCCCCCACTAAAGGGCTTTATTACAGACAAATACTCCTCAGTACCCCCACACTCCCTCTGAAGGTCCTTGGCTGGCGTCAATCCTGAAGAAGCCGGATGTGGAGGCTGGCGTGGTTACACATGGTCTGCGGTTGTGAGGCCGGTTGGACGTATTGCCAAATTCTCTAAAATTACGTCGGAGGCGGCTTATAGTAGAGACATTAACATTAAGTTCTCTGGCAACAGCTCTGTTGGACATTCCTGCAGTCAGCATGCCAATTGCACGCTCCCTTAACTTGATCTGTGGCATTGTATTGTGACAACTGCACATTTTAGAGGTCTTTTATTGTCCCAGCACAATGTGCACCTGTATTGATCATGCTTTTTCATCTTCTTGATATGCCACACCTGTCAGGTGGATGGATTATCTTGGCAAAGGAAAAATGCTCACTAACAGGGATGTAAACAAATTTGTACACAACATTTGAGAGAAATAAGCATCTTGTGATTCTGGTGTCTTTTATTTCAGCTTTACATGTTTACTTTTGAGTATATGTATGAAATCCAAGGCATTGGCAATGTGTGTCTGAGATCATGTCCTTTGACTTTTTGGGGGCTTTTCAGTTCTGCATTTTGTTAATGGGGAAACTTGAGCGGGGGAGAGAGAAGGGGGAGTTTGCGACATGACCTTCTCTGGGATTACTTTAATTTGATTTGCATGTAGCCAAAGGCTACTTACATTAGCTGTAACCCTACACACAGGCTGTGAGCAGGGGATGTTCTATGCACAAAGTGGTTGATGCTCGCAATCCAAATAAATGAGAAGTTCTGCAGATGTGGCAGCTCAGTGATAATGTTATAGAGTGGGTGTAAAACACTAGCCAAGGAGAGATACAATGTTAATCTGTTCTCTCTGAAGAATCATTCTGCAAACACCCCCACATAATGTCAGTATAAGGAAAGGAAAATAAAGCACCAATATACATTTTTGAGCCCATGAGATTTCTACACAGTTCTATTTAAACACAGTGCAGGCCCCACTGGTAGAAGTCATGAAAACAGGTGACATGAGTTCATAACGATAGTCAGTGTGAAACCACGATTAGACATGACGAGGGTCTTCAAACTCTGCTTTCACTGTGCGTACTTCTACTTCAGTCTGTCTGTCATTCTGATTCTGTGGGCTGTGATGTCTTGCCAGTATCACCCTCAGGATCACAGGATCCACATTCAGTAATATTATTGTTACTATGACAGCCTCAATATGCAGGCTGTCTGGATCCTGTAAAGCCTATCTCCTCTCCATCCTTAGAACTTGAGGTCCCTGGATAACTGCATATGTTAACCAGCATAATGGCACAAGCTTTTCCAAAATAATATCCTACTACAGTGCTGCGTCCAGATTCTCCTTCATTTGACGTTTGCTTGTTTGTCAGTGTGGGGGTGATTGTGAGCCTTGTCAGCAACTGTGTCCGTCTCTGCTTAAAATACACTCTTGTGGGAGTTTCATTTTTACTAAGGCTGGGGGGGTTGAGCTGTGCTGAGGAGGTATTAAGGAGATTTGCTCTGGAGTATTATTTTTCCTTAAATACACTGTCCCACACATGGCATGCTGGGAATAGTGGGGTCCACAGGCAAGGCCCTGGGAGCCTGTCCTTGAACACATAATTCAGCCCCATAGCTCACAGTCGCAACCCAGAATTGATTCCCCAGTGGAGAGGGGATCGTTTGCTCGTCTGACCTGCCAATAATGTCACCCAGCAGCAGGAGATTGGTGTCTGACATCAGACTGAGAGGAACAAGAACTGGGGACGTCCAATGACTGACCTTTTCCTCGCCAGGCCACATGATCAGGAACAACTCCTGTCCTTATTGATACACGGTATCTACGTGATGGAGTCACTCCTCATCTGCCCAAGGCGAGAGTCAATCTCACGTCAACAACGGAATCTTGTACTCCAGAAGCTAGCATGCTGTGCTAACCATTACCCTGCCAAAACAAGTGACTGACCTACGGATGACCTAGCTGAGCTCTCGTGCAGCTGAGCTCTCCTGCTCTAAAATCAGAGCAACGTGAGTATGTGCAGAGACTTGCGTATATAATCAAAATAGATTGGCATGACATCTCACAATGCTCTTTGGGAGGAGCAGCACTATGGTCCGAGATGCCCTGGGAATCATCCAAGGTGAGCGATTCATGAAGGCTCTCTAATCTGGCCGGGGCATTCTGCCGGTCGATCGGCATAGGGCTGCACTGACAGAACGCACTGAGGATGCTGGAGTGCGCGTGCTCAGCTCTGGCCCTCCTCCCAGAGGTATGGAGGAGTTACAACACATACTGTAGGGAGGGTGGAGTGCAGGCACGTATTCTTCCTGTTCTGTCCTTCGTGCTGGCCTTCAGATGGTGGGAGATGTATATTGGAGATGTGCTGCAGGTAATCTGTTGTGGATATGCACTGGCTGTTATTAAGCACACCTCTTTCCATGATACTGACCAGGTGAATCAATGTGAAAGCTATGATTTCTTATTGATATCAATTGTTAAATCCACTTCAACCAGTGTAGATGAATGGGAGCCAGGTTAAAGAAGGATTTTTAAGCGTTGAGACATGGCTTGTGTGTGCGCCATTCAAAGGGTAAATGGGCATGGCAATAGATTGTGCCTTTTGTAGGGGGTATGTGCCAAGTGTAGCGGTTTGTGTCAACTGCAACACTGCTGGATTTTTCATGCGCAACAGTTGTGTATCTAATGGTCCACCACCCAGTGCTGTAAAGTACTTATTTAAAAATACTTTAAAGTACTACTTAAGTTGCTTTTGGGTGATACAGGTACTTTACCATTTAAAACTTTTTTTTTTTACAACTTTTACTTCACTACATTTCTAAAGAAAAGAATGTACTTTTTACTCCATACAATATCCCTGACAACCAAAAGTTGAATGCTTAGCAGGTCAGAAAGTGTCAAATTCATGCAATTAAGAGAACATCCCTACTGCCTCTGATCTGGCCGACTCACTAAACACATGCTTTGTTTGTAAATTATGTCTGAGTGTGCTCCTGGCTATCCAAGAAAATTGTGATGTTTGCTTAATATAAGGATTTTTCAAATGTATTTATACTTTTACTTTTGATACTTAAGTATATTTTAGCAGTTACGTTTATTTGTGGCACTTGAGTATATTTACTTGTGGTACTTTTACTCAATTGGTATTTACTGGGTCTCTTTACTCAAGTATGACAATTGGGTACTTTTTCTGCCACCACTCAAAGGACATCCAGCCAACTTGACACAACCGTGGGAAGCGTTTGGAGTCAACATGGACCAGCATCCCTGGGGAACGCTTTCGACAACTTGTAGAGTCCATGCCCTGAGGAATTGAGGCTGTTCTAAGGAAGGTGTTCTCAATGTTTTGTACTGTTGTGTGCAGTCAGTTTTAGAACGTGCTGGCTCCCACTGGTGCTGCCAACATCTGTATTTTAATTTAGTACCCATATACTAAGCACATTCGATAATTGATGTTTTTATATTCCTGTGTTAGATGGCTTATTCAGCATTATTGATTACTGAAAAAGCCAATTTGTTTTTCCTGGAACAATTTTCCATCGGTTTCATACAATCATTGGAACGCATTACTGTATGAAATATTTACATGTTCAGTACCCTGCAGTATTCCTGTACCTCCTGAACAATAACAGCCTAGATTTTAACGCAACATAAATATCTTACAAATGGATGGCTACAAACAGCTTGTGTACAGCCTTCAGGATGGTAGAAATGGAAGCTCAACGAGTGAACAGTTTCTGTGGGTTGGCAGTACAGATTTTAGTAAATGGATTAGTGATGACAGTTCAACATTGTTCTCTCTGATACAGATGCTGAATGTTCTTAAAGCCACACTAAGCAGGTAATCAATCATGGGATGTTGGCCCTCCCCCTCTCCTTGGCTCCTCACCAATACTGTCCCACCCTGAGCAGAGATGGGAACAACCTGTGCTATCTGCAGTGCATATGTCTGAGATGAGCCAAGAAAATGTAATCAACCCTGCTTAATAGATGCAGCTGAGTGTTTAAAATGAGGTCTAATCTAAAACATGGCCTCCCAGTGACCAGACAAACGCTGAAGTCCAGCACTGTAGGTAAATATTTGTTTTCCCTAAAAGGAGGAATTCTAGTTAATGGGGACAGTGGGTGAGCGTTATTACTGCTCATAAGAAACCAAAAGATGAAAGAACTCTACTTCAAATCAAATTTATTTATATAGCCCTTCGTACATCAGCTGAAATCTCAAAGTGCTGTACAGAAACCGAGCCTAAAACCCCAAACAGAAAGCAATGCAGGTGTAGAAGCACGGTGGCTAGGAAAAACTCCCTAGAAAGGCCAAAACCTAGGAAGAAACCTAAAGAGGAACCAGGCTATGTGGGGTGGCCAGTCCTCTTCTGGCTGTGCCGGGTGGAGATTATAACAACATGGCCAAGATGTTCAAATGTTCATAAATGACCAGCATGGTCCAATAATAAGGCAGAACAGTTGAAACTGGAGCAGCAGCACGGCCAGGTGGACTGGGGACAGCAAGGAGTCATCATGTCAGGTAGTCCTGAGGCATGGTCCTAGGGCTCAGGTCCTCAGAGAAAGAAATATAGAGAGCACGCTTAAATTCACACAGGACACCGAATATCTGGAGTACTTCTCCTGTCCTATAACAAACTGACCCTAGCCCCCGACACAAACTACTGCGGCATAAATACTGGAGGTTGAGACCGGAGGGGTCAGGAGACACTGTGGCCCCATCCGAGGACACCCCCGGACAGGGCCAAACAGGAAGGATATAACCCCACCCACTTTGCCAAAGCACAGCCCCCACACCACTAGAGGGATATCTTCAACCACCAACTTACCATCCTGAGACAAGGCCGAGTATAGCCCACAAAGATCTCCGCCACGGCACAACCCAAGGGGTGGGGCGCCAACCCAGACAGGAAGATCACATCAGTGACTCAACCCACTCAGGTGACGCACCCCTCCCAGGGACGGCATGAAAGGGCCCTAGTAAGCCAGTGACTCAGCCCCTGTAATAGGGTTAGAGGCAGAGAATCCCAGTGGAAAGAGGGGAACCGGCCAGGCAGAGACAGCAAGGGCGGTTCGTTGCTCCAGAGCCTTTCCGTTCACCTTCCCACTCCTGGGCCAGACTACACTCAATCATATGACCCACTGAAGAGATGAGTCTTCAGTAAAGACTTAAAGGTTAAGACCGAGTCTGCGTCTCTGACATGGGTAGGCAGACCGTTCCATAAAAATTGAGCTCTATAGGAGAATTGTGATTCCACGTGATCATTTGTCAGCCTTGACTTGCAAGCCTCCATGTAATTAACAGTTGTCCTGCTATATGTTGGCTTATGTTTAGGAAGTCTTGGCCAAAGTTTGAATTGATGCATGCGTATCTACTTGCATTGCTTGAAGTTAGCCGCGTTACCATTCCTCATTCGAAGAGATCTTGAGCTCTGAAGGGTCCTCTTGAACCCACTTGTCGCAAGTGCACCCTGTCCATCTCAGAGTAATGGCAATTTGCACCCTTCACTTGCAGACTAAAGTTGTGAGAAATTTGAAGAAGTTTCCAAGCGTGTTATTTCAGTGAGTGTCGTAAAACTAGATTTAACTGTCTTTTCTAGTGTTTAATCACATTTTATTTGTCACATACACATGTTTAGCTGATATTATTGCGGGTGTAGCAAAATGCTTTTTTCTAGCTCCAACAGTGCAGTAATATCTAACAATTCACAATACACACAACCTAAAATGAAAATAATGTAATATATTAGGATGAGCAATGTCGGTGTGGCATAGAATACAGTATATACAAATTAAATGAGTCAACATTTTTAAAGTGACTATTGTTCCATTACTGAAGTGGCCAGGGATTTCACGTCTATGTACAGTTGAAGTCGGAAGTTTACGTACACTTAGGTTGGAGTCATTAAAAGTCGTTTTTCAACCACTCCACACATTTCTTGTTAACAAACTATAGTTTTGGCCACTCAGTTGTGTCATGCACAAAGTAGATGTCCTAAGTATATATTCCAACAATTGTTTACAGACAGATTATTTCACTATCACAATTCCAGTGGGTCAGAAGTGTACATGCACTAAGTTGACTGTGCCTTCAAACAGCTTGGAAAATTCCAGAAAATGCTGTCATGGCTATGGAAGCTTCTGTTAGGCTAATTGACATCATTTTAGTTAATTGGAGATGTACCTGTGGATGTATTTCAAGACCTACCTTCAAACTCAGTGCCTCTTTGCTTGACGACATGGGAAAATCCAAATAAATCAGCCAGGAACTAAAAAAATAAATAATTGTAGACCTCCAAGTCTGGTTCATCCTTGGGAGCAAGGTACCACGTTCATCTGTACAAACAGTAGTACGTAAGTATGAGGACCATGGGACCACGCAGCCGTCATACCGCACAGGAAGGAGACGCGTTCTGTCTCCTAGAGATGAATGTACTTTGGTGTGAAAAGTGCAGCTCAATCCCAGAACAACAGCAAAGGACCTTGTGAAGATGCTGGGGGAAACAAGTACAAAAGTATCAATATCCACAGTGAAACGAGTCCTATATGGACATCTGAAAGGCCGCTCAGCAAGGAGGAAGCCACTGCTCCAAAACCGCTATTAAAAAAGCCAGACTACGGTTTACCCCTGCACATGGGGACAAAGATCGTACTTTTTAGAGAAATGTCCTCTTCTGGTCTGATGAAACAATAATAGTTATATTTGGCGACAGCTTTAAGGTGCAGGGTTACGTAACCGGGTGGAAGCCGCCTAGTGATGGCTATTTATTAACAGTGATGGGCTTGAGATGGAAGCTGTTTTTCAGTCTCGGTCCCAGCTTTGATGCACCTGTACTGACCTCACCTTCTGGATGATAGTGGGGTGAACAGGCAGTGACTCAGGTTGTTGTCCTTGATGATCCTTTTTGGCCATCCTGTGACATCAGGTGCTGTAGGTGTCCTGGAGGGCAGGTAGGTTGCCCCCGGTGATGTTGGGCAGACCACACCACCCTCTGGAGAGCCCTGTGTTTGCGGGTGGTGCAGTTGCCATACCAGGCGGTGATACAGCCTGACATGAAGCTCTCAATTGTGCATCTGTAAAAGTTTGAGCGTTTTTAGGTGCAATATCAATTTTTTTCAGCCTCCTGACGTTATAGAGGCGGTGTTGTGCCTTCACCACACTGTCTGCGTGGGTAGGTGGACCATTTCAGATCGTCAGTGATTTGTACGCCGAGCAACTTGAAGCTTTCTAACTGCTCCACTGCAATCCCGTCAATGTGGATAGGGGCATGCTGCTGTTTCCTGAAGTCCACGATCAGTCCCTTTGTTTTGTTGACATCGAGTGAGGTTCTTCCTGGCACCACACTCCCAGGGCCCTTACCACCTCTATGTAGGCTCTCGTCATTGTTTGTAATCAGGCCTACTGCTGTTGTCTGCAAAATTGATGATTCAGTTGGAGGCGTGCGTGGCCACGCAGTCATGGGTGACCAGGGAGTACAGGAGGGGGCTGAGCACACATCCTTGTGGGGCCATTGTGTTGATCAGTGACGTGGCTGTTTCCTACCTTCACCACCTGGGGGTGGCCCTTCAGGAAGTGCAGGACCCAGTTGCACAGGGTGGGGATCAGACCCAGGGCCCCAAGATTAATAATGAGCATGGAGGGTACTATGATGTTGACCGCTGAGCTGTAGTTAATGAACAGCATTCTTACATAGGTTTTCCTCTTGTCCAGATGGGATAGGGCAGTGTGATAGCGACTGCATCATTGTGGATCTTTTGGGGCGGTAAGCAAATTGGACTGGGTCTAGGGTGTCATGTAAGGTAGAGATTCTAGGATCCTTTACTAGCCTTTTTAAAGCACTTCATGATGACAGACGTGAGTGCTAAGGGGCAATAGTCATTTAGTTCAGTTACCTTTGCTGTCTTGGGTACAGGAACAATGGTGGACATCTTGAAGCAAGTGGGAACAGCAGACTGGGATAGGGAAAGATTGAATCTGTCAAACACTCCAGACAGCTGGTCGGCGCATGCTCTGAGGACACGGCTAGGAATGCCGTCTGGGCCGGCAGCCTTGAAAGTGGTTAACACGCTTAAATGTCAGAGAGCCCACAGTCCTTGGTAGTGGGCCGCGTCGGTGACTCTGTATTATCCTCAAAACGGGCGAAGGTGTTTAAACTTGTCCGGTAGCAAGATGTCGGTGTCCACGACGTGGCTGGTTTTCCCTTTGCATTCCGTGATTGTCTGTAGACCCTGCCACATACGCCTCATGTCTGAGCCATTGAATTGCGACTCCACTTTGTCTCTACTGACGTTTTTGCCTGTTTGATTGCCTTACAGAGGGAGTAACTACACTGTATTCTGCCATATTCCCAGTCACCTTGCCATGGTTAAGTACGGTGGTTTGCAAGGCTAGAATTGCTGACAGTTTGTGATTTACCAGAGGGTTTGGACAGACCATGTACCTTCACCACAAAGTCCTTTCCCTTGCTCCTGTCCCAACCGGTCTCTCAGCACTGTTATCGGTCAGCGGGGTGCCCTGTTCTGCTTCAGTTTAGCCAGATGAAGCAGCATCCCAAACACAATTCAGATGATCGATAGGAGCTTCCTGTCAATTGTTAGGAGCTTCCTGTCACTTTCCACGATCTGCAGCCCCTTATGCAATGCACTGAGCCCTCATGTGTGCTTTCAGAGCCCAGATTTAAGGTGTGAAGTTTATTTTGCTGATGAGGATTCACTATTTATTTACTTTGGATGTCCTCTTGCTGTGTGCTTGTGGTTAATCTACAATGATAAGCTGAAAAAGAGGATATTCAAAACAAGACAGACCCATCCTAAGTCCTCCATTTTAAGTGTCCCATCACTGGCCCTTACTCCCACTAACCACAAAATGTCCGCCCCACTTTGGGGTTGGCGGGGCTGGTCCTTAAGGACTCCCAAAGAGCAGATTGTGAGTTTCCATGGTGACATAGTGGCCATAAAATGCTGGGCAGGGCTCCAGTCCTCTGGGCCTGTACTGGCTGAACGGTCTGGATGCTTTTTAAAATTAATAATAGATTAGTTGACGTATGTTTTGATTTCCGCCTGTCCCTAGTACCCATCAACTGTTAGTTTTGTCTGGCTGCTTGTTTGTTAGTAAGGCTTGATGATATCAGTGTAGTTTTAGCCGTATAAACTTTTTTTGCTACTTTTATATATCTGTGACATCATGCTATTGTTTGTTCGTAGTCGCCATTCTGACTGGACTGAAGGGCCTCACCCACAGACTATGGGCCTTATTCTCTCCCAAAGTACTTTTTTTTAAAATTTAATTTGTTTTATTTTTTCATTCCAAGCCCATGAGTGACAGATGAGCTTAATTCGGGCTATGCTACACAGCCTTGTGAAATTTGTTGTTCACAGTCGAAGCGTCTGTGCTGTCAATTGGGCCATCTGTTTTGTGAAACTATCAATGGGTCTATTCTCATGTGCTAGGAAATTATAATTATTTTGAGGACTAATTCTCTCTCAGATTTGTGTGAATGTGTAGCTCTGGAAAACCTCGGCTAGATTTGTCTACATTAGCTAGCTGGAGGGTTGTCAGGGTCATCTTGGTCATGTCAGATATCATTCATTAGGGATTTTGTCCCGGCCTTAATGGCTTTTAGTTTTTTTTTTTGACCAGGGAACTGCTGTAGAATATTTCCTTTCTTTGATCAGATGAACTAATTGATTTGTGGTTGATGTAACCTAGTTCATCAATAAAACATATTTGGCATCAGCTTCTTTAAACTGGCCTTTTATTATTCAGGACAGGGAAGCGTTCCTCTGAAATGAAATATCCACAGTGCAGTTGGCAGAGTCTGTTACCCAGCTGTTCATCTTGCCTGATGTGGACCAGAAGCCAACTGGAAGACGTATGGTCACTTAATGCCTGGTTTATTTACAGTACCACGTGGCTTGTCTGTTAAGGGGATTATCCTCTAATTTGTAGAACCTGGGTTAATGGCATACCAGGCGTGACATGAAAGTGGCCAAGATCCAACAAAAATCCAACAAGTGGTAGTGTTGAGGTGATGGATGTGTAGACTGGAGTGGTGGTCGAGCATCCCTGTCTCTCTTGTGCGATGAGAAACTTCTTCTTCACCTCCAAAACAGACTCCTGAAGTGGCGTTTTAAAGGCTAGTGCTATCGGATCATGGGACGTCCCTAACTCCTACCATAACCATTTTGGTATGGTTATCATATGTTTGCTTGGTAATTCTCTGTTCGCCTACCCATCCTCTATCCTCTCAGCTGCCACACTGCCCCCTGCGCCTGTGGACATGACTTGCTAATGACTTTGCCCTCTAAGCACAGATCAAAACTGTCTAGAACTATTACTTATGTTCTAGGTTTAAAGTCCCCCGATCCCTAAAGCCTGTAGCCTGCCGCTGGCCTCCCACCCCAACCTGCTCCCCCCACCCGTGCATGGAGAGGAGTGGCTGTTTTTGGGTCTGAGGGAGAAGAGAGCCTTTTGGCAGCAGGGCTGGTGGAGTTGCGTAAGTGTAGGAAATCTGTGGGAGGGAGCGTTTGAGTGTTTGTACTCTGAGTAGAGTGGGAGGGAGAGTAATGTTATCCAGACCATAGTGTGCCTGGAGAATGCACCGTTTCTGCCTGTGCCCTGGCTAGGGATACAGTGTTCGGCTTTCAATATATTTGCAACGTTTCAGTTTAAATCTCTTTAAATGTGTTAACTATTGCTGCTCTATTGCATACTCGCACAAGGTACCAAAAATGCCGCTCAGCTTGGATAATGGTACTGTAAATGGCTGATATGGTTTGGAAAATATTGGCGTGATACTGCTGTACTTAGTAAGTCCACTGGCCTATGTGTTTCTGCCTATATGGAGAGTCCTTTGTTGGCCTTCTCGTCAGGTTGAGCAGTGTTTATGGAACTAATAGTGGGGAAAAAGGGGCCTGGTAATTTAAAATGCATGGCTCTCTAACTGCCTGACACTAACATTGCTATATAGCTCACTAACTCTAATGTTCTCACTTTCCCAAAATGTTTAGAGAACCAGATATTAAAGTGTTTTGCAAGGGAAAACCATCACATCTTGCGGTGAGCTGACCCGGATAGATTTATAATCCCCTTTTCTCCTGTCAAAGTTCCATTCAAACAGGCACATTGTAGTTTCAGGAGAATAGTCTTGCAAAGGAATCGGAAGCGTTTGCGACGTGCTCCACAATACAGATGGATGATATAGCCTGTAACCTTTGACCTTACATGATGCATATATATTGCCACAAGCCTCAATTTTTAAGCCTAGCCTATATATCATTGACTGCTTTTATAGTTGATAGTGTTCCTGTAGATGTGGGTTTGTGTAGACGTTTCATTTAGATTGTAGTGGGGTGTTCATTTGTCTTTTGTTGCCGGTCAGTGCAGCCATCGTAGCTTGTTTGCCTTCCCTGTTGGTGTTCTTGCCAATGTGTTTAGTCTCGGTGCAATGGATCCTGTCCTTTCTCCAGGTCTGTCTGTGTATAATGGAATGCAGTTCAGTGAGATGTCTGTTTTATGGTCTGTGTTGGCGCTGACAGGGAGGGGAGTCTAAGGAGCTGCAGCAGTCATGGGAAATGGAGGACTGTTACATAACATCTTCTCAGCAACTCACAATGCCTAGAATGCAGCACGGCAACTCACAATGCCTAGAATGCAGCACGGCAACTCACAATGCCTAGAATGCAGCATGGCAACTCACAATGACTAGAACGTAGCACTTGCTATATACCACCATTGGTAGGCAATTTGATTTTGAGTCCACCACCATAGTGTTGGACTTGCGTATCATGAAGAAGGGGTGTCAGATGTCAATCAGAATTCAGCCATATACTCTCTCAACCTTACTTAGCCCATCACAGCCACTTTGATTTAACTGGCTCGGTGACATTAAAGTGACTAGCATCTATGATACTTGGCTCTTGCATTATAAGCATAATGATGGTCCTTTTATATTCTACTAGTGAGAATACCTCCACAGTGAACCACTGCGAGTGGTGACTGGACGGGCTAAGTAAGGTTGTGAGTATATGGCAGAATTCTGATTGACAGCTGGCACCCCTCGTTCATGATGCGCAAGGCCAACACTATGATGGCTGGAGGATGACTGACACATGTATTCCTCTGAACAAATGGGGGGAAGGAAGGTCAGAGATGGGCTTTCCTCATGAGAGATACACAACCCCACCCACAACACTCAGGCCTTCCTTCATAATTAATCCTCACAGCAGGAGTGTATTTACCAGGAGACTACTGTAGTGCTGTTGGCCTCCATGAGCAGTCGAACGCTATCTGAACTGAGCATGCATGAACGTGATGGAGACCGGCACAACGGAATAATCTCTGTGCGCTCATCTGATTCGCATTGAACAGCGTATTTTATTAATGTTAAAACACTTTGGGTTCATGTGATTGGCTGAGCCGTCGCCAGGCAATCTCCCTTCCGCTTACGTCAGTAAGACCGGAGCCTTTGTTTGTTAAGAGGCTTCTTGGGGCTGAGTGTCAGTTTGGCAGGCAGACTGAAGAAATTATAATTATCTGGGCACCAGCCTTTGAAGTACGTACGTATGCACATACCCAGCCATTTGAAAACACAGACCCACTCGTCATATTTGGCATGCCAGAAAACTCCCTTGAGTAGGTTTATCACGGCTTCAACACGCATCCCATCCACCACTAAATCATTAGACACGACCCTGTAAGCTCCTCGAGGCCCTCAGTCTAATGAGGTGATGACGTGTGACTCCCTCCATTCCACTGGTCCCACTGTGGCCATCGTTGCACTCTCGCTCTGTTGGAATCCTCATATGAAGAGTGGAGGTGAGTGGGAAACGGTCTCCGTTTACTATCAGAGGGAATGACTGAAGGTATTTAATGAGGACTGGGTTGTGCAGTTTGATGTTAACATTGTAGAAAGGCTAGATTTTGTTTGTCACCGACGGCGAATACTGCAGCTGAGTTCGTCTGGTCAATGATGTCATCTTCAGACTGACAATACTGCACAATGCACTCCCAATGATTGGCCCCTGGAACTATTGAGAAGAGTGCACTTCCTCTTATTGACTGTTGGATGTATTTAAGATTACCTCTTAGTTTCCAAAGGCACACCCCTCCCCTCTCGGGCTGGGACAGTCACTGCGTTGTCTGTGTCACATTCTTTTACGACACATGACATTGCAGTCCGGAAGCCAGTGAATGGCTGACTTGATTCCAGCCGGGCTGTGGTTTATCTCTGCGGGGCCACAAAGGGAGGTTGTTATCTGGCCCCTGATGCCAGCACCATAGGAGCTGTGGAGAGTGAATAATCACCATGGAGAGCCATGCTAGGTCACTGAAGAACTGGCCTGGGCAACTCGACAAGTGCCTGTTCAGAATTCCTAATCACTCTTAATGGCTATGATGATGCCTGTTAAGAATCGTGAGGATGAGTGTCTGAGTGTTCATAGTTTGACATGTTTATTGTCTCGTAAATAAAGTTTCCACATTGCTCTGCTGTCAGGTTTTCTTATGTAAACTGTATATAGCATTAACATGCTATGTGAACATGTTTAGTTAATGTTATTTTCTAATCTCCATCTTGCTTATAGCTACAGTATCTATAAGTGACTGTTATTCCTTGGTGAATTCATGTTATTGTGCCTATAGAAGCCTCTGATAAAAACAGGCATGTATCTTTTTAAACTTTATCACACAAAAAAACAACGTTACAACCGCTTAAGTCATTAGCTGTCAATTTCTTGGATAACCTAATAACCAGGCTGGAATGTTGAGACAGGGAAAACCACAAAGATCTTGTGACCAATGTTTTTGATCTTTTAGTGGTCTCCGTGTGTTATTCTCATCACGTTCTGGTGTATTTCTCCTTATTAATTTAGTCCTATATCCCAGATGGTATTGTAGCCATACGGTCACCAGTTTGACCTGCCCTTATATGTGGTGTACATTATTATCAAAGGATGCCTGTTTATGGTCTGGATAGATTTTAAATAATTCAACTAGGCATTCCACAGTGGATCCTGGAACTTGACCAGAATAGGTAATGTCCTGAAGTTAGCCTCCCTTATCTGGGCACTGGTGTAGGCGTCACCTTAAGAGTACAGGCTTGGATGGAGTAGTCGCGAGGATTTGGCCTGGACCAAAGCCTTTCTGGTCTCAAGTCTGAATGTGTCCACATGAATTACTTGAGCAATTCCCTGTTTCTTACACCATGAAGTGAAGGGATAGCATGCTGCGCTAAGAATATTGAAACTCTGCTCCAGAGACTGTCACTTCAAAGTGTTTGTGTACCTTGGTCGATGGGGACGGTCTTTATCCAAGCAACATGGACTGAAACTCACCGGCTGTTCAACATAGCCCAGATGCTGTAGCTACAGTATAACCACTCACTGTATTCTTCTGAAATGCTCTGTATACAATGAATGGGGAAATCTCGATTGTGCCAGAGCGAATTGCACACATTCCCCACATCCCACAAATACCCATCATAGTCAGTGTTTTACTGTACTAGCTATGTAGAGCCAGGGAGTGAGGCTAAATTGGTTGTATGATCTACAGCTTGAAGGAGTGTACAATTTTTAAAAAATGTGTGGGAGATGTGCTTATGAATTTATTTGCTTAAGCTTCTTTCTAATTATTCATTTTCACACGTGGGTGTCTCCCCTAGGAATGGGGGAGAATGATTAAATAACCCAAAAACTCAATCTTATGTGTGAATATGAAAATGTGACATGTATCCACGTGAGTAAGTAGAGCTGTGATAACCTGAAGTCAAATTCGGTGTACAGTGGAGATTTGCATGTGGGCGTAATGAATGATCCGTCCAGCCGTGTCCCTCAGGGTAGGGAATAATGTATGCCAAGGCAAAGTGCAGGTTGTGTAGGTGCTGAATACGATCCTGTGACTGGCTTTTCTAGACCATCTGGAATACTGAAGTTTAAGTGAAGTTGACTCTGGATGAGGTTGCAGTGAGCAAGCTTTCAGAGCCTCTATTGGGTTCAACAGAAAAAAGCAACTGGAGACATTCCGGAAACGGCAAACAATGCCTCTTCATAGTATAGAACTCTGTTTTCACAGGTTCAAGCTGTAGCAATAAGATATTTACACATTTATAGCAAATTAAGTGAATGTAGGTAATCTAGTATAAAACTACACCTGCTGTTTTTTTTTTTTTTGCATATTTGACAAAGCCCTTTGACTGAAATGTTTTATTTTTAACCCTTCAATGGTTTTCTATTCCTGTGAACTATCATGGTTGTTTTCTCTTGATCAAGTAAATAGTAATGTTTCGTACTTGCGTTTGTGTTATGCTTGGCAGCCTTGTAGAGTAGGCCGAGAAGGAACAGTGCCATTTCAGTTTGCAGCAAAGGCTCTTGCTGTTTGGTATCCATGGAGATCTTTAGTACGATCTTGATAAAGGCCCTTTTCAATACAGTCACTGAAATGTTTCTATTTAGGAGACTAGAGAGCGAGAGGAAACAAAAACATAAGTATTATAAAGTGCTGGATAAAAACATTGCGCATGAGGGAGAAGGACAAATCAAAAAAATTGCAAGTAATCAAGTCACTCGTGCAGTGACAACATTTCAAAGCCTTCATTGTTTACGGCTTATGCATAGCAATAAAATTATTGACGCATTGCGGCTGGAAGGCTGTTGTAGCGGCTGGAAGGCTGTTGTAGCGGCTGGAAGGCTGTTGTAGCGGCTGGAAGGCTGTTGTAGCGGCTGGAAGGCTGTTGTAGCGGCTGGAAGGCTGTTGTAGCGGCTGGAAGGCTGTTGTAGCCACGAAGTCACTGAGTTAAAATAAAATCATACTATGCATAAGCTGTTAACAACAAAGGCTTTTTAAGATGACAGATCTGTTTGGCTACACATGCAGCTTTAAGATAAGTATTGAGAAAGCCCCCCCCCCCAATTCTTAAATAGCATTGGGGTCAATGTAAACAATTACAAAATGCTAATCATAGTCTAATGAGGCAATCATCTATTCACATTCCCCCAGGTTTTAAGAGCATTCCATGCCAGAGTTCTACATTCTAGGCTTATATTGACACAATGTTGACCTCTATTGATGTGCCAGCCTGCAAATCAGTCTATTTCACCCCTGATGTCCTCATTTTGAGCCTGTGCTCAGAGGGAAATTATTAGATTATTCCCCATTAGCCAGCAGTTGGTAAGGCTTAACCCTGATTTTAAAGGATGTTGCTGTAATGTTTCAGTTTGTTTTTGTGTACGAGGTCTCTGCGTGTCTGTACCATCAGTGTCTGTGTGCAGTGCACTGTCATAGATAATGAATACATCCTCTGTAGACTTGTCAGTGTAGTCTGTAATAGAATGACCCGAGAGCTAGATGGACAGATGGATGGATACAAGCTGAGGTACAATATGTTGAAGGTCCTCAATAGACTGTTATTGAGAGGACAACTTTATTGCAATATCATCTCTCCTCTAGTCTCCTTTTTTGAGGTTTTCACCCTCTACCACCGCAGGCTAAAAATATATATTTTAGATGTGTAGCTCTATCTACTGCCCTACGTGCGTATACATCTAGATTTGAGGTGGTGGGACTGAGCTACTTTTATGAAGCAGGTTTAGGATTCTATACTGGACAAAAATATAAATGCAACGTGCAACAATTTCAAAGATTTTATGAGTTACAGTTCATATAAGGAAATCAGTCAATTTATATAAATTCATTAGGCCCTAATCTATGGATTTCACATGACTAGGAATACAGATATGCATCAGTTGGTCACAGATACCAAGAAAAGGTTGGCGCGTGGATCAGAAAACAAGTTGGTATCTGTTGTGACCACTATTTGCCTCATGTAGATCGACCCATCTTTATATAGAGTTGATCAGGCTGTTGATTTTGGCCTGTGGAATGTTGTCCCACTCCCCTTCAATAGCTGTGCGAAGTTGTTGGATATTGTGTGTTCCAGTTCCCATCAGTTGTACACGTAGATCCAGAGCATCCCAAACATGCTCAATGGGTGACATGTCTGAGTATGCAGGCCATGGAAGAACAGTAATTTTCCCCTTGGAGGAATTGTGTACAGATCCTTGCGATATGGGGCTGTGCATCATCATGCTGAAACATGAGGTGACAGTCGCGGATGAATGATACGACAGGGCCTCAGGATCTTGTGCATTCAAATTGCCATTGATAAAATGCAATTATGTTCATTTTCCGTAGCTTATACATGTTCATACCATAACCCCACCACCACCATGGGGCGCTCTGTTCACATTGACATCAGCAAACAGCTTGCCCACACAACGCCATACATGTGGTCTGCGGTTGTGAGGCCGGTTGGATGTACTGCCATATTGTCTAAAATGACGTTGGAGGCTGCTTATGGTAGAGAAATTAATATTAAATTCTCTGCAAATGGCTCTGGTGGACATTCCTGCAGTCAGCATGCCAATTACGCGCTCCCTTAACTTGAGATCTGTGGCATTGTGTTGTGACAAAACTGCACACTTTACAGTGATCATGAGGTTTAATCACCTTCTTGATAAGCCACACCTGTCAGGTGGATGGATTATCTTGGAAAAGGGGAAATGCTCACTAACAAGGATGTAAGCAAATTTGTGTACAATTTGAGAAGCTTTGTGCGTGAATTTTTTTGGGGGATCTTTTTTTTTTAAGCTCATGAAACATGGGACCAACACCGTACTTGTTGCATTAAAATGTAGTATCCAGCCATACTACTTCTGAGCCAAACCCATTACATACTGCAAACACTCATGCAATCTAGCAAAGATGTGGAGTGGAGAACATTAGCTTCGCAAAGTGGCCTGATCCCAGAGCTTACATTAAACATTGCCCTGTGCAGCGGGATCAGATGGCTTTGCGAGACTTGAGTTGGCTTGTAAAATCCGATTCCGATAGCTCTCAACCATCAATAGTGGTTGGTCCCTCTGGTCTGGTTAAGTACTGCACTGTGAGACCGGTGTTGATGTCCAGCATCGCTTATGGTGCGCTGCTCGTGTCCAACGCTTGCAGTGCGCTGTTTTCACCACTAGATACCTTTCTGCTGTGTTGTCCTTAAATGTGTGTCTGAGTCTTGGTGTTAATCTCTTCTACTGCCACTGCTGGTCATCACCATGCAGTCTCCTCCCCATGTCCTGACAATTTTGTGTGTGTGGTTTACGTACACATTAGAGACATACAGTTCATGCCATTTTAATTATGAGTAAAAATTCCCTGTTTTAGGTCAGTTAGGATCACCACTTTATTTTAAGAATGTGAAATGTCAGAATAATAGAGCATAGAGCTTTTTTATTTCTTTCATCACATTCCCAGTGGGTCAGAAGATTACATGCACTCAATTAGTATTTGGTAGCATTGCCTTTAAATTGTTTAACTTGGGTTAAACGTTTCAGGTAGCCTTCCACAAGCTTTCCACAAGTTGTGTCAATTTTGGCCTATTCCTCCTGACAGAGCTGTCGTAACAGTCAGGTTTGTAGGCCTCCTTGCTCGCGCACTTTTTTCAGTTCTACCCACATCTTCTATGAGATTGAGGTCAGGGCTTTGTGATCCAATACATTGACTTTGTTGTCCTTAAGCCATTTAGCCACAAATGTGGAAGTATGCTTGGGGTCATTGTGCATTTGGAAGACCCATTTGCGACCAAGATTTAACTTCCTGACTGTCTTGATGTTGCTTCAATATATCCACATAATTTTCCTGCCTCATGATGCCATCTATTTTGTGAAGTGCACCAGTCCCTCCTGCAGCAAAGCACCCCCACAACATGATGCTGCCACCCCCGTGCTTCACGGTTGGGATGGTGTTCTTTGGCTTGCAAGCCTCTTCCCTTTTCCTCCAAACACAACGATGGTCATTATAGCCAAACAGTTCTATTTTTGTTTCATCAGACCAGAGGACATTTCTCCAAAAAGTACGATCTTTGTCCCCGTGTGCAGTTGCAAACTGTAGTCTGGCTTTTTTATGGCGGTTTTGGAGCAGTGGCTTCTTCCTTGCTGAGCGGCCTTTCAGGTTATGTCTATCGGACTTGTTTTACTGTGGATATACAGTAGATTATACTTTTTTACCTGTTTCCTCCAGCATCTTCCCAAGGTCCTTTGCTGTTCTGGGATTGATTTGCACTTTTCGCACTAGGGGACAGAACACATCTCCTTCCTGAGCGGTATGACGGCTGCGTGGTCCCATGGTGTTTATACTTGCGCACTATTGTTTGTACAGATGAATGTGGTACCTTCAGGCGTTTGGAAATTGCTCCCAATGATGAACCAGACTTGTCAATTAGCCTAACAGAAGCTTCTAAAGCCATGATATTTTCTGGAATTTTCCAAGCTGTTTAAAGGCACAGTCAACTTAGTGTATGTAAACTTCTCACCCACTGGAATTGTGATACAGTGAGATGTGAAATCTGTGAAAAAATACTTGTCATGCAAAGTAGAGGTCATAACCGACTTGCCAAAACTACAGTTTAACAAGAAATTTTGAGTGGTTGAAAAACAAGTTTTAAAGACTCCAACGTATGTAAACTTCCGACTTCAACTGTATCTTCTACACGGTTGCACAGGCTGTGTTAACCCACTTCAGCAGCACACTATCCCAGAGGCAGTGTATTTTTAGCCTAGCAACACAGTCTAGTTTTAGTGGTTGTTAAGCAAAGAGGTGGGTGGTACAACACAACTCTCTCCATCTTGTCCCCACTTCACACTGTCCTGTGGCACATCTGCACAGGGATAGGAGTGAAAAACAATTACTATGCCATGCCTCTGTGATAAGGGCTGACATATATAATGCAAACGTTGACGTGAATATGTTTTTCATTTGCGCAGCATGCATGTTTTAGCCATGTGTTTCTCCTATGACTACAACTCTGCTGTCCCTCAGACAGACACTAGTCAGAGCACCATTGTCCAGTGCTTGCTGACTGTTGGTGTTCAGATGGACTTCACTTCTGGAGGGATTTGCTGAGCTCATCAGGCTAACACTGGCCTGTCCCAGTCTGGTCAAGGACTGTCTGACTGTAGCAGAGCACAGGGCCTAGAATTGGGAGTGGGGAAGACTGCTGAGACTGCAATGAGCATATTTTTTTGGTGGAGCTTACTGATGGTGGTGGGTACTGGTTACTAGAGTTGAGAGGCTTTTAGATTTGGTGTGTAAACTATTTGCGTTTGTATGTTTTTATGTTGTAATTAGTCATACTCTGCTTTGATCTGTATGACATGTCAAATGTAATGTTGCTGAGAAATATTTATAGTTTACCAGGAAAGTTTAGAAAATGCTGTGTGATATTGTCCTACAATACAATAAAACATATTTTTGTATTTGGTGTTGTTGGACAAATTGTAAGACATTTGTCTAACTTTCTGTTTTATAGGTGCTCTGAAAGCCATCTCATTGAGTTTAATGAGCCCTCTCAGTTTTTTCCATTTGCCAACAATGTAGAATGAAGCTTTTTAACTATGTTGGAGTAGTAACATTTAATCACCAGGAGGTGGTACTACAAACAAGCTTTACAAATTCACACAACTTGTCTGAAACATTAGGGGGAGATGACTTAATCTCTGATTAGTAAGAATCTCTATAACCAAAGCCATATCAGCATTGAAACTTACAATATACTTTAAGGTGTTGAGATTAAAGACCAATGTTAGGATGTAGTGGGAAAAGCTATGTACATATGCTTAACACACCATTGACTGATTGTATGTAAAACCATCAAACATCTGATCATTTTCCTAAACACGTCATGTCCTCTGTGTCCACAGGGCTTCATGTGAAGCGGCCGATGTGTGACAGTTGAAGGGTCAGGATGACATCCGTAGCCGCTGATTTCGACCACATGGAGATCCAGCAGCAGCAGTATAGTAGCGACACAGTCAACAAGCGCTGGGATGTTGACGAGTGGGACAACGAGAACAGCTCGGCCAGGCTGTTTGAACGCTCCCGCATCAAGGCCTTGGCAGGTAGGAACCAGAACTACAACACTACTGGATCCGAGGACCGTCTTACACATGGATATACTGTTTACATTGTCCTTTCCAGCACTGTTCCAGCAACTACTGTGAATACATAACCAGACAAATTTAGTACAGATTGGCTCGGCTCAGTAAGGTTCTACTCAGTAGTGTGAAAAGCAACTCTGTCCCCTCTTCCAATCCTACTGTCTGGTCATAGACATACTAAACACTAGGGGACAGCACAGGCCCCAACTGGCACCGCACAAGCTGCTTCTATTCCATAAATGGGTTACAGATATACAGTATACTACTTTATCACGGGGTCAGGCTGGACTACGGCTATCCTTTGGCTACTGTTGAACCAATCTGATGAAGTTGCTGTGCGATATAGGATTAAGCTGTATTCCTGCTTGTTAATTGGGATTGTTACTCTTTAATGTCATTGTGGTGAGTGTGACCACTGCTTCTTTGAGGATTGGTGGACAGAGTTACAGAATAGCCGTTGGGGAGGAATTGGCTCCGGGTTCAAGTTCTTGATCTCTGATCTGTGATGTAGAGAAAATAAATATAATATCATACAGGAAGTGGCCAAAGCCCTGTGTTGGAGATAAATTATACACCGATGAAGCGTTGTAGATCAAATGTCAATTGTAAAGCCATATCTTCCTGCCCTAGGACCTATGTGGCACTGTTGTGGTTCCAATATACCCTTCTCTTAATGCTAACCAGAATTTTGGCTCACCCAGACTTTGAAGAGTCCACCTACTGTACCTCCCTACAGTATACAGTGCCTTCGGAAAGTATTCAGACCTATAATTTTTTTTTTTATTAGTCATACTCTAAAATGTGGTGATCTACACACAATGCCCCATAATTACTAAGCAAAAAAGGGAAATATTACATTTACATAAGTATTCAGATCCTTTACTCAGTACTTTGAAGCACCTTTTGGCAGTGATTACAGCCTCGAGTCTTGGGGATGATACAAGCTCGGCAGATCTGTCTCCCATTCTTCTCTGCAGACCCTCAAGCTCTGTCAGGTTGGATGGGGAGCATTGTGGCACAGTTATTTTCAGGTAGGTATTTTTAGGGTCGTTGTCCTGTTGGAAGGTGAACCTTCGCCCCAGTCTACAGTGCATTGCGAAAGAAACTCTGAGACTATCACAGTGCAGGTGCATTTATACGGAGACTTGATTACACACAGGTGGATTGTATTTATCATCATTAGTCATTTAGGTCAACATTGGATCATTCAGAGATCCTCACTGAACTTCTGGAGAGAGTTTGCTGCACTGAAAGTAAAGGGGCTGAATAATTTTGCATGCCCAATTTTTCAGTTTTTGATTTGGTAAAAAAGTTTGAAATGTCCAATAAATGTCGTTCCACTTCATGATTGTGTCCCACTTGTTGTTGATTCTTCACAAAAAAATAGTTTTATATCTTTATGTTTGAAGCCTGAAATGTAGCAAAAGGTCGCAAAGTTCAAGGGGGCCGAATACTTTCGCAATGCACTGTAAGGCCCTGAGCGCTCTGGAGCAGGTTTTCATCAAGGATCTCTCTGTAATTTGCGCTGTTCATCTTTCCCTCGATCCTGACTAGTCTACCAGTCCCTGCCGCTGAAAAACATCCCCACAGCATTATGCTGCCACCACCATGCTTCACCGTAGGGATGGTGCAAGGTTTCCTCCAGACGTGGCACTTGGCATTCCGGCCAATGAGTTCAATCTTGGTTTCATCAGACCAGAGAATCTTGTTTCTCATGATCGGAGAGTCCTTTAGGTGCCTTTTGGCAAACTCCAAGCAGGCTGTCATGTGCCTTTTACAGAGGAGTGGCTTCTGTCTGGCCACTCGACCATAAAGGCCTGATAGGTGGAGTGCTGCAGAGATGGTTGTCCTTCTGGAAGATTCTCCCATCTCCACAGAGGAACTCTAGAGCTCTGTCAGTGACCATCGGGTTCTTGGTCACCTCCCTAACCAAGGCCCTTCTCCTCCGATTGCTCAGTTTGCCTGGGAGGCCAGCTCTAGGAAGAGGTCTTTGTGGTTCCCAACTTCTTCCATTTAAGAATGATGGAGGCCACTGTTAGGGACCTTCAATGCTGCAGACATTTTTTTTTAGTACCCTTCCCAAGATCTATGCCTCAACGCTCTACGGACAATTCCTTCTACCTCATGACTTGGTTTTTGCTCTGACATGCACTGTCAACTGTGGGACCTTACATAGACAGGTGTGTGCCTTTCTAAATCATGTCCAATTAATTAAATTTATGGCAGGTGTGGTACAATCAAGTTGTAGGACATTCTCAAGGATGATCAATTGAAACCGGATGCACCGGAGCTCAATTTCAAGTCTCATGGCAAAAGGTACGAATACTTATGTGCAGTTGAAGTCGGAAGTTTACGTACACGTAGGTTGGAGTCATTAATACTTGTTTTTCAACCACTCCACAAATGTCATGTTAACAAACTGTAGTTTTGGCAAGTGTCTTAGGATATCTACGTTGTACAAGTCATTTTTCCAACAATTGTTTAGACAGTGAATTGTAAGTGAAATAATCTATCACAAATCCAGTGGGGCTAAGTTGACTGCCTTTAAACAGCTTGGAAAATTCCAGAAAATGATGTCATGGCTTTAAAAGCTTCTGTTAGGCTAATTGACATAATTTGAGTTAATTGTACCTGTGGATACCTTCAAACCCAGTTCCTCTTTTTGCTTGACATCATGGGGAAATCAAAAGAAATCAGCCAGGACCTCAACATTATTATTTTTTAGACCTCCAAGTCTGGTTCATCATTGGGAGCAATTTCCAAATGCCTGAAGGTACCACGTTCATCTGTACAAACAATAATACGCAAGTTTAAACACCATGGGACCACGCAGCTGTCATACCGCTCAGGAAGGAGATGTGTTCTGTCCCCGAGGAAATCCCAGAGGAAATTGGTACAAAACTATCTATATCCACAGTAAAACGAGTCCTATATCGACATAACCTGAAAGGACGCTCAGCAAGGAGGAAGCCACTGCTCCAAAAC
Organism: Oncorhynchus mykiss; assembly: GCF_057628025.1. NCBI lineage: Eukaryota > Metazoa > Chordata > Actinopteri > Salmoniformes > Salmonidae > Oncorhynchus > Oncorhynchus mykiss. The sequence goes on along the minus strand of NC_143022.1, from coordinate 82,740,801 downwards.
CGCCATTAAAAAAGCCAGAAGCACGGGGGTGGCAGCATCATGTTGTGGGGGTGCGTTTCTGCAGGAGGGACTGGTGCACTTAACAAAATAGATGGCGTCATGAGGATGGAACATTATGTAGACATATTGAAGCAATATCTCAAGACAGTCAGGAAGTTAAAGCTTGGTTGCAAATGGGTTTTCCAAATGGATAATGACCCCAAGCATACTTCCAGAATTGTGGCAAAATAGCTTAAGGACGACAACAATCGAGGTATTGGAGTGGCCATCACAAAGCCCTGATCTCAATCCTATAGGCAATTTGTGGGCAGAACTGAAAAAGTGTGCACGAGCAAGGAGGCCTACAAACCTGACCCAGTTACACCAGCTTTGTCAGGAGGAATGGGCCAAAATTCACCGAACTTACTGTGGGAAGCTTGTGGAAAGCTACCTGAAACGTTTGACCCAGTTAAACAACTTAAAGGCAATGCTACCAAATACTAAATGAGTGTATGTAAACTTCTGACCCACTGGGAATGTGATGAAAGAAATCAAATCTGAGATGAATCATTCTCTACTATTATTCTGTCATTTCACTTTCTTTAAAATAAAGTGGTGATCATAACTGACCTAAGACGAGGAATTTTTACTCTGATTATATGTCAGGAATTGTGAAACTGAGTTTAAATGTATTTGGCTAAGGTGTATGTAAACTTCCAACTTCAACTGTAAATAAGATATTTCTGTTTTTTACTTTTAATTCATTCGCAAACATTTCTACACTTTTTTTCACTTTGTCATTATGGGGTGTTGTGTGTGTAGATTGATGAGAAACATTTTATTTAATCACTTTTAGAATGAGCCTGTAACGTAACAATGGGCAAAAAGTGAAAGGGTCTGAATACTGTCCCTGCTGAGATGTTCTACACTTGCCACCCAGTAGCTGCAGACTTGTTTTTGAGGTTCCATGTTTTCTAGGCCAATATGCTAGTGTTCCACTTAATTAAATAATTCACCTTCCTCTTAAATATGCAGGAGGTGGTGGGGACTGCAGCACCACAATATGGGTCCTCCGGCTCTTCGTCTGTTGGCATTGTTGTAGGTATTTTGTTCATGATAATGGCTGTCTTGTTATTGGGCCATATGTCCATATCCTGCTTTTCTCTTATCCCCATGGATAAGCTTCTGTTACTGTCTGAGTTGTCTTTTGTAGACTATATAGAATAATGTATAGCATCATTTGTATTGTTAGGTCTGAGGTGTGTTGTTAAAATCATCGTTTATCATGTTACGTAAGGTGTTTTGGTCATATTTCTGTCCCCTGTGTTGGGGGGGTAGTATTGCTGTCCCCCGTGTTCCAATTAAGCTGATCATCTGATATAAATGATTCATGTAATCGATACCAGCCGGATGCTTACTGCAGTAAAACCCCTTTCTCTCTGCTCAACCCTCTCTCTCTCCCCCGCCCCCTCTGTGCATTTGTTGGTCAGATGTGAGTTTAGCATTGCAATGGCATTCTGCCCCTTTGGCGTCACTTGGAGGTGACATCACTCACACGTGCATGCCCCTTTTTTCATCAGTTAAGCAGCCAGGCACTGGTTCTGCCTATGTCCGCAGTTTTAAATGGAATTTTGACATTGAACCGTGGCCACCTAAATTGTTAGTTGTAGAGAGCTCACCAGTGTGGTGAAAACATCTCTTTTATTGGCATTCTGAAGGGTAATTAACTTAAATGTATTCCACATCACCTCAAATGTTGCCAACAAGTTCCAGTCAAGGTTAGATGTACAGTACATAGAGCACCCACCACCATTCTAAAACCATGCTGTTCAAGGATACAGGAGGACTTTGGTGCCAGGTCTTGTGCTTGAACAGACTAACATGTCTGTATAAACCAACCAAATCTATGGTGTAAACTGATGCCTCTTCCTGATGCCAGGCTAGTTTTCTCCTGAAGAGTTCGTATGACCAGGTGTGGTTCACCTCCACACGGTGTTCATATGATAGGGAAATCTAACACCACTTTGGGCCAACTCGACTGGTCCCCTTGGAAACAGATCTTTATCTCCTTAACCTATAGTGCTCTATAGTGTATGACATTTCAGTAAAAACCTTGTTTGTGTGGGCTTTCATACAATGCATGTTTTCATTGCTTACTAATAAATAAATAGGTATTTTTAAAAAGGTTGGCTGCGTCTTGCTGCTAATTTCTCAACAGCAGTCAACAAAGTTTTTTTTTTATTCTGGCTCCGAGGCTTTTAATGCACTAATGTTGTGTCAAATGGACAATGCTCCAATCCTCTCCAACCTGGCATGGTATAATTTGATATGGAATATTTTCTTAAATTGTCTAATCAGGCCCGGTCCTGGCTGGAATGCTTCCCTACACTAGACCAACACAATTGCCACCCTCCTATCCCCGCAAAGTAGAATAGTAGCCTAGTCTATACAGTGTCACCCGCAATCCACTTTAATGAATTCCCATGTGGTAGCCAACCATTTTCTGTTAATGCATGTATTAATTAGTCATTTAAAATTCTCATCCTCAGTGGACAACCTGCTACACTTGTGAGAAACAAGTTTTGGTTTATTTCATGCCATCATTTACATGTTCCATATGAGCATGTTGTGTCTGGAGTGCGCACGCCTGAACAAGTATAAAATACGTTTTTAATAAACATTTTTAAACATCCATTCAAATTATAATATTTCCTCAGGGTCAAAAAGAAACATCTCTCCCCCTCAATAATCAGCGTCACTAATAAATAGTGTATGCCATGTTGCGTGTAGGCTATTTTACATACATTCATTGTCAATTCATTATTGTACAGCCCACTTTCGGAAAGCCTAAGATAGGCCTAGGTTTTTGAATACGTTTTAACCTCTCTGGAGTAGGCGGGACTCTGGCGTCCCACATGGCCAATAACCAGGGAAAATGCAGAGCGCCAAATTCAAATACATTTCTATGAAAATCAAACTTTCATTAAATTACACATGCAAGATGGCAAATTAAAGCTACACTCGTTGTGAATCCAACCAACATGTCAGATTTCAAAAAGGCTTTTCAGGAAAAAGCATAAGATGCTATTATCTGATGATAGCACAACGGTGAACAATGATAGTAGCATATTTCAACCCTGCAGGCGCGACACCAAAACGCAGAAATAAAATATAAATCATGCCTTACCTTTGACAAGCTTCTTTTGTTGGCACTCCTATATGTCCCATAAACATCACAAATGCTCCTTTTGTTCGATTTAATTCCGTCGACATATATCCAAAATGTCCATTTATTTGGTGTGTTTGATCCAGAAAAACACCGCTTCCAACTTACGCAACATCGCTACAAAATATCTCAAGTTACCTGTAAACTTTGCCTAAACATTTCAAACTACTTTTGTAATACAGCTTTAGGTATTTCTAAATGTGTATATAATCGATCAAATTGAAGACTGGATGATCTGTGTTCAATACAGGAGCAAAACAAACTGACGCTACTTTTCTGGTTACGCGCCTCTATCAAAAGGTACACATGAAGTGACGTTCATTCTGAGCTATGGTACTTCATTACACAAAGGAAAAACCTTGACCAATTTCTACAAACTGGTGACATCCAGTGGAAGCGGTTGGAACTGCAGGAAAGTCTTAGAATTCTGGATTCCCCATGAAAACATATTGAAAAGGCTTTTAAAAAGAAATCTATGGTTTGTTCTCGGGGTTTCGCCTGCTAAATAAGTTCTGTTATACAGTCATGATTCAAACAGTTTTATAAACTTCAGTGTTTTCTATCCAATACTAATAATAATATGCATATATTAGGATCTGGGACAGAGTAAGAGGCAGTTCAGTTTGGGCATGCTATTTATCCAAAAGTGAAAATGCTGCCCTCTACCCCAAACAGGTTTTTAAGGATAAATATTTGCTTGTGTTTGATATACGCTGGTGGCTTTGATTACACGTGTGCGTGCTGATTCTCTCGATAGGCCTATGTCCTTTCAGAAAATGTTCTAAAGTAGCCTGTCTGAATTTATTCTGGTAAAAGGCCTGTTTTTCATTAGCTTTGGTTACCTTATCTCATTACGGTGTCCTCTCTTTGAAGAACATATTCCACTGCCATTGAATGACCATAGCTGCAGGGTTTGGGACACTTTGCAAATATTTCGGGAAAAGTGGGTGAAAACCCATTGGATTTCATTGGTTTGTGCGTCAAGAGGATCTTTAAAAAAAAAAAAAGCCAACAGACAAGGGCAAGGTAGGCAAATCTTTTTATTTTGACTCCGTTAATGTTGTCAGTACAAAAATGCGACGATCCCCTCCAATCTGGCAATTCTTAATTTGTTGATTTAATATTTATAAGTAATATGTATAATAATGACTTGTCATGAGAATAACGAAGTGTAATGGCTTGTTTCAAATAGGTTGTTATTTAGAAGCATATCCATGTGTACAAACAATTGTGACTTCCCCTTTTTTTTGGCCTACCAGCCTGTGTACATTCGCCTGACCAATTACTATAACCTCAAATTCCAAGACCTAGTATGAGCATACAGCCAAGAGGTTTGTGTGTGTATATGTGAATGTCTGTGAGGGGGTAAATAATGTCATGAAGAATCTTTGCAGCCTGGGACACAACCCCCTGCATTTGCTTGTTTCCAGTCAGTGTGTTTGTTTACACACTTCCCATTTGTGTGTATTGACCCATTTGGAACCTTGGCAGTATCCCTGCTGTTTCTGGAAATGTGGTTCTACTTCACCCTGAAGGGTCCAGGAATAACCAGCGCTGAGGTCACAGGAGTGGCTGCAGAGAGGAGCTCTTAAAAACGATCGCCACATTCTGCAAGGCCGGCCCAGCCGAGACGTGTGAATAATTCAAACCAGCCGTGACAGCGCCTCATCTGAAATACTCTTTATTCTGCGGAGCATCCACCCCGTGCCCCCTGACATTCTCTGCATTCCAACATTTACACATTAAAACAGGAAGCCACCAGGTCAGTCTCCCCAGGTCTGAGGGGGGTATCATTTCCCAAATATAAGAGAATGTCTGAAGTGGACTGTCTCTGGCTCTTTTTTTTAAAGATGTTCATCAATCTCGCTGGTAGGAACTGAACTCATAAGAATGTCATTCTAATTTGACAGGGATGAAGCAGAGTACTCTTGTGAAATTCTCCACGATGGCTTTACAGGTTTGTGTCCGTAACGCGTCAGTGAGGAGCCCAGTGAAGACCATTCCAGCAGGGCCAGGTGTCTTGGCAACCTGCAGGCTTCATACCATCTGGACCTGTCATAGCTGTCCCCATTTAGCTACTAAAATATATTGTTTGGCCTATGGAGAGTTGGGCTGGGAATTGCCAGGGACCTCACGTTACAATATTATAGTGTTACTTAGGTGCAGATATTGCGACTCTCACGATTTTATAAATGTATTGCTATTCGATACTGTGATTTGATTTTTTTTTTTTTTGTGATTTGCTGTTACAAGCATAATGCTCACTCTGTCTGCTGCAGAGAGACTAGAGCATGAGAACGTGTTTTGATCCTTCACGGAAATAAAAGTTGCTGAAAACATGTTGGCTCGCTATTTAAAAATAAAACAGAACAGTTTTGGTGCAGGTACAGCAAACTAACACTAGCGAAAGCTACCTAGCAAAAGAAAAAAGGTACTTTGAGTCAAAGTATCTATATAATATTGTCCAAAATAATATTGTGATAGGCAACTATATTTCCCCCCATCACTAATGCAGAGTGCCTGTATTTTTGAGTTTCTTGTACAGCTCTCTGGTGTACAAGCTTTTGGGTAATCAGAAAAGCAAAAGGATGGCTCTTATCGACTAAAACCTTGGTTCATGTTCTTTTTAATGACGCATAATGAGTTTGTCGCAGCTTGTATGACATTTGTTTCCCCTTTTGTCTTTGTGGATCACAGTACAATGGCTGGAGAGGCATGACTGTAGGGTAGCACATACCAGAGACAGTGGCTGTCAAGTGATATTTCACTGGTTCACTCTCCTGGCTGGAGGCTTATGACTAAAACCATATGGACCCCCACCCCCATCCTCCTCCCTTTCTCAATAGAACAGAGGGGGGAAACTGAATCTTAAACCACAGGATGTTCTTTGACGCATTCAGAACATCCTCATGGGACATTGTTATAAGTAGTGAGCAGGGCCAGACTTAGTGATTTGGCAGAGGCCAGTCTGAGACCCTCCAGTCGCACCCTTCTTAAAAATGTGTCTATGGGATTTATAGTGAAGACATGTTATTTAACTGTAAAAATGTTTTACCTTTTAATCTGCCATGAACACAACCAGTCATGTTTTCATCAAATTTGTCAAACATTCACTTCAATAAAGTAGGTTACCTTTGCACGTTGATTAAAAATAATTCCAGCATCTGAACAGTTCACTGTGCATCTGCCAACTTTCCTTCAATTCGCAAGTGGGTGAAACGATCTCAGACAAGCATCCGAGCGAACCGCGCCCCTCGGTCTTACTATATTTAGCCCATGTATCTGATGCTGTCTGGACAAAAATAGTATGACAAGCCAATCTTTTTGTCCAGACAGCATCAGCTACGTGGCCTACATGTACATGTCCTCTGCCTCTACGACATTGGCATATTATCAGCAGCACCTGTCTTTATTACTAAAATGCATATTGTATCCCTCGAGTAAGTGCCCAGGACTGGGTTTCTATCAAGCTAACAGGGGTGGCAGGTAGCCTAGCGATTTAAGAGCATTGGGCAAGTAACCGAATGGTCGCTGGTTCAAATCTCAAACGACTAGGTGAAAGATCTATGTGCCTGTGAGCAAGCCACTTAACCCAAATTGCTCGTAAGTCGCTCTGGATAAGAGCGTCTCCTAAATGACTCAAATGTAACAAAGTATGGAATTGTTTTAAGTTGGTCATACCAAGGGTCATTTGGCTATTTGGATTTAGAATTTTAGTACCCTTGAAAATGCACTTATTTTTATACATTTGATAAAACATTGCATTTGGCCAAATCAAATTGATTTATATAGCCCTTCTTACATCAGCTGATATCTCAAAGTGCTGTACAGAAACCCAGCCTAAAACCCCAAACAGCAAGCAATGCAGGTGTAGAAGCACGGTGGCTAGGAAAAACTCCAGAGAAAGGCCAAAACCTAGAGAGGAACCTGGCTATGAGGGGTGGCCAGTCCTCTTCTAGCTGTGCCGGGTGGAGATTATAACAGAACATGGCCAAGATGTTTAAATGTTCATAGATGACCAGCAGGGTCCAATAATAATAATCACAGTAGTTGTCGAGGGTGCAACAAGTCAGCACCTCAGGAGTAAATGTCAGTTGGCTTTTCATAGCCGATCCTTGAGAGTATCTCTACCGCTCCTGCTGTCTCTAGAGAGTTGAAAACAGCAGGTCTGAGACGGGTAGCATGTCCGGTGAACAGTTCAGGGTTCCATAGCCGCAGGCAGGACAGTTGAAACTGGAGCAGCAGCAAGGCCAGGTGGACTGGGGACAGCAAGGAGTCATCATGCCAGGTAGTCCTGAGGCATGGTCCTAGGGCTCAGGTCCTCAGAGAGAAAGAAATATAGAGAACATACTTAAATTCACACAGGACACTGGATAAGACCGGAGAAGTACTCCAGATATAACAGACTGACCCTAGCCCCCGACACAAACTACTGCAGCATAAATACTGGAGGCTGAGACAGGAGGGGTCAGGAGACACTGTGGCCCCATCCGATGACACCCCCGGACAGGGCCAAACAGGAAGGATATAACCCCACCCACTTTGCCAAAGCACAGCCCCCACACCACTAGAGGGATATCTTCAACCACCAACTTACCATCCTGAGACAAGGCCGAGTATAGCCCACAAAGATCTCCGCCATGGCACAACCCAAGGGGAGGCACCAATCCAGACAGGAAGATCACGTCAGTGACTCAACCCACTCAAGTGACGCACCCCTCCTAGGGACGGCATGGAAGAGCACCAGTAAGCCAGTGACTCAGCCCCTGTAATAGGGTTAGAGGCAGAGAATCCCAGTGGAGAGGGTGGAACCGGCCAGGCAAAGACGGCAAGGGCGGTTCGTTTCTCCAGAGGCTTTCCGTTCACACTCCTGGGCCAGACTACATTCAATCATATGACCTACTGAAGAGATGAGTCTTCAGTAAAGACTTAAAGGTTAAGACCGAGTCTGCGTCTTTCACATGGATAGGCAGACGATTCATAAAAATGGAGCTCTATAGGAGAAAGCCCTGCCTCCAGCTGTTTTCTTAGAAATTCTAGGGACAATTAGGAGGCCTGCGTCTTGTGAACGTAGCGTACGTGTAGGTATGTACGGAAGGACCAAATCGGAAAGATGGGTAGGAGCAAGCCCATGTAATGCTTTGTAGGTAAAACCTTAATCAGCCCTTTCCTTAACAGGAAGCCAGTGTAGGGAGGCTAGCACTGGAGTAATATGATCAAATCTTTGGGTTCTAGTCGTATTTACACTGTTTATTTAGTGCTTTATCCGGGTAGCCTGAAAGTAGAGCATTGCAGTAGTCTAACCTTGAAGTAACACAAGCATGGATGAATTTTTCAGCATTTTTGGACAGAGTTTCTGATTTTTGCAATGTTATGTAGAGGGAGGGAGGGGGGGGGGGGAAGCTGTCCTTGAAACATAAGAAGAGAACACCATAGTATTTGTGAATCTCATATTTAGTGTGTAGCCTAAACGGCCCGAATGCTCCTGATGTTTTCGTGAGAAGACAGATTTTCGGTATGTATCCTGGTCTGACACACACCGCTGTAGCTCGGACACCTTCCACCGTAGATGCGGATGTGACGAGCTAGAGGGGTGTTTGTCAGACCAGGAAACATTCCGAAAACCTGTTTTCTCACAAGTGTCTGGAGTGTCCATGCAAGCTTAAACAAGACTGATTTTGCTGGATTTTTAAAATGTATTTATTAAGGGGGGGGGGGGGGGGTGGGTGTGTGACTCAAATGTTTATTTTTATTATGCCTAGCTTGATGTGAGTTTTGATGCAATTTCCTCTTCTCCCAAATGGTAAGTCCACCAGTGGTAGTGAGCCATTGCGTTTGAATGCATTAATTAGATGATATAGGAACGGTTTCAGATGAAGGTTATGGTATTTTAAATGATGGAGTATTTAAGTTAAACAGTGGAGAGGGATGTTTTACTGAATGAATAGTGTGTTTGTGTGGAACAGAGGCTCTCCAAAAGGGATTCGTGAGGAGGCCTTGTGATTTGTGCTCCGACCACGCAGGAAATTGGGGCAGCTCGTATAGAGGAGTTTTTCATTCGGTCAATACTGTTTTCCCTTCACATGCAGCTTTCTTTCACTTCAGTATTGACTAAAAAACCACCACCTATCACTGCTCATGTTTACCTTGCTCATTCAACTATCCCCATACATTTACCCAGCGGCGTAACTTTGGTTGTGGTCCTAAAGCACACCGTGCCTCGTTTTGTATCAGTCATTGATAACTGGGTTGGACTGGGTGGGACAAAAATGCAATTTCAGAATGTGGGGGGACATGTCGTCCCCAGTGAAAGTTGGGGCCCCTAAATTTACCTCACACACTCATTCCTCGCAGCACAGAGATACCCAACTTTCAATACACATAATAATATCCATTTAGTTGCCTGGTTACCCAAAGTTGAATTGAATTCTACGTTGGGCAGAAATGATCTTCTTGAATCAGGAAAGTTTCCTCTACAAGCCATAATGTTAATATTTGAACATACTTTAACAGTTGTCTGTGCGGTTGGTCCTTTTGGTGGTAGGAATGTGAGACCATATATCTACAGGAAAGTACAATTGCATCAACTTTTCAAACCACTGGTTGTGAGTTCAGATTTGTATCACCTGAAGCATGCACAGAACCATGTAAACACGTGCAGGAGCTCGTCATGAGTCTCCTGCATGTATTTTCATCTTGTGTGCATTCTTCAGGTGACACATCTGAACTCACAACCAGTGGTTTGAAAAGTTGATGCAATTGTACTTTCCTGTGGATATATTGTCTCTCATTCCTACTACCAAAAGGATCAACCGCACAGAACTGGTAAAGTACTTCAAATAGGATTGTATTCAACATTCTGGCTTGTAGAGGTCATCAGGAAACTTTCTTGATCCAAACGCTAAATTTCTGCACTTAGGTGAATTCGATGCAATTCATCATTGGGTAACCAGGCAAGCATTTAGCAGATACGTATCTGACCTAGTCATACATTTTACATATGGTTGGTCACGGGATTCGAAACCACCTATCCAGGCTTTTGCAAGCGCCTTTCTCCGCCTACTTAGCTACAGATTTCTCATGTATTCCCTCTGGTCCCAAAGAACAACAGGTAGGCATACATAATAACAGACCTGTGAAGAGATGATTTCTAGAGAGAAGTGATACGACAGAAGATCAGTCACTAGGGCAAAGCCGTGTCAGACTGACTGGGCCCTAACCTGGGACTGTTTTTGGTGTATGTTAGGCTGACTGCCCTGTGAAAACCTGTGAAAACCTGTTTAGATATATTACAGTATAAATAGCCAGGAGTAATGGGCCAGCTAGGGGGAATTTGCATGAGCTTTGGGGAGTAGAAGCCTTTTTGTCCCCCCCAAAGCCATGCCTTCCATTTTAAAACTGATGAAATCTCATACCATAAAATGCCTGGAATTCAAGAAAGACCAGCTTTGAAATATATTTAAGGGGGGCTTTGCATGAAGGGGTTTCAGATGGGTGGGAGCATTGTGCTGTTGGACTAGTCTAACAACTATAGATGTCCATTGTCAGGAAGAGCCAAGCAAATGGCGATGTATTGTTTTTTTTTTTTTTTTTTATCAATAAAAGTCTCAATTGTGTGCAATAACCCCTCACTTCAAGTGGTGGGTCAGGTGGACTACATGGCCAAATAATGGAGAGGAAAGGACTGGAGAGACCTGTTCACTGTCTAGGATATTATTACACAGAGCTAATTCTTCCGGTTTTGTATGGCCGTTCAAAAGTTTTAGTGAGGCCCACACACTCGTGTGAGGAGGGGGAGGCGCTTTACCGTGAACTCTAACAGGACGTGTTGGCAGGACACAGCCAGGAAGTAATTTTTTTTGCATGTGTATCTATGATTCAATGAAATATGGGATGTTTTGTCTCTTGATATTACGAATGTGCTTAGAAATGGGGAAGGTCTCGGCCAAGTCTCCCCCTTTCCATTTGGTACAGCCCTCTGCTCCTCTTTCCCTCCCACTCCCCCTTATGGTAATGCAGCTGTGACATCAACACTAAACATAAGGGCTGTGAGTGGCTGCTAAAGAAATTCCAGGCTGCTGGCTCCTCCCACCCCTCCCTAAAGGTTTGAAAGGTGTGCAGTGTTTGAGCAGTCTTCCGCTCATTGCAGGAGTACGGAGTCCAGTGTGCTTTCTCTGAATCGGTGTGTCTCTCTCTCTTCCCCTCTCTGTGGCTTTTACCACTATCTTTCTTATTGTGCATGTTGGAGTGTTGGCAGCCTGCTTGTGTTGTGAGGATGGGGGGGATGATGGTGGAAGGGAGGAAAGAAGTCTGAGGCAAGCGTGATGCTGCGGTGCTGTTGAGCCAGCATTTGACCCCGGGGCTGACTGCTGCAGGATCCCCCCACAGAGGGACTTTTCCAGCTAACCTCTTACATCTCAGCCACCACTGGACATTTTTATTTTAAAAGGGGGAGACCAGCGAACCCCTCTTCACTCCACTTTCCCCAGCCCTTTTATTTTCTACTGGACTGATGGAGCTACAGAGGGCGACCAGTGTGCCTGGCCCCTTGTCCCCAGGGCATCTCTCTCCAGGGTCCCACTCCCCAGGGGCCCTGTCCCCTTCTGGGCCTGGCCCCTCTCTAGCCACCAGCCCTGATCCGGGCTACTCTGCCAAACAGGCTGCCTTCAACTACAACCAGCTGGAGGGCCGCTTTAAGCAGCTGCAAGGTAAGACTAGTAGGGAGGAAGGCAGAGCAGATCCCAGGGCTGTGTTGTCCAGCGTTGCTATGCAGTATCAGGCTCATAAAGACGTGGGATTTCATGGTGGCAGGTGAAGTACTTGCACATTTCAGGATGATGGGGACTTTGTTGTCTGTCTGATAGGAGGTTCCAGCATCCTCCTTAATTCACTGAGCGCTCCAAGATCATGAGGTAATGATGGATGTGCTTCAGCACCTAATGAAATATTGATGAGGTAGTGCAGGGAGGAAAGAGGACTGGATGACAGCTACACGTGTAAAGAGACACCTTTTTAGGGAGACCATGGGGGGGGAAGCAGGAAGGAAAGAGCCATTTAAAAATGTGCCTTTCAGACGAGACCGTACCCACCCCCTTCTCAACACTAATCTTCACCCTCTACCCTAAGCGCTCCCCAAAACACCAAACGACATGGCTGTAGCTTTTGGCTGTTCCAAGACAATGGCAGGAAAGGAGAGCTAAGGAGAGAGGTGTGGAAGGGGCTTTGTAAGCAGCATTGTGCTGGAGGAGAGCAATAGCATCGTGCCATGTTAGACGGTGTTGTGGAACTATTTGACAGTGTAGGAGAGCCCTAGCATTGCCCCGTGTTAGATGGTATGTTTTGGAGCTGTTAACCAGACGGAGTCTCACGTTGCCTTGTTTTGCATCACATTAGAGGATGAAAGAGGGCTTTGATGAGCACACTCCACTGAGCATGCTCCCAACAGAGGGAAGAGCATCTGAGCCTCTCTCTGTCCTGTGCAGGCTGCCTGCATGCCACAGCCCTGCCTGCTCATTGAAGTGTGTTTGGGTCTGTCAGTGCTGCTCCTGTTACCCTTATGTGCAAAACCTAAAGAACAAAGTGGCACCTCTTATCTATGCATAGTCACTTTACCCCTACCTACATGTACAAATTACCTCGACTAACCTGTACCCCCGCACATTGACTCGGTACTGCTACCCCCTGTATATAGCCTCATTATTGTTGTTTTTGTGGTTTAGTTAGTAAATATTTTCTGAACTCTATTTTCTTACGCCTGCATTGTTGGTTAAGGACTTGTAAGTATTTCACTGAAAATCATTGCACATGTGACAAATATACAATTTGACTTCCATCACCCTTCCATCACCCAAGATTGCTGAGATAAGAAGTCGTGTCTCAGTGAATAATACAAACACAGCCTAAGAGCATCTGTTCTCTCTGGCTGTTTCTGTTTGTTGACTCGGGTCCTATGGGCTTGGTTGGTTTATTCTTTATTTAACCAGGTGAGTTGACTGAGAATACCCTCTCTTGCAGCAACGGCCTGGGGGAAAGTTAGTTGTTGACTTGTGCGCCGAACTATGACATACCAGGAGGTCACAACAGGAATTAACATGAGGCAGTGGGTGGCGCAGGGGACAGATGTTCAGAGCAGAGCGCGACACGCACAAACACAGAACACACATGCACACACTTGCCGGCACAGCCAGAAGAGGACTGGCCACCCCTCAAGAGCCGGGGTTTAGACTGGGTTTCTGTATAGCACTTGTCATCTGACATAAAGGGCTTTTTATAAATACATTTGATTGACAGCCTCATGCTAACACCATGTACAGTATGTGTAGACAGACACACATAAATCATTGCAGACGCCAGGGAATGAATGAGGGATATTATTTATGATATTAAGATACTTTATTAGCTTACATAGTAAAATATGTTTGAGATGAGGTGTTAGTGAGTGATACATGTTGCTGTCAGTCCCTTCACGCTGTGGTTCCATTAACATGCTACTGACAGACCGGAGGCCTCTGGACCTCAGACACCCTATGGAACCCATGACTTTTACGAGCCGTTGTCACCGTGAGACTGAGTGTCCCCTGATTTTAATATGAATCCCAGCATCTCTGACGGCACGGAATCTTTCACTCCACACAGAGATATGGGACTGGGAGGTACACCGCCCAAGTATTGTGGCAAGGCTGAGAGTGCAGTGTTGAAATGTGGCAGATTTGGTCTGTCGTTTATTGGACTTTTGCATTAGCTTTCTCTGTAGTTCACAGAAGGGTGCTAACCCAATTAACAATTGTCCCGTTTGGCTACATATGTGTCTGCGTTCAGCATGGAGAACACTAGCTCATGATAAGCGCTCTGTGTACCCACTTCGGTGTTTAGCACTGGACTTGAAGGCACCGATTTTAAAATGTTGGTTTGGTTTCTGGGGCCAGTCCATTTGTAGGGGACTTTGGGGCAGCTCTAATGCCTCACTGAAAGGATTGCTTGGCGCTAAATGTGTCAGTTCAGTGAAACCTCTCCTAATAGCGTTATCAGCCTGGTGATGCCACAGACAGACTACACCACCCCCATGTGCTGTCAGGGTCATGATGAATGAATAACCAACTATTGAAATGGATGACAGGGTGGAAGAGGAAGGAAGTTGGCATCTTTTATTAAAGTGCCAATCATTGCTGCATTCCCAGCGCAAGGCAAACAATGACACAGTGGAGAACCGCGCCTGTTGTGCTGCTTTCATTTTACTGTATATCGAAGTGATGAGGCTGTTAGTTCCCATTCTGGTGTCATTTGTGCCGCAATGCTACTATAATGAAAAACACTATCTGTCAGGTCAAGTGTTTTACTAGTGGTAGCACATACAGTATTTCAGGTGGTAGTACATATTTCAGGTGGTAGTACTGTATGTCTTCAGACTTCACACTACACCAGAAGTCTTATGTCCTTATTGGTGGTTGTGTAGGGATGGAAGTTCTGCTCCCTGAAGGATGGTGTAATATATGAGCTTGGAAGAAAGTGTAAATCCTGCATTTCCTGGAGCTGTGCTGATGGTTAGGGAGGGCCAGATAAACTAATGGCAACCTGATGACACGTCAGGCCTCCCAAAGGTTTAAATGATTGATTTGTCTCAGAACAGGAAGACTCCGATCTTTGCCATTCTTAGAACTTCATTTCAAAATGGCCACCAGCAGGTCCATAAATAAGACAATTACAGCAATGATGGAGGCTGTGTTTATCAGACGTGAGGTAGAAAAACCCAATGCTGCTGATGCTTGCATTGAATTCATCTCTCTATCCATCATTTGACCTCATGTCTGTCTGGCAGTGAAAGTACTGGTGCTATAGGAAATGACAGACATTTGGCAACATACAAAGTGAGTGTGGGTAGTCAAGTCTTCTGGGAGGGAAGAAAAACCTCAAATGCTCTCAAGGGCTGTAGACTTTATGAATATCAAACGTAAGGTCACCAGATGGGTGTGAGGTAGTCATAGTTACACTGTACAGGCCTTCAGGTTCAGTTGGCATAGCGACACTGTACAGGCCTACAGGTTCAGGTTGGCATAGTGACACTGTACAGATTCAGTTTAGGTACAGCTATCAAATAAGTGTAGCCTACCTGTGGTTTTGGAGCTGTGCCATTTGAGGAATGTAGCCAGGTGCCTGGGTATGTCACACATGGCAGGTGTATAAGGAATGAGACCATGTGATGTTGGTATATCAGAGGAATGTAGTTGAGGACATGTATGGTAGGGACACTCTCTCTTAGATAAGCTCGGCTAAACCATTAATCAAGATATTTGTGTGATCATAGATCGAGCAGACGATTCCTTGAACTGGTTCCTCTTCCCCAGATGACCTAATGTTCTCTGTGGATGTGATAAACCCAAGGCCCTATTATCACACTGTAGCCTACATAATGATATGTTCCTAACCGCTGCCCTGAGAACAGCATTGTCAAATACTTTAATGGAATTGTTCACAAGGACAAAGTCCAAACTCTGTTCAAGAGCTTCAAGTAGCCAATGGATGCGAGTCAGGTTCAGCAGGCCTTTCGAGGACAGGCTACATGTTCCTGTCTGATAGGACTGTCTCAACAGACCCATCGGGCCTAGCAGAAAGCTTGACAGGCCCAGGCCTTGGTAGTCAGCGTCAGCATCTGTTCTAAAAAGCTGCTTTTGGCCAGCAGTAGAGCAGAGCCCAACCTGAGCCAACAGTCAACCAACTGCCTCAATGACCCTCTGTTCCGCTCTTGGCTCCAACTCTCTCCAATTTGGAGAAAGTCCACAGGGTGAGACACTGGTTGAATGGAGTGGGGGCCATGTCAGAGGCTATATCTGCCTTATAGGAGACTGACTTACTCCCCTTGAGCCACACTGCGTGGAACCCCCTAAACCCCATCAGGGGACTCCGGATCCCCCTGACAAAGGAGGTCGCATTGGCCCGTCAACTCCAGGCCAATACAGTGTGGCTCAGACTGAGATGACAGGCAGACTCATTCAGCTATCAAGAGAGGAAACAACCCAAGCAACAGAAAAGGAGCAAAGCTCATTGGGATGGCCTGGATTGAGATGGTATCAGTATTGTCAGATGTAATTGGTTGTTAAAGGCCTGCTTGGCCCTGAGTGTGTTTTGGACAGTGGGGTGTCCCTGCTTGTAGTTGAGATGTTTCTTGTGCAAATACCCACGTACACACCCTCTGACGTTTTAGATTGGATCTTTGCATAACTTAGTTTAGTTTGTTGTTTTACAGTAAAACACTGAAATTGAACACAGCGTCTTAAGATAAAGCACTGCCAGGACGATAGTACATCCCTGTTCCCACCCAGGACATCTACTCTAAATTGTGATGAAGGCCCCCAGGACCCCACATACCCCAGCCAAGAGCTGTTCTCTCCCTTACTGTCGGGCAGACTGTATTGGACCATCAGGTCTGATAGAAACGGTCTCTGAGCCTGTTGGTTTCTACAAGTCATCAGACTGCTGAACACTTGAACTGGAGTGACCACATGCTCTGATTCTCCACACCTTAGCACACATGCACTCACTCATGCATGGACATACGCATACATTCATGCTACACATAAGCATACATTCATGCTACACACACACACACACATCACAACTGCTGCTACCAGACTCTTATACTGCTCAGTTTATACATCGCCTCCCCCCAAAACATGTGTAAACATTGGACTATAAATTGTGCCTTCCTGTATTATACTTAAGCAAAAAAATATATTCCACTCATTTACTTTGTTCATATTCTTATCTTTTTTATAATTTATTGTTGTATTGTTGAAGGAACCTGCAAGTAAGCATTTCGCTGGACGATGTATCCCATACAAACGACTAATGCATCTTCAATAGTAGGTACACCCTAGTCTTGCCTGTTCTCCTCAGAATAAACAAACTTTCTGACTCCAATGTCAGCTTCACCAATCAACTGAAGTGTTGCTACATGGGATCCTCTTTCAGGTCACAACGTTTGATCCGTTGAGGCTAAACCTACTACTCTTAACAGAGCAGAGCGAGGCAGGCTGATCTGCTGAATACTCTTTGTAGGCAGAGGCAGCTTTGTTACACTCAGAAGTGGTTCGTCTCAACATGACCTGTATCAAGAGCCTTGGCGTTTAACGTTGTGAAGAAAATAAACAAATGAAGTGGTGTTGAGAAAATGTGTAGGCGGGGCATCCACACTGTCAGTACAGCGACCGTCTTGGTAAGTACCAGGGCTCGAGCCCACATTCTAGCCTGATGAAAGGCATGGGAGCAGGGATTTTGGTCTGGATGCATTGGGAACGTGAGTTTGGATATGTATATACAATCCAGATCAAACAGCCCAAAGCCATGTTTGTGTTAGTTCACTCTCTCATGACTGTTATGAAGACTGAGTTAGGCCAAAGCAGACCAGGCTGGTCTGTCTCTCCAGTACGCTACAGGGTGTGGCTGGAAGAGTCTGTTTTGTGTGTCTCACATGAGAGGGTCTCAGAAAGCCCCTAGTTTCAGAAGCCTCGCTCTCGCGCTCGCTCATATTTAAAGCAGATGTTTGATATAATGAGCTTTTCTATCTCCAGGCTTGTGGGCTTTACCTCTGCTAGAATAGCAGCTACTCACAGCCTTGGCCTCTGTATAGGGGAACATCGGTTATTGTAAGACGGTTCATTTTATACCTGGGTTATCTACAATACTGACAGAAAAAGGAGTGGATGTTTTAGTGGAAGTCCTTAGCTTGTCAGTCAGAATGAGCTCCTGTTACAATATGGAAAACACATTGTCCTAATGTAATATCCAAAGTAGCATATTACACAGTACATGCTGTTTTTGTTTCACTGTAAAATGGGATATACAGTAAGTGGACAACATGATGAACCTGCTCTTTCCATGATCTACTGACCAGGTGAAAGCTATGATCCCTTATTGATGTCACATGTTAAACCACTTCAATCAGTGTAGATGAAGGGCAGGAGACAGGTTTGAGACATGGGTTGTGTATGTGTGCCATTCAAAGGGTGACAAAATATTTAAGTGCCTTTGAATGGGGTATGGTAGTACAGTAAATGCCACGCTCACTGGTTTTTCACTCAACAGTTTCTCGTGTGTTTCAAGAATGGTCCACCGCCCAAAAGACATCAAGTTAACTCGACACAACTGTGCGACGCATCCCTGAGGAAAACTTTCGACACCTTTGTAGAGTTCATGCCCTGACGAATTGAGGCTGTTCTGAGGGCAAAGGGAGGTGCAACTCATTGTTAGGAAGGTGTTCTTAATGTTTTGTGCACTGTGTAGAGCACGTCTAAAAAGCCTCTTGATCCTTCCTACAGGGGTTTAAATGGAGACTCAAACCTAAAGCTGCTGCTTTCTTAAAGCTTGGTCAGTGTGTTTGCTGTGGATTTCTTCTCCATCCCTAAAGCAACAGAAGGTCTAGGATGTGCTCTGAGCCTCTCCTCTCCCTCCCGCGCTCCATATGACGTTCTGACTCTGCCGTAGTCGACTCTGCCTGTCATCCCCGCACTCCACCAAAGGACGATTCATTAAACAGATTAACAGCTCTAATATCTCCTGAACACAGCCCTTGTTCCACATGATGCAGGATTTCAGAACTTCTTGAAACACATGAGTGGAAAATGTTGACGTGAGCGACTACGTAGCTGTTCATATATTTTGGTTCTGCTCAGAACGTTAGCTAGGTGTCAGTCGTGCTTGAAATGATGACTAATTCATTGCTTGTAGTATTTATTGTCACTCTGAGAATTGTGCCGTATTCCCAGTGAACAGCATCGTGTTTAACTACATCAGAAGGCTTGTCTTACTCTTTTAGCTAGTACGGTGTTCTGTCTTTGATCAAACACACAGCTTTAGATGCAATATTGGACAGTAATTTGTGGACTTAAGCTAATCATACGCTGCATTCTCAGTCGTATCTATTGCCCTAGGCTCTTCTCTGAATGACTGAATAGTCATCTAGGAGCCAGCTGCAAAAATTATGAACAAAGTTCACTCACAGATGTGGTTATGGAAGAGTTTACAAGAAACACTTTATACATTATTTCATTTTTCAACTGGAATCCTGAGTGTATCAATTGAGTAGTAAACTAACAGGAATGATATTTCCCTTGAGGCCACACAGCTCTCGCTGTAAATCTCCTCTTAGCTCTGTACTAATACAGTGAAGGGAGACTGCAGTACTGCTCGACCAGCCGTGACGTACAAACCTGACCGGAAAATGCTGTCTTTGTTGATTGGTGGCTGTTTTTATGATTAATGCTATCTGGGATCCTTTGGACTTGCGTACCATAAACCCTAACCTTAACTCTTACCTTAGCCATTTACAATATAATCTTCAATGGAGTTAGGGACATCCTAAGGATCCCAGATAGCAAGGACCCAATTTTTATATTCCTGTTAAGTAAATTAGGGCCCTGTTGAGGGGCCTGCCAGTTTGTCTGTCTGTTCGACAGTGTCCCAGCTATGATGTGTGGGCCCAGCAGAAAGGGCTTTGACACTGTGGCAGCCTGGTTTGTCCTTCAACTGCTCTGTCTCGCTGGTACCCTGCACGGAGCAGGAAGTTGACAAATTACAGATTTATAAGGGGAAACACTGTAGCCTACATTAGAGGCAGGCCGGGATAAAACATTTGAAAAGATTTCCCCAGGGGGGTGTGGTTGTATACTTGGTTTAGATGCAGGGGGGTGTGGTTGTATACTTGGTTTAGATGCAGGGGGGTGTGGTTGTATACTTGGTTTAGATGCAGGGGTGCACAGCTGTGTCCTGTAAAACAGCACTCCCTAGTTGGACAAGCAGGGTTGTGTAAAAAAAAAATATATATATATTTTTTTTTTCTCCAATTCGTTCCAGTCATTGGCAGCAGAGAAGTGTTAAGAAATGCGGCCAAAGGAAGTGTTGGCTTTGGGGATGACCAGTGAAATATACCTGCTGGAGCGTGTGCTACGGGTGGGTGTTGCTATGGTGAGCTGAGGTAAGACGGAGCTAGTGGGTTTGGCGACGAATATGTAGTGCGGGCCAGCCAACGAGAGCATACAGGTTGCAGTGGTGGATAGAAAATGGGGCTTTGGTGACAACACGGATGACACTATGATAGACTACATCCAGTTTGCTGAGTAGTGTGTTGGAGGCTATTTTGTAAATAATATCGTCAAAGATCGGTAGGATAGTCAGGTTTACGAGGGTATATTTGGCAGCATGAGTGAAGGAGGCTTTGTTGCCAAATAGGAAGACAATTCTAGATTTAATTTTGGGTTGGAGATGCTTAATGTGAGTCTGGAAGGAGAGTTTAGTCTAACCAGACACCTAGGTATTTGTAGTTGTCCACATATTTTAAGTCGGAACCTTCCAGAGTAGTGATGCTAGTCGGGCAGGAGGGTGCAGGCAGCAATCGGTTGAAGAGCATGCACTTAGTTTTACTAGCATTTAAAAGCAGCTGGTGGCCACGGAAGGAATGTTGTATGGCATTGAAACTTGTTTGGAGATTTGTTAGCACTGTGTCCAAAGAATGGCCCGAAGTATACAGAATGGTGTCTGCTTGGAGGTGGATCAGAGAATCACCAGCAGCAAGAGCGACATCATTGATATACGCAGAGAAAAGAGTTGGCATGAGAATTGAACCCTGTGGCACCCCTATAGACTGCCAGAGGTCCGAACAACAGGCCCTCCGATTTGATGCACTGAACTCTGTCTGAGAAGTAGTTGGTGAACCAGATGAGGCAGTCATTTGAGAAGCCAATGCTATTGACTCTGCTGATAAGAATGCGGTGATTGACAGAGCCGATAGCCTTGGCCAGGTCGATGACGACTGCCGCGCAGTACTGTCTTGTATTGATGGCGGTTATGATATCGTTTAGGACCTTGAGCGTGGCTGAGGTGCACCCATGACCAGCTTGGAAACCAGATTGCATAGTGGAGAAGGTACAGTGGGATTCAAAATGGTCGGTGATCTGTTAACTTGGCTTTCGAAGATTTTAGAAATTTTAGATTTTAGAAAGACATGACATGGGTCTAGAGTGTCTCCCACATTGAAGAGGGGGATGACCGCGGCAGCTTTCCAAACTTTGGGGATCTCCGATGATATGAAAGAGGTTGAACAGGCTAGTAATAGGGGTTGCAACAATTTCAGCTGATCATTTTAGAAAGGGTCCAGATTTGTAGGGATCCAGATTTTTCAGCTCTTTCAAAACATCAGCTGTCTGGATTTGGGTGATGGAGAAGCGGGAGGGGGGGCTTGGGAAAGTTGCTGCAGGGAGTGCTGAGCTGTTGGCCGGGGTAGGGGTCGTCGGGTGGAAGCATGGCCAGCCGTGGAAAAATGCTTATTGAAATTCTCGATCGTAGATCTATCGGTGGTGACGGTGTTTCCTAGCCTCAGTGCTGTGGGCAGCTGGGAGGAGGTGCTCTTATTCCCCATGGACTTTAGGATACAGATCCTTTAGTGTCCTGCATGCTTCCTAGACAAAACAACTGGGTTTAGTATATGCCCCTTCGTCTGTTGGGAACAGTAGGAATTGTTCAAAAGATAGGCACATTTTTTCATTGACGAATACGCCACTAAACATCTTAGTTAATGTAAAATTGCAGGTCTAAGATCTCTTTGGCAAAAATGTCAAAACTAATGACAGATTTCTTGAGTTAGCTTAGATTAATTCAGACTATTTTGAAGAAGTGTATGCTGGCTATGGCGTCTCAAAATTGACAAATAGTACTATTGCCAGTTTTTCTAGTTTTTCAGCCAAGCTCTCTTAAGGGAGCATGCGAGTACACTTTACAACGTAACTCAATGTTTATTTTGGTATACCGTCTGTGTATTTTGATGAGTTGTCTCCAGGACAAAGTCCCACTTCCTCCCAACCAGATGCAGATATAAGTAATCCACAGTTTGCTAACAATAATCTGGGACGTGGCACTGGGGTGCTGCGCCACAAACAGGGTGAGGTTGTTAGGCTGCTGCTAGCTTCATTTACCACCGCTGCCACCCCTCTTTATTCCTCTGTTCATCCTTTTACCCTTTCCTCTCACCATCATCCTTCTCTCATGCGAGGTCAGGGGTGTCAAACTCATTTGGCCCCGTGGGCTGCATTCGGTCTTCAATGAGTTCGAGGGCCTCACCTAAAATGTGCAAAAAATTGTCCTCTATCCATCGTTATATTATTATACTATTTTCGATGTTCCCGTACGATCTAGCTTTCATGCCGGTGATTATTAGCTAGCTGGACACAGTCCAGAAACTATATGAATGTAGGTCCATTATCATTTAAACAACCGTTTATTTTATTACTCAAAACACCCGCGGAACGGATTGGAGGCCCTCGCGGCCGTATATTTGACACCACTGCTCTAGATTCTAGATGAATGGGACACTAATAGGCTATGGCACTCTTTGCCCCAGGATTACGGTGGTAGCATGCCTAGAGAAAGTTCATCCTAGGATACAGATCCTGATTTTTGCCAGCTCATTTAATAGGTATTGGCATCATTGTTCAGGAAAGGTCATAAAGGCATATTACATTTGGCTGCAGTAGCCTACAGACTGCTGTTAAATGAAACAATGCAGTGTTGATTAGCTCTGTATTCTGGTGAGTGAGACACAATGTGACAGTGTTTTCCTGTGACTGGGTTAGCCGGCGGTCACCGATGGCCTGGCTGTCCCCTAACAAACCGCGGCAGAGAGCTGCTCCAGGCGTCAGTATCATTGGACGGACAGGCAGAAGGTCGTTCCGCCAGAGAGAGAAAGACGTATGTTTCTGGAAAAAGGGAGAAAAATGTAATTTGTTCAGTTTTTTTTTGTTGTCTGAGGGCGATAGTGACACATGGTCTGTACCGTACATTCCCTTCTCTCATTGTGTCAGGTTTCTCAGCACCAGAGATACTGTGTGGGCAGAAGATTCAGAGAGGAGAGGAGTAGCTACTAGCTAGATTTTCTGGCACAGTCTCAGCAATGTGGCCACCCCCCAGCCATGCCAGAGGCAGCTTTTGTTATTATTATTATTATTATTGTTGTTATTAGCCACACACAAGCAGTGTGTTAAAGCCACTGTAAATAGCCCCTGCTGTTGGTTCAGCATCATTGATAAGCCACAGAGTAATTTTAAGAGTCCTCCTGATGTTGAGACTATCTAGCAGAAGGAATTCCTTTGTAGACAATCAGCACCGTGAGCAAACCTTTTCTGTTACTGCCTCTACAAACAGGCTTATACAATAAGTATTTTATGATTTTAATTTCATTTTATAGGGTAAGCAAGCAATTGCATTAGGCTAAAATAGAATTGTTCCATCTCATTCCCAGAGGCCTGGTCTGTGTTCTTTCGATTTTCAGTTATAGCTTTTTAGACTTTTGGCGACCAACAACATTTTCCATTTTCTCCCACTGCAGTTTCTTTCTCTTAGCTCACTGACTTTACTTTAAATCCTTTCACACTTCTCTGCATCACTAATGTAACAGCTCATCTTGGCTGTATAACCTCCTCCCTCTGAAAATCTCCTTAGTTGTGCTCCACTGAGCTCTGAGAGCAGGAAGTAAGTCCTCGTATGACCAGGTGGACTCTGCTAAATGTCCCTGTGATGAAATATTTGGCTCAGATTACTGGTTTTTCGAGTCATCACCAGCCGGGAACCCTAACGTATCCAAACTCATCCAGTGTCCCTGAAAGACGTGTCATTTAACAGAGACCTCCTGTTTTGTCTGCATTGTCTCTCTTCGTTTGACACCTGTTTGGAATTGGGGACCTTGGACTTGGATGTCCTTTTCCGTAGTTAATTACCTCAGCTCATTTTGGATCTGTTTCAGTGATTTGTCATTATTCACTCACCTGAGGCCCTGCAGAGGCCTTTTTTTTTTTTTTTTTTTTTTTTTTTTTTTACTTCCGGTGTCTGTGCGACTGCACATACACATTCCACAACCTTTTACTGAGGAACCAGAGAGCTGTGACAATATCCATCTGTCATTTTGTCTTTTATTTATCTTTCCTAGTCCTTTTCTTTTGCTCTGGTACCTAAGGCCACATCTTTTCCAGGCAGGGCTCTAAAGTGCACACATTTTGGTCACATATGCTGCCAAATATTTTGCTGTGCGACCAGTAGTTTTATTTTGGGAGCACTGTGATAAGGCTTTGCTGTACCGTTTTGGAGTGCCCTTGAGAAACGAGCGTGTTCAGATTTGTTAGCTTCATGGTTGCACCATTACTACAGCCAAAACAGCTTGCTTCTAGACCAACCAGATTAAAAGATGTTGTGCCAATAATAAATAGGTTACATTTGTATCTTCCTATAGTGGTCGCTGGGACCGCATTTTACATTCATTAACCACATGGGCGGTTCTAAAACTACTTGTGTGCCGTTAACCATTTGTTTACACTTTTCAGTCACATTACCTCATTTGCTAGCTAGTTGGCTAGCTAGCTAACAACCTGGTAACTTTACCAGTACATCCAAACATTTGTGGACACGGAAAGAAGGGAAAAGGGGGGGGGGGGGGGTCAATTGTACAACTGAAATGGAAAGGAAACGGGATAGCGGAAAGGAAACGGGATAGCTTCTTTAGGAGATCAATGATCATAGCAAAGAATGAATGACAGATATCTTGTACCTCATCACAATCCTGATGTTTCTAAAGAGATCTTGTACAGTTTTCAATGTAATGCATCTCAATTGGAATATTATGCTTTTACACAATGTAGAAACCTAATATTCCTCAAATGGCTTTGTAATTTCGATGACTGGTAATATCCAGATTTTTGCTTTTATAATAAACTGTCTTTACAGTGTTACAGCACATGTGCTTCAAAAGTTTCTAGAATTTGTATAGGCACAATATAGGCTGCATTTTAATAAATTCAAAACATCTATTTTATTTTCTGTTGCTCCTAAACTTCATGTGGTGCTCCTAAACTTCATGTGGTGCTCCTAAACTTCATGTGGTGCTCCTAAACTTCATGTGGTGCTCCTAAACTTCATGTGGTGCTCCTAAACTTCATGTGGTGCTCCTAAACTTCATGTGGTGCTCCTAAACTTCATGTGGTGCTCCTAAACTTCATGTGGTGCTCCTAAACTTCATGTGGTGCTCCTAAACTTCATGTGCTGCTCCTAAACTTCATGTGCTGCTCCTAAACTTCATGTGCTGCTCCTAAACTTCATGTGCTGCTCCTAAACTTCATGTGCTGCTCCTAAACTTCATGTGCTGCTCCTAAACTTCATGTGCTGCGCCTAACTTTCTAAAGTTGGGAGCAACAGCATTTAAAAAAAATTTGAGCCCTGCTTCCAGGCCTGATAGTTTGACTTTGCATTGCTATTGCTATTCAGTGTTTCCCCTATATTAATTTCAACCTGGACTCGGGTAGGTGTAACATAGTAGACAAATTCAGAACCCTCAAATTAGTTTGATATGTTAAGTATGCTATGTATTAATTTGTGGCTGTTCATCATCCATTTCACGTATTACAATTTGGATGATATTTTACGTATTACAATTTGGATGATACGTTACGAATTACAATTTGGATGATATGCTACGAATTGCAATTCGTACGATAAATTGTGAATTTAAGAATTCCAATTTCTTGTGGCTAACGTTAGCCCCCCCACTGCCTATCAACAGTCACATGCAATAAAACAACTAGTCTCATACTAATAGGAGGACTTAGCATGTCACCTTTTAGGTATTTTTCAGTAGAATTCATGTAAGTAGTTGACATTGCCCGCACAGTTCTATGATCAGGATGCCGTACAGAGTGGTTGTCCACAGATTGGTCTGGTCAGCAGTCCTGATAGTTTGGTAGACCTGTGGTTTGTGGGTCTGTGATTGTGGTCTGTGACTGCTTGTTGTGATTGTGGGCGGAGGGGATTACGGTTTGTGCTCTGCAGGGCCAGAGCTCCGCTGCAGATTGCGATAAGGAGTTCTTGTGCGTGTGTGTGTGCACACTTGAGCTTGTGTTTGTGTGTGCCTGAGCATGTGCAACCGTACGTGTGTGTGTGTGTGTATATATGTACATCTGTTGAGCGAAGGTTTCCCCTTCCTGTGTTCTGTTCTGGGCCAGATGCTCTGCCCTGCAGGAAACCCTGTTTACAGACACTCGAGACATGTCTAGCTCCACCCATATTCTCCATCTGTCTCCATCTCAGCTTCATTAAGAACACACATTTATTTTAGATGTATGCCCTTTTGTACTGCAGCTGATTGTGTCAATGTGTAATTACAACCTTGCCCGGCACACAGGGTCATGTGTCACACAGGGTCATGTGTCACACAGCAAAATGTGTAATGTGAATGAACTATTTTACTTTGTTTTGTTATTGAAGTTACCTTTTGATTCTGGTCCTTGATACTTTTATTTGGAATATTATGTGATGCTAAGCTTATCTAGCCTCTTCCTGATTTCCAAAGCCTTTTTCCTGATTCACAAAGTCATGACTAGCCAAACCTAACATAGCAGGCGTAAAAAAAATCCTGAGCAGAGTTCCCACATCCGGTTTTCAGCAGAAAAGGAAGCTAAGTTGAATTAGCTGTATCCCTGAACCGGATGCATCCGGTTGTTGGAAACTCCGCTAAGCCTATGAATAGCCTAATCTCTTGTAAACAGACTACATAAACATAAATTGTACTGTAGATCTGTCACAGTACAAATGGAGTTCAGCAGCGTTGTGGTGCTTGGCTTTGTCGTCACTGGTTATTTGGACAATTTCGCAGTGTGTAGTATCTTTTGAATTTCGGAAGGGGAGGGGACCTTTGGTTGATTTTTAAGGCAGCTCCTCGGTTATCTCTGATTCAGAGGGGTTGGGTTAAATGTGGAAGACAAATGTCGGTTGAATGCATTCAGTTGTGCAACTGACTAGATTTAAATCTCTTCTGTTAACATGTATGGTCCCAGAACTTAACTGAGCGTCTGACCCAATTATGCAAGCCTTTAGTTCTGGGTTAACCAGTCTCACCACACACGGCCATGATCTAACCATGCAGCACAGTGTCCCAGTGAAAGAGCTGAATGTTAGTTAGCTCGTTAGCCCAGTCGGTGATAAGGCCTGATGCAGTCAGATGCTGCTTTGCATGTCATGGTGGAGAACACTGGCTGCGTTGTCTCTGTGCTGCTCTGACTGGCCCCACACAGCTCCCTCTGTCTCCCTGCCTCTGACTGGGCCTCCACAACGGGACACACTGCTCCCTCTGTCTCTCTGCCTCTGCACTGCTCGCTGGGCACTGCGACTCATGAAAACCACGAGGACCTGGGGCACTATCTACTGTAATTTCTTTTGGACCAGGCTGTCAGGCCGTTGGACAGTCCTGTGAAGACGTAGCCTAGATAGAGCGAGCTGTTTGGCACCAGGGTTTAACCTACATGCTCTCACAGTCTGCTGCTGCTTTATTAGCAGTCTGGTCACGCTGTGATGTCACAACGTCCTCTGAGCTAATGGCTGGCCTGGAGCTGGAGGGGAGAGTGCATTAGTGCACATTGTTAACGGGTGTCGTTTCTTACAGTCTGCGAGGAAGAGACCCACCCTGATGGAGGGAGGTTGTGAAACTTCCTCTCAAAGCCAGATTTCCATGGCAACAGGCTTTGACTTCATATGAGGAATAGCTTGCGAAGCTGTGTGTGTGTGTCGGCAGCAGGTATGGGCTGACCGGTGTGGCTGGTTCTCTTGGCCCAGTGACTGATGTTTATGGGCTCTGCAGTAGGGTGAGAAGCTAGACCACCCGTCCTGCATGGGAACACTAAATTAGAACAACCCTGTGAGAACATGACCAGCTAACAGCAAATGGCACGTACAGTAGGCCTACAGTATGAGGCACAGCTAGCTCACATTAGACCAGCGTATATGTAAAATCAAATCACATTTTATTGGTCACATACACATATTTAGCAGATGTTCTTGCGGGTGTAGCGCAATGCTTGTTCCTAGCTCCAACTGTACAGTAGTATCTAACAATACAGACAAATCCAAAGTAAAAGAATGGAGTTAAGAAATATACAGTATCAGTCAAGTTTTGAAACACCTACTCCAGTGTTTTTCAGTATTTGTACTATTTTATACATTGTAGAATAATAGTGAAGACATTAAAAATATGAACAGGATAATGACCCAACACACCTCCAGGCTGTGTAAGGGCTATTTGACCATGAAAGGAGGGTGATGGAGTGCTGCAGTAGATGACCTGGCCTCCACAATCATCTGACCTCAACCCGTTTGGGATAAGTTGGATCGCAGAGTGAAGGAAAAGCAGCCAACAAGTGCTCAGGAAATATTGGAACTCCTTCAAGACTGTTGGAAAAGCATTCCAGGTGAAGCTGGTTGAGAGAATGCCAAGTGTGTAAAGCTGTCAAGGCAAAGGATGGATACTTTGAAGAATCTCAAATATAAAATATATTTTGATGTAACACTTTTGGTTACTACATGATTCAGTAGGTGTTATTTCATAGTGTTTGATGTCTTCACTGTTATTCTACAATGTAGAAAATAGTAAAAAAAATAAAGAAACCCTTGAATGAGTAGGTGTCCAAACGTTTTACTGGTACTGTATAAACATTAGGATGAGTAATGTTGCAGTGGCATTGACTGAAATACAGTATATACATATGAGCTAAGCAGTAAGAACACATTTATTAAAGTGGCCACTGATTCCATGTCTTTGTCTATAGGGCAGCGGCCTCTATAGTGCAAGGTTGAGTAACCAGGTGGTAGCCAGCTAGTGATGGCTATTGAACAGTCTGATGGCCTTGAGATAGAAGCTGTTTTTCAGTCTCTCAGGCCCAGCTGTGAGGCACCTGTACTGACCTCGCCTTCTGGAGCGTAGCGGGGTGAACAGGCCGTGGTTCGGGTGGTTGTTGTCCTTTGGCCTTCCTGTGACATTGGGTACTGTAGGTGTCCTGGAGGGCAGGCAGTGTGCCCCAGGTGATGCGTTGGGCAAAGCGCACCACTCTCTGGAGACGCCTGCGGTTGCGGACGATGCAGTTACCTTATTAGGCGGTGATGCAGCCCGAGAGGATTCTCTTAATTTTGCAACTGTAAACGTTTGTGAGGGTCTTAAGCCAAATTATTTTTAGCCTCCAGAGGTTGACGAGACGACGCTGTTGCTCCTTCACCACACTGTCTGTGTGGCTGGACCATTTCAGATGGTCGGTGATGTGTATGCCGAGGAACTTGAAGCTTTTCACCTTCTCCACTGCGTTCCTGTCAATGTGGATAGGGGTGTGCTCCGTCTGCTGTTTCCTGAAGTCCACGATCATCTTCTTCGTTTTGACGTTGAGGACGTGGTTATTTTCCAGGCACCACTCCGTCGGGGCCCTCACCTCCTCCCTACAGGTTGTCTAGTCATTGTTGGTAATCAGGCCTAAAACTGTTGTCTGTAGACTTGATGATTTGAGTTGGAGGCATGCGTGGCCACGCAGTCATGGGTGATCAGGGAGTACAGGAGGGGGCTGAGCACACACCCTTGTGAGGCCCATGTGATGAGGATCGGCGAAGTGGAGGTGTTGTTTCCTACCTTCACCACATGGAGGTCGGCCCGTCAGGAAGTCCAAAACAGAGTTGCACAGGCCAGGGTTCAGACCCAGGCCCCCGAGTTTAATGAGGATGCTTAGAGGGTACTATGGTATTGAAGGCTGAGCTGTAGTCAATGAACAGCATTCTTACATAGGTATTCCTCTTGTCCAGATGGGATGGGGCAGTGCGATTGCATTGTCTGTGGATCGATTGGGGCGGTATGCAAATTGAAGTGGGTCTAGGGTGTCGGTAAGGTAGAGGTTATATGATCCTTAACTAACCTCTCAAAGCACTTCATGATGAACGACGTGTGTGCTACGGGGCAATAGTAATTTAGTCCAGGTATCTTTGCTTTCTTGGGTAGAGGAATAATGGTGGACATTTTGAAGCATGTGGGAACAGACTGGGATAGGAGAGATTGAATATGTATACACTCCAGACAGCTGGTCAGCACATGCTCTGACGACGCGGCTAAGGATGCCGTCCGGGCCGGTAGCCTTGAGGGCTTAAATGTCTTACTCACGTTGGCCATGGAGAACGAGAGCCCACAGTCCTTGGGAGCGAGGTGTTTTGCTTTTCTGGGAGCAAGACGTCGGTATCCGACGTGGCTGGTTTTTCCTTTGTAATCCATGATTGTCTGTAGACCCTGCTACGTACATCTCGTGTCTGAGCTTTTGAGTTGCGACTCTGCTTTGTCTCTACTTAGGTTTTGCCTGTTATTGCCTTTCAGAGGGAATAACTATGCTATTTGTATTCAACCATATCCCAGTCACTTTGCCATGGTTAAATGCGGTGGTTCGCTCTTTCAGTTTTGTGCGAATGCTGCTATCTATCCACGGTTTCCTATATACACCGTGTCAGTGTAGACATTGATGTTATTCTTAGAGGCTACCCGGAATATATCCCATTCCGCATGATCAAAACATGGATTTCGATTGGTCTGACCAGCGTTTAATAGACCTTAGCACGGGTACTTCCTGTTTGAGTTTCTGCCTAATAGGAAGAGATGAGCAAAATGGAGTCATGATCTGATTTGCTGAAGGGAGGGCAGGGGCGCGGGCCTTGTAGGCATCCCAGAAGTTGGAGTTGAAGTGGTAGACTTGTAGCAGTGTGAATACTACAGTCCATGTGTTGATAGAACTTTGGTAGTGTTTTTCTAAAATCTGCTTTGTTAAAATCCCCAGCTACAATATATGTGGCATCAGGATATGTGGTTTCCAGTTTGCACAAAGTCCAGTGTAGTTCCTTGAGGGCCATTGTATCAGTTTAACGGGGAATATACACAGCTGTTATTATAACCAAAGAGAATTACCTTAGGAGCTAATACTGTCGGCATTTGATAGAGGTATCGGGTGAACAAAAGGACTTGAGTTTCTGTATGCTATCTCAATCACGCCATGAGTAGTAAATCATGAAATATACACCCCCGCCTTTCTTCTTCCCGGAGAGTTCTTTATTCCTCTCTGCACGATGCACTGAGAACCCAGCTGGCTGTTTGGACGGGGTCAGTAGATCCGGAGAGAGCCGCGATTCCGTGAAACAGAGTATGTTACAGTCCCTAATGTCTCTATGGAAGGAGATCCTCTCCCTGAGCTTGTCTACTTTATTGTCCAGAGACTGAACATTGGCAAGTAATATACTTGGACGCGGTGGATGGTGTGCACGCCTCCTGAGTCTGACTAGAAGTCCACTCCGAATACGTCTTCTCCGCCGGAAGCATCTTGGAGCAGCCTCTGGGATAAATTGCCCTGGGTGGCACAAACAAAATATCCAATTCGGGAAAGTCTTATTCCTGGACGTAATGCTGGTGAGTTACAGCCGCTCTGATATCCAAAAGTTTTTTTCCGGTTGTATGTAAAAACACACTTTCTGGAATAATCATTTTAGAAATAACACACAAAAGAAAATACTGCAAAGCTGCTTAGGAGCTAGAAGCAAATCACATTTTATTGGTCACATACGCATGGTTAGCAGATGTTAATGCAAGTGTAGTGAAATGCTTGTGCTCCTAGTTCCGACCATCTAACAAGTAATCTAACAAAGCAAAGCTGCTATGTCTGTCGGCGCCGTCTTGCTGTGTCACTTAGCCTACAATATGTGCAGAAGACTGTCTGCCATTTACACTGAACAAAAATATAAACGCAACATGTAGTGTTGGTTCCATGTTTCATGAGCTGAAATTAAAGATCCCAGAAAATGTATATACGCACAAAAATCAGATTTCTCTGAAATGTTGGGCACAAATTTGTTTACATCCTTGTTAGTGAGCATTTCTCCTTTGCCAAGGAAATCCATCCACCTGACCGGTGTTTCATATCAAGAAGCTGATC
Organism: Oncorhynchus mykiss; assembly: GCF_057628025.1. NCBI lineage: Eukaryota > Metazoa > Chordata > Actinopteri > Salmoniformes > Salmonidae > Oncorhynchus > Oncorhynchus mykiss. Next base: position 82,708,800 of record NC_143022.1, on the reverse strand, counting down.
AAACAGCATGATCATTACACAGGTGCACCTTGTGCATGGGACAATAAGGCCATTCAGTTTTGTCACACAACACAATGCCACATATGTTTTGAGGGAGTGTGCAATTGGCATGCTGACTGCAGGAATGTCAACTAAAACTGTTGCCAGATAATTTAAAGTTAATTTCTCCTACATGAGCCACTTCCAATGTTGTTTTAGAAAATTTGGCAGTACGTCCAACCAGCATCACAACCGCGGACTGCGTTTATGGCGTTGTGTGGGCAAGCGGTTTGCTGATGTCAATGTTATGAACAGAGTGCACCATGGTGGTAGTGGGGTTATGGTGTAGGCAGGCATAAGCTACGGACAACGAAAACAATTGTATTTTGTCGATGGCAGTTAAATGTGTTGTGCCATTGTTGTGCCGCCGTCACCTCATGTTTCAATATAATGCACAGACCCATCTGTAGGACCTAAAACATATATTTCAATTGACTGATTTCCTTATGTAAAATCATTGCAATTGTTGCATGTTTTTATATTTTTGTTCAGTATATGTTAGGATATTGTCATCCTGTGAGAATAGCACCAGCTATGCTAACAACATTTAGTTTGCACAAACAAGACTTGCTATTTAAAGATGGCCTAAACAAATAAGTATTGAAGTATGTTAGGAAAATTGCAATTGGCTCAGAACAGGGCATCATGGCTGGCCCTTGGATGCACACAGACAGCTAATATTAATACTATGCATGTCAATCTCTCCTGGCTCAAAGTGGAGGAGAGATTGACTTCATCACTACATGTATTTATGAGAGGTATTGACATGTTGAATGTACTGAGCTGTCTGTTTGAACTACTGGCGCACAGCTCGGACACCCTTGCATACCCCACAAGACATGCCACCAGAGGTCTCTTCACAGTCCCCAAGTCCAGAACAGACTATGGGAGCCGCATGGTACTACATAGAGCCATGACTACATGGAACTCTATTCCACAGTACTACATAGAGCCATGACTACATAGAACTCTATTCCACAGTACTACATAACTCTATTCCACAGTACTACATAGAGCCATGACTACATAGAACTCTATTCCACAGTACTACATAGAGCCATGACTACATAGAACTCTATTCCACAGTACTACATAGAGCCATGACTACATAGAACTCTATTCCACATCAAGTAACTGAAGCAAGCAGTAGAATTAGATTTTAAAAAACATAAAAAATACACCTCATGGAACAGCAGGGACTGTGAAGCAACACAAACATGGCCACAGACACATGCATACACACACACACACACAAGATAACATATGCACCATACACACGTACATGGATTTTGTTCTGTAGATATGTGGTAGAGTAGGGGCCTGAGGGCACACAGTGTGTTGTGAATGTTTTGGAATGTCTAAACTGCCTTAATTTTGCTGGACCCTAAGGAAGAGTAGCTGGTGCATTGACAGCAGCTAATGGGGAACGATAAATACAATGTTTACTTAACACTTACCTAGCCTGTGAAATGTTAATATTTACAGTACTTGTCTGTCTTTCTGTGAAAGCTAGCTACTTTGTACCTCTTAGACATAGGAAGCTACACCGTTAATCCAAGAACAGTGACGACCTTGGTGTAGGTTTTCATCAAAAGACGAACGGTAGCAAAGGCCCACAGCCAGTCAAACAACCGGGGACACCTGGCATAAACAGGAAGAATGAGAGGAACATGCTGTTTCTGTCGAGAGGCCTGCAAACACTCACGTTCTACTCTGTTAGCCGCACACCTGGAGTGTTTAGCTTTGTAATCTACATTGTGTGTGACAGAGAGACTAAAGAAGAGCACGCGTCAGTTGAACTGTAAAATACCCCCAGGTGATAACCTGGTTAATATGATAGAACACAGAAGTGAAACTAACCCCTTGATCACAATCTGCTCCTTCTTGTAGATGAGCGTGAGGCGGTGCAGAAGAAGACCTTCACCAAGTGGGTCAACTCCCACCTAGCCAGAGTGTCCTGCAGGATCACTGACCTCTATATGGACCTGAGGGATGGACGCATGCTCATCAAACTACTGGAGGTCCTCTCTGGGGAGAGACTGGTACGTTAGACAGTCAGACTGATTTCCCAGTCACACAGAGTAATAATTCACCTTAAAAATTGAATTTATTTTTGTCAAAATTATTTCACTTTAGGATTGCTGTTCCAAACGATTCCTCCATGATTCTACCCTATATGCATACATTCGGCCCATGCATAGCTAATATGCTTCACTGATTAAAAAATATATATATATAATAATCATTCAGGGCACACGTACAGTGCATTTGGAAAGTATTCAGACCGCTTTTTCTACATTTTTCTATGTTACAGCCTTATTCTAAAATGTATTAAATATATACACTGCTCAAAAAAATAAAGGGAACACTAAAATAACACATTCATGAATGAATGAAATATTCTTATTAAATATTTTTTTCTTTACTTAGTTGAGTGTGCTGACAACAAAATCACACAAATTATCAATGGGAATCAAATTGATCAACCCACGGAAGTCTGGATTTGGAGTAACACTCAAAATTAAAGTGGAAAACCACACTACAGGCTGATCCAACTTTGATATGTCCTTAAAACAAGTCAAAATGAGGCTCAGGTAGTGTGTGGCCTCCACGTGCCTGTATGACCTCCCTACAATGCCTGGGCATGCTCCTGATGAGGTGGCAGATGGTCTCCTGAGGGATTTCCTCCCAGACCTGGACTAAAGCATCCGCCAACTCCTGGACAGTCTGTGGTGCAACGTGGCTTTGGTGGATGGAGCGAGACATGATGTCCCAGATGTGCTCAATTGGATTCAGGTCTGCGGAACGGGCGGGCCAGTCCATAGCATCAATGCCTTCCTCTTGCAGGAACTGCTGACACACTCCAGCCACATGAGGTCTAGCATTGTCTTGCATTAGGAGGAAGCCAGGGCCAACCGCACCAGCATGTAGTCTCACAAGGGGTCTGAGGATCTCATCTCGGTACCTAATGGCAGTCGGGCTACCCCTGGCGAGCACATGGAGGGCTGTGCGGCCCCCCCCAAAGAAATGCCACCCCACACCATGACTGACCCACCGCCAAACCGGTCATGCTGGAGGATGTTGCAGGCAGCAGAACGTTCTCCACGGCGTCTCCAGACTCTGTCACGTGCTCAGTGTGAACCTGCTTTCATCTGTGAAGAGCACAGGGCGCCAGTGGCGAATTTGCCAATCTTGGTGTTCTCTGGCAAATGCCAAACGTCCTGCATGGTGTTGGGCTGTAAGCACAACCCCCACCTGTGGACGTCGGGCCCTCATACCACCCTCATGTAGTCTGTTTCTGATCGTTTGAGCAGACACATGCACATTTGTGGCCTGCTGGAGGTAATTTTGCAGGGCTCTGGCAGTGCTCCTCCTTGCACAAAGGCGGAGGTAGTGGTCCTGCTGCTGGGTTGTTGCCCTCCTACGGCCTCCTCCACGTCTCCTGATGTACTGGCCTGTCTCCTGGTAGCGCCTCCATGCTCTGGACACTACGCTGACAGACACCGCAAACCTTCTTGCCACATCTCGCATTGATGTGCCATCCTGGATGAGCTGCACTACCTGAGCCACTTGTGTGGGTTGTAGACTCCGTCTCATGCTACCACTAGAGTGAAAGCACCGCCAGCCTTCAAAAGTGACCAAAACATCAGCCAGGAAGCATAGGAACTGAGAAGTGGTCTGTGGTCACCACCTGCAGAACCACTCCTTTATTGGGGGTGTCTTGCTAATTGCCTATAATTTCCACCTGTTGTCAATTCCATTTGCACAACAGCATGTGAAATGTATTGTCAATCAGTGTTGCTTCCTAAGTGGACAGTTTGATTTCACAGAAGTGTGATTGACTTGGATATACATTGTGTTGTTTAAGTGTTCCCTTTATTTTTTTCAGCAGTGTATTTTTTTCCTCCTCAATCTACACACAGTACCCCATAAAGCTGTTTGCAAATGTATTAACAATGAAAAACTGGTATCACTTTAACATAAGTATTCAGACCCTTTTACTCATTACTTTGTTGAAGCAGCAATTAGAGCCTAGAGTTTTCGTTGTCTTGGCTGTGTGTTTAGGGTCGTCGTATTGGCAGGTGAACCTTCACCCCAGTCTGAGGTCCAGAGCGCTCTTCATCAAAAATCCCTCTGTACTTTGCTCCGTTCATCATTCCCTCAATCAGTCTCCCAGTCCCTGCTGCTGAAAAACATCCCCTCAGCATGATGCTGCCACCACCATGCTTCACCGTAGGGATGGTGCTAGGTTTCCTCCAGATGTGATGCTTGCCATTCAGGCCAAAGATTTCAATCTTGGATTCATCAGACCAGAGGATCTTGTTTCTCATGGCCTGAGAGGCCTTTAGGTGGCTTTTGGCAAACTCCAAGCGGGCTGTCGTGTGCCTTTTTTTTTTTTACTGAGGAGTGGCTTCCGCCTGGCCACTCTATCATAAAGGCCTGATTAGTGGAGTGCTGCAGAGATGGTTGTCCTTCTGGAAGGTTCTCCCATCTCCACAGAGGAGCTCTGTCAGAGGGACCATCAGGTTCTTGGTCACCTCCCTGACCAAGGCCCTTCTCCCCCAATTGCTTAGTTTGGCTGGGGCAGCCAGATCTAGGAAGAGTCTTGATGGTTCCAAACCTTTTCCATTTAAGAATGATTGAGGCCACTGTGTTCTTGGGGGATCTCCAATGCTGCAGAAATGTTTTGGTACTCTTCCTCAGATCGATGCCTAAACACAATCCTGTCTCGGAGCTCTACGGACAATTCCTTCGACCTCATGGCTTGGTTTTTGCTCTGACATACACTGCCAACTGTTGGACCTTATATTGACCTTTTCCAAATCATGTCCAATCAATTGAATTTACCACAGGGGGACTCCAATTTAAGTTGTAGAAACAACTCAAGGATTATCAATGGAATCCAGATGCACCTGAGCTCAATTGAGTCTCTTAGCAAAGGGTCTGAATATTTATGTAAATAAGGTATTTTCTGTATGGGTCTGAATACTTTCCGAATGCAGTGTATATTTTTCTACTTGAAAGAGTATTTGTAGTCATAGGTGTTCCTCATATTGCTCTTATCTGGGTTCTATTAACGGTGCAGCAGTATCTCTCATAACATAGTATGTAGCTATGTTACACACTGTAAATATAACTCCCTCGTCATATCTCAGATTCAACATTATAAAACCAGCCACACCTTAACTGCTCTCTCCCTCTGGTAAATAATATATTTAAAGCAGCCCCGGTAAAGGCAAGGTCATGGTGTATATGGAAACTATGGAGATGTTATGAGTAAGGTTGCAAACCTACCAGTCATTTATCAAAGTTACCAGAATCTTCAGTAATTTTTGTAAGTAACTGAATCTATGGCAGTCTATCGTGACTTGGGTCATTTATACTCAAATAACTTTTAAAACCTTCCAAATATTGAGTTGTACCCCTTTTTGACCTCAGATCAGCTTCAATTCGTCAGGGCATGGATTCTACAAGGTGTCGAAAGCGTTCCACAGGGATGCTGACCCATGTTGACTCCTACGCTTCCCGCAGTTGTTTCAAGTTGGCTGGACTTCCTTTGGGTGGTGGACCATTCTTGATACACACGGAAAAATGTTGAGCTTGAAAAACCCAACAACAGTGCAGTTCTTGACATAAACTGGTATGCCTGGCACCTACTACCATACCCTGTTCAAAGGCACTTAAATATTTTGTCTTGCCCTTTCACCCTCTGAATGGCACACACACACAATCCATGTCTGTTGTCTTTAACCTGTCTCCTCCCCTTCATCTACACTGATTGACGTGGATTTAACGAGTGACATCAAAGGATCATAGCTTTCACCTGGTCAGTCTGTCATGGAAAGATCAGGTGTTCCTAATGTTTTGTCCACTCAGTGTGGTGTTCATTTTTTATGTCTGTGTCCATATTGTCCATGAGTTGCTAGTAGATGGACCATACGGTTCAAGAGAAAATAGCCTAAATATTGAAAAAAGTATCTAATCAACAATGGCATTATTTTGCAACTCTTCCAACTGGTGACTTTTTAACTGCCACCAGTTTGAGCCAAGTCATTGACAATAAAATAGGCAAATTCAAATAGTAAAATATATAAGTGTGTAAAAAATTAAGGATATTTCATGCTGAAATCCTCATAAAAAAATAACGGTATTCACTTAGTTAATAGTTTATATTTAGGATCAGCTTTGTCATTGTTTATTTTAATGAATTATTTGATATTTTTGACATGATCAGTCCACACAGAGGGCCTGAGATAATTAGACGCCTATAACAATTTGAAGTACCCGAAAGGGTATTGTGTTAAATTACATAAAATCTAGTAGTTTACTGGTCAACTTTGGGTAACATATCCTCCCTTTGCAACCCTAGTTGCGAGCAGTTCAGTTGAGGACAGAGCAGAGAAGTAGAGAGTTTACACTCTGATAGAGTTTCAGACTGGGTCACAGATTGGGTTACAGGGATCATGTGGTCTCTCATGGAAACTTCTTGGAGGCTTACACTGAACGATCCATCCAGGCATCTGTTGCTTGAGCAACAACATTTGAAAATGTGATAAATTCATCTTGCCTAGTACAATAGAACTGCTCAAGCAACAGCTGCCTGGGTGGATTGTTCAGTTAACATCTGCCTGTTATTTATTTAATGAGGACAATTTTGTACAGATTTTTTCCCTAGTTTGTATTGGTAATTGTCCATAAAGCGCTGCTCCGCTTTTTTGACATTATCAACAAAACATGTCCGACAGGCCCTAGTGTTGTCGCACCTGGACTGCTGCTCAGTCATCTGGTCAAGTGCCACAGAGGGACATTACAGTTGGCTCAGAACAGAGCAGCACTGCTGGCCCTTAAATGTACACAGAGAGCTAACATCAATGACATGCATATCAATCTTTCCTGGCTCAAAGTAGAGATTGCCTGCATCACTACTTATCCTTGTGAGGTATTGACATGTTGAAACTACTAACACACAGCTCGGACACCCATGCAAGACATGCCACCAGAGGTTGCTTCCATAGTCTGTGTGCTAGACTGTGGAAGGCGCACAGTGCTACATTGAGCCATTTATCGGATTTGAAAAAACAGATAAAACGACACCTTATGGAACATCTCGGTTTGTGTGTCTATGCGTCTACATGCTGTTTGTATGTTTTGTATTGTACAAAAAAAATGTAACCGGAACAACGCAGACTGAAGACACGCACTCTACACACACGTATATTTTAATATTGTTGTGGTGGTATTATAAATGTTGTAGTACATCATTACAGCACTATCTTATTGTGTTTTTTGTTGTTGTTGTGATGTGCCTTAATGTGTTTAACCCAGGAAGAGTAGCTACTGCCTTGGCAGGAACTAATGGGGGTCCATAATAAATACAAAATGTGACACAAACTGACATACACATGTATAACCTACATGAACCACAAACACACTGATGCAGACCTAATTATATACATTCAATGCACCAAGCATGTGCGCTAGCATGCAGTTACACATACAGACTGCTTACAATTGAATGCTAGAGGCCAAGCTAGGTTAGGAGACCTTATGCAGACTGGAGTTGGATTAAGGCAAAACCAAAACATCAGCACGGTGGTGGTGGCAGCAGCACATGACGTCAGAGGGCGAACTTCACTCTGAGCCAATGAAATGTTCCACCTTAGCGGCTGTGCTGAAGGAGGGGAGAGAAGCAATTATCACTGCAGAATTGCCACAAAAAAAAAAAGATTTAGCGAAGTTGGCACTGATGGGTTTTATTAACTATGTCCCATTTCAGCTCACTCTCCCCTCTCCCCTCCCTTTTGAAAGGCAGCTCTCTGGAATCAAAATGCGATTAAGCCTGACTACTGCCCCTACGACGTTCAGTAGATCGTGCCAAGATCATGCCCTCCATTGAGGGCATTGACGGGTCTTTGCTGTGAGAAAGATCTGACCACAGTTTCAACTCACTCAGTGAATGCAGTCTACTGTGGTCCCTTCAAAATATGAGCCCTTCGCTCTGAGATTTGAGCTTCTTTTCACCGCTACGAGGAAATGAGGCAAAAGAAACTACAACAAATGGAAGAATTTCAAAAGCGGGGTTGCTATGATGGAGTGAAAGGGAAGCAGAGGGAGAAATTATCAATGAGATCTTTGATATGGAAAGACTGGCGGAGGGGCCTACAATGGAGTCCAGCAAAATGATCCAAACTCAAGCCAACCTCCATTTCTCAACTGTTTCAGGAAGCATAGGAATGCTGTGTTAGAGTTCACTCCACAGAACACTACATTAAAATGCCAGATGGGTATCTCTCTGATCTGGTGTTATTTGTGTTAGACAGAGGAGATACCCACTGGTGTTCTCCAGCTGTCTCAACAAGGCCAGGCCCTGAGTACTTCCTGGGTCATGACCCCTGGAAAATTGGTTCTAGCCCTGGGGAAGCTCTAGATGACCTGTCTCTACATATGGCATCACAGGTCTGTCCTTCCAGACGTATCGGAGATCTCATTTCCTCTTGGTCATTTTAGGATTACTTAGTGTAACACACAAAAATACATGATATATACACACACTGAAGTCCCATAGATACAGTGCCTTGCGAAAGTATTCGGCCCCCTTGAACTTTGCAACCTTTTGCCACATTTCAGGCTTCAAACATAAAGATATAAAACTGTATTTTTTTGTGAAGAATCAACAACAAGTGGGACACAATCATGAAGTGGAACGACATTTATTGGATATTTCAAACTTTTTTAACAAATCAAAAACTGAAAAATTGGGCGTGCAAAATTATTCAGCCCCTTTACTTTCAGTGCAGCAAACTCTCTCCAAAAGTTCAGTGAGGATCTCTGAATGATCCAATGTTGACCTAAATGACTAATGATGATAAATACAATCCACCTGTGTGTAATCAAGTCTCCGTATAAATGCACATGCACTGTGATAGTCTCAGAGGTCCGTTAAAAGCGCAGAGAGCATCATGAAGAACAAGGAACACACCAGGCAGGTCCGAGATACTGTTGTGAAGAAGTTTAAAGCCGGATTTGGAAAAATATTTCCCAAGCTTTAAACATCCCAAGGAGCACTGTGCAAGCGATAATATTGAAATGGAAGGAGTATCAGATCACTGCAAATCTACCAAGACCTGGCCGTCCCTCTAAACTTTCAGCTCATACAAGGAGAAGACTGATCAGAGATGCAGCCAAGAGGCCCATGATCACTCTGGATGAACTGCAGAGATCTACAGCTGAGGTGGGAGACTCTGTCCATAGGACAACAATCAGTCGTATATTGCACAAATCTGGCCTTTATGGAAGAGTGGCAAGAAGAAAGCCATTTCTTAAAGATATCCATAAAAAGTGTTGTTTAAAGTTTGCCACAAGCCACCTGGGAGACAAACCAAACATGTGGAAGAAGGTGCTCTGGTCAGATGAAACCAAAATTGAACTTTTTGGTAACAATGCAAAACGTTATGTTTGGCGTAAAAGCAACACAGCTCATCACCCTGAACACACCCATCCCCACTGTCAAACATGGTGGTGGCAGCATCATGGTTTGGGCCTGTTTTTCTTCAGCAGGGACAGGGAAGATGGTTAAAATTGATGGGAAGATGGATGGAGCCAAATACAGGACCATTCTGGAAGAAAACCTGATGGAGTCTGCAAAAGACCTGAGACTGGGACGGAGATTTGTCTTCCAACAAGACAATGATCCAAAACATAAAGCAAAATCTACAATGGAATGGTTCAAAAATAAACATATCCAGGTGTTAGAATGGCCAAGTCAAAGTCCAGACCTGAATCCAATCGAGAATCTGTGGAAAGAACTGAAAACTGCTGTTCACAAATGCTCTCCATCCAACCTCACTGAGCTCGAGCTGTTTTGCAAGTAGGAATGGGAAAACATGTCAGTCTCTTGATGTGCAAAACTGATAGACATACCCCATACAGCTGTAATCGCAGCAAAAGGTGGCGCTACAAAGTATTAACTTAAGGGGGCTGAATAATTTTGCACGCCCAATTTTTCAGTTTTTGATTTGTAAAAAAAGTTTGAAATATCTCATAAATGTCGTTCCACTTCATGATTGTGTCCCACTTGTTGATTCTTCACAAAAAAATACAGTTTTATATGTTTATGTTTGAAGCCTGAAATGTGGCAAAAGGTCGCAAAGTTCAAGGGGGCCGAATACTTTCGCAAGGCACTGTATGTCCTCAAATAATGCACATCACTTTTCTTGTATAGACATTCTTAAATCTGCCTACCTCAAGGATTAAAGAAGTCTGCTAAGTAGGTCATCAACCCAGGGAGTCAATGCCTCAAGTCAAAATACACAAAACTAAACCATTTAGATTGTTGGCAGTAGAATGTCAGAGATATGAAGAGTATGAGTGACACTAATGTAATTAGACTGCTAGTACAACCTCTGTCCCTCTTTATTTCCCCTCCGCAGCCCAAGCCCACTAAGGGGCGCATGCGTATCCACTGCCTGGAGAACGTGGACAAGGCCCTGCAGTTCCTCAAGGAGCAGAGGGTCCATCTGGAGAATATGGGCTCCCACGACATTGTCGACGGCAACCACCGCCTCACCCTCGGCCTAATCTGGACCATCATCCTCCGCTTCCAGGTCAGCTGATGACTCACTCACATATCGTGCATGTGCTGATTATAAAGTGAGAGAGCACAGTTGGTAAATTATGACATTTTTATAAATTGTAATAAATAAAAAAATCCCACTTAAATCCACAGATGTGGGTCAATGTCACTCAAACAAAGACAGGAAGTGGGTTGCGTTTGTTTATTTGTATATCGAGAAAGTGCTGAGGTGGTGTTTGTGCCTGTCACTCAATGCAGGTGGGTGCATTCCAGTGTGTGTGTGGGCACGTATTTGTTCTATGTGTGTGTGTGCCAGCCTAAGTGCATATAGATGTTGTCTCAGTCTGTGTATAGTGGTTGTCTCTGTCTCTGTGTATAGTGGTTGTCTCTGTCTCTGTGTATAGTGGTTGTCTCTGTCTCTGTGTATAGTGGTTGTCTCTGTCTCTGTGTATAGTGGTTGTCTCTGTCTCTGTGTATAGTGGTTGTCTCTGTCTCTGTGCATAGTGGTTGTCTCTGTCTCTGTGCATAGTGGTTGTCTCTGTGCATAGTGGTTGTCTCTGTCTCTGTGCGTAGTGGTTGTCGCTGTGCGTAGTGGTTGTCGCTGTGCGTAGTGGCTGTCGCTGTGTCCTGATGATGGCTGGCATTGTTTGACCATTTTGTTATTCTGGGGTATGTGCTTCTCAGATCCAGGACATCAGAGTGGAGACTGAGGACAACAAGGAGAAGAAGTCTGCTAAAGATGCCCTGCTGCTGTGGTGCCAGATGAAGACTGCAGGGTGAGTGACCACAACACCAGCAGCAGCACCACTACAGCATCACCACAGCACCAACAGCTTGAGGCATACTCTACTATAGCACGCAGTCAGCAGAATAATCCAACACATTATGGTCAACAGATAGTTTAGATTACAATCAACGACATCGAGAGTATATGTGAAAACATATATAGGAACATTCTGGCCTAGCCCAGTATACACTGGGTGTACAAAACATTAGGAACACTTTCCTAATATAGAGTTTCACCACCTCTTGCCCTCAGAACAGCCTCAATTCGTCAGGGCATGGACTACAAGGTATCGAAAGCATTCCACAGGGATAATGCCTCATGTTGACTCCAATGCTTCCCATAGTTGTGTCAAGTTGGCTCGATGTTGTTTGGGTGGTGGACCATTCTTGATACACACAGGAAACTGTTGAGTGTGGAAAACCCAGCAGCGTAGCACTTCTTGGCACACTCAAACCGGTGCGCCTGGCACCTACTACCGTACCCCGTTCAAAGGCACTTAAATCTCACCCTTTGAATGGCACATAGACATTCCATGTCTCAATTGTCTCGAGGCTTAAAAATCATTTTTTCACCTGTCTCCTCTCCTTCATCTACACTGAGGTGGCTGTGATCCATTTTGATTTCAGGCTGTAACACAACAACATGTAGAATAAGTCGAGGCGTATGAATACTCTGACGGCCCTGTAAATGGGACACAGCAGTCTCAGGAATCACATGGCCTTGAGAGAAACACCTCGCATCAGTGATATTTCACATTCAATGCTGTGTTTAACACAAATGATTTGACTAAAGGGGATCTGTAGAGGAACCCAGGGTGGACAGCAGAACCGATGAAATCCCAGCGAGGGTGTCACATCAGACATCACAGTCACAGCCTAAATGTCAGACTGTTTAGAACAGCAGCATGAACAGCCCTGGGCTACATGATTTGATAAGTCAATTCACTCATCAACAAAGCCAACACTGCTATAGCCCAGCTTCAAATAGAAAAATCACCATAGTTAAACATGTTTAATGAAGAAAGGCATCTGTTTCACTGAAGAGGGAGTCAGAGGCTGGAGATTTTATGTAAATATTATATATTCTTCAAAAGTCGCAACAAATCGCCACCTAAGATTTATCTTGACTGAGAGATTTTCTTTTAGTAAGACAGGCCAAAACACACAACTTTCACCTTCCTAATCTTGAGTTGCACCCCCATTTGCCCTCTGAACAGCCTCAATTCATCGGGGCATGGACTCTACTAGTAGTCTAAAGCGTTCCACAGGGATTCTGGCCCGTGATGACTCCAATGCTTCCCACAGTTGTGTCAAGTTGGCTGGATGTCCTTTGGGTGGTGGACCATTCTTGATACACACGGGAAACTGTTGAGCGTGAAAAACCCAGCAGTGCTGCAGTTCTTGACATAAACTGGTGTGCCTGGCACCTACTACCCTACCCCGTTCAAAGGCATTTAAATATGTTGTCTTGCCTATTCACTCTCTGAATGGCACACATACACTATCCATGTCTCAATTATCTAAAGGCTTAAACATCCTTCTTGAACCTGTCTCCTCCCCTTCATCTACACTGATAGAAGTGGATTTAACAAGTTACATCAATAAGGGATCATAGCTTTCACCTGGATTCACCTGGTCAGTCTGTCATGGAACGAGCAAGTTTTCTTAATGTTTTGTACACTCAGTGTATGTTTTTGTATCTGTTTTCCAGATATCCCAACGTGAACATTCACAACTTCAGCACCAGCTGGAGAGATGGCATGGCCTTCAACGCCATCCTCCACAAACACAGACCTGACCTAATAGACTTTGACAAGCTGAAGAAGTCCAACGCCCACCACAATCTGCAGAATGCCTTCAACCTGGCAGAGCAACACCTGGGCATCCACAAGCTGCTGGACGTAGAGGGTTCGTACAGAGTACACACATCCAAACACACACACACGCAATACATGCACACACAAACACAGACGTACTTAACTTGCATTACACACTTAGAATATAGTCATCTGTGCATGACTCTGAACATTTGTACATAATCATGGAATACCATAGCCTGGTTGAAAACATTCAGTTTACCGAACAGTGAGGAGGAGGAGGCTGCTTAAACTTCTGTAACATACTGTGCTCTATCCCTGTCTCTCATGCACCTGTCAGTGTTTTATACCATTATGGCAGTACATGAATACTCACGCATTTTCAGCCTGACCTAATTTATGCTCTTACAGTATGCCTGTATGAATACATGACAACTTGAAAACTGTTACTACTGTATAAGGCTTGCAGAAACCACTTCATGAGTAGTTTGAGAGGCTGTTACTTCTGGGTCTTACTTTAATGTAGTTCACAGGGTAGCTGACAGCCCCATAATGGGGACATTTACAAACAGAAAGGCACATTCACTGCTAGACCTCGTCCTTTTCCAGTGTGACAGCGTAATGGCTGTCTTAAATGCCCAGTGTGTTTTTATCTCAATTTCAAATCCTTTCTGGGTAACAATTAAACTACCTTACTGTGATTTTGTTTTTAATAAAACAATAAAATGAAATACTCTAACTACATCCCACAAAAAGGCAGACATTTAAGGTAGTATTTTCAAACACCTCTTACATATATCTAAATCATGTTTTTGACTGCACGGGGTCTTTTTAAATATTTTATAGGAGGTGGTTTTGGGATCTCAGCATGTCTTCTCAGAGGCCTGCAGTGAGGGGAACAAAGACTGAGGCGTGAGAACGCTCCCGTGTATTGTTCTGACGGAAAATAGCCCCTCTACTCCAACCACCTCCCTCCTAAACATGGCTCCTAAATCAAATAAATGCCATTTTTCTCAGCCGAGCAGCACGGAAGCCAAACCATCTGATGTCTGAAGATGAAGGAAACATGGACGAGTCAAAGCTGTATTTGTCTGACTCTTAGTGTGTGTGTGTATGTGTGTACAGATATCAGCGTGGACCACCCGGATGAGAAGTCCGTCATCACCTATGTTGTGACCTACTACCACTACTTCTCCAAAATGAAGGCTCTGAAGGTGGAGGGAAAACGTATTGGGAAGGTGAGTGGTCAGAGTTCATATGTCCCCAATCTGAATCACAAGAGTACAAAGTCTCATATCCCGTACTTCTCCAAGTACACTCATTCCCTTAGATCAGTGGTTCCCAAACTTTTTATAGTCCCGTACCCCTTCAAATATTCAACTTCCAGCTGCGTACCCCCTCTAGCACCAGGGTCAGCACACTCTCAAACGTTGTTTTTTGCCACCATTGTAAGCCTGCTACACACTATACAATACATTTATTACACATAAGGATGAGTGAGTTTGTCAGAACCTGGCTTGTGGGAAGTGACAAAGAGACCAGGGCACAAATAATAATCAGTATGTTTGCTCTTTTATTTAGCCATCTTACATCTAACTTTATTTGTGAATAACTCACCACAGGTTAATGAGAATGGGTGTGCTTGAAAGGATGCACATTACTCTGCAATGTTGGGTTATATTGGAGAGAGACTCAGTCTTAAACCGTTTTCCACACAGTCTGTGCCTGTATTTAGTTTCATGCTAGTGAGGGCCGAGAATCCACTCTCACATAGGTACGTGGCTGCAAAGGGCATCAGTGTCTTAACAGCACGATTTGCCAAGGCAAGAAACTGAGCGCAGCCAAATCCAGAAATCTGGCAGTAGCTTCTGATTAAATTCAGGTTTCACAGAACCGTTTGTTGCAATTTCGTTGAGGCTCTCTTGTTCAGATATTGGTAAGTGGACTGGAGGCAGGGCATGAAACGGATTATGAATCCAGTTTTGTGTCATCCGTTTTGGGAAAGTACATGTGTAATTGCGCACCCAACTCACTCGGGTGTGTCGCTATATCACATTTGACATTGTCCATAAGCTTGAGTTAATTTGCACACAAATCATACAATGATGATTTATTTTTGGCAGTGAAACGAGGCTACTCAGGCGAAGAAGAGAGTTTTAAAAAAACTTCACCCAAATGAATAGCCCCATTGGAAAATACACTGCTCAAAAAAATAAAGTGAACACTAAAATAACACATCCTAGATCTGAATGAATGAAATATTCTTATTAAATACTTTTTTCTTTACATAGTTGAATGTGCTGACAACAAAATCACACAAAAATTATCAATGGAAATCAAATTTATCAACCCATGGAGGTCTGGATTTGGAGTGACACTCAAAATTGATGTAATGTCCTTAAAACCAGTCAAAATGAGGCTCAGTAGTGTGTGGCCTCCACGTGCCTGTATGACCTCCCTACAACGCCTGGGCATGCTCCTGATGAGGTGGTGGATGGTCTCCTGAGGGATCTCCTCCTAGACCTGGACTAAAGCATCCGCCAACTCCTGGACAGTCTGTGGTGCAACGTGGCGTTGGTGTATGGCGCGAGACATGTCCCAGATGTGCTCAATTGGATTCAGGTCTGGGGAACAGGCGGGCCAGTCCATAGAGTCAATGCCTTCCTCTTGCAGGAACTGCTGACACACTCCAGCCACATGAGGTCTAGCATTGTCTTGCATTAGGAGTAACCCAGGGCCAACCGCACCCAGCATATGGTCTCACAAGGGGTCTGAGGATCTCATCTCGGTACCTAATGGCAGTCAGGCTACCTCTGGCGAGCACGTGGAGGGCTGTGCGGCCCCCCAAAGAAATGCCAACCCCACACCGTGACTGACCCACCGCCAAACCGGTCATGCTGGAGGATGTTGCAGGCAGCAGAACATTCTCCACGGCGTCTCCAGACTCTGTCACGTGCTCAGTGTGAATCTGCTTTCATCTGTGAAGAGCACATGGCGCCAGTGGCGAATTTGCCAATCTTGGTGTTCTCTGGCAAATGCCCAACGTCCTGCACGGTGTTGGGCTGTAAGCACAACCCCCACCTGTGGACATCGGGCCCTCATATCACCCGTTTGAGCAGACACATGCACATTTGTGGCCTGCTGGAGGTCATTTTGCAGGGCTCTGGCAGTGCGCCTCCTGCTCCTCCTTGCACAAAGGCAGAGGTAGTGGTCCTGCTGCTGGGTTGTTGCCCTCCTACGGCCTCCTCTACGTCTCCTGATGTACTGGCCTGTCTTCTGGTAGCGCCTCCATGCTCTGGACACTACGCTGACAGACAGAGCAAACTTTCTTGCCACAGCTCGCATTGATGTGCCATCCTGGATGAGCTGCACTACCTGAGCCACTTGTGTGGGTTGTAGACTCCGTCTCATGCTACCACTAGAGTGAAAGCACCGCCAGCATTCAAAAGTAACCAAAACATCAGCCAGGAAGCATAGGAACTGAGAAGTGGTCTGTGGTCACCACCTGCAGAACCACTCCTTTATTGGGGGTGTCTTGCTAATTGCCTGTAATTTCCACCTGTTGTCTATTCCATTTGCACAACAGCATGTGACATTTATTGTCAATCGGTTTTGTTTCCTAAGTGGACAGTTTGATTTCATAGAAGTGTGATTGACTTGGAGTTACATTGTGGTGTTTAAGTGTTCCCTTTATTTTTTTGAGCAGTGTATAAATGTACTGTTTTGTAAATGTGAAGTTAGGGAATGCCTGCCTCGAAGCATATTTCCCACAGTAGCTGTAATCAGTATACAATGCATGTACTCTTCTACTGATTCACCTACTTCATCTCCCAGGTGCTGGACAATGCCATTGAGACAGATAACATGATTCAGAAATATGAGAGTCTGGCCTCTGACCTCCTGGAATGGATTGAACAGACCATCATCATCCTCAACAACCGCAAGTTTGCCAACTCCTTAGTGGGGGTGCAGCAACAGCTTCAGGCCTTCAACACCTACCGTACCGTGGAAAAGCCCCCCAAGTGAGAGAGAGACACACACACACACACACACACACACACTTAAATGCACATGCCCAAACACATCCGAGTTCATATATTGTCTTCCACTATGTCCTCCATCTACCTCCCAAGTTTCCCACACGCTTCATACCATCAGCTTGACTTGGAATTTACTCTAATATTACAGTATCTGTTCCCAGAATAGACTCACCATGGACATAATGGAAACATTCATGGATTTTATATGTGTAGACAAGTAATATCAGATTCATAGCTAGTCACCGTGTGAACTAATGCCTCTGGGTTCTGAGAAGTAACTTCAAAGAAAAGACAAACCCACACACTCCTCTTGCTAGTATCACTATTTTTTATTCAAGCTTCGTCTTGGCCTGCAGGTTGTTTGTCTTGAATCTTGTCTTGGAATCAGCACTGAGTGATTTCTGCTAGATGAGAAAGTTGCAAAGTTAAAATTGGCCAGATTGTAAAAATTCATTAAAACAAAAAGCTTTTTGATCTTCCATTTAAGGTTAGGATTAAGCATCAGGGTTGGCAGTTAAGGTTAGTTTTAGGTTTATAATCAGATTTTATGACTTTGTGGCTGTGCCAGCTAGTGACCACTGCAGAGCTGCCTCCGAAACAAAATTCATGATGAAATTCACTAACCTGCTCTTAGCCTTGGCATTCCTCAAAGCTTTTTTCTGAATTCCAGTTTTTCATGGCTAAAAGCAAAGCTTTTTCAGACAGATGTTTCAGCCTGTTGAAATTGACTTTGGCACCATTTCTACAGAGGCAACAATGTCACCCCTACTGCTGACAAAATATATATTCTTCTGTGGCCTACTGGCAGGAAAATAATGCTCATCTTTTTGTTGATAGCTGGAGTTGCATGGGTCAAGGCAAACGCCACCAGCCATTAGAGTGGAATTGGCCTAATCTCCCTGGCAGGTTTACACAGCATTACAATTATGTTATTCTCTTTGTTTCTGTCAGGTTCACAGAGAAGGGCAACCTGGAGGTTCTCCTCTTCACCATTCAAAGTAAGATGAGGGCCAACAATCAGAAGGTCTACATGCCACGGGACGGCAAACTCATCTCAGACATCAACAAGGTGAGACCTAGTGCTCCTTAATAAAGAACAGGCTTATCTCAACAGCCTGGCTAAAACAAACACTCAGAAATCCTTGTGTCCTCGATTAGGTTGGAATTGATTAGTGATTGACAGACAGTTTAAGGGCGGTAAGCTGATCGACAGAGGGTTCAAGTAGATTTAATGGATAGACATGGTGGTTTCTGTGAGTTTAGTATAGTTAATGACAGGAAGATTTACTTTGCTTTGGGGGATTGTACAGTTGCTAGGTGGGTTTAGCTTACATCACCATAGCTACCAAGGATAGTGGGAGTGAACTTTGGGAGGAGCGGGAATGGGGTGTTGGCGGGAACTACAGCAACATTATTCCCTGGTGGCTAGGGTGCCGCGGGCGGTGTAGTAGCCGATCAGGGGTGCCGGAGGGAGGCAGCCACTTGTCAAAATACCGCCTAATCGGCCGCCTAATCTTGCCTAATGGGGGGGGCAGCCCTGAGTACAGTAGATGTATTAGGTCCATAGAGTTCTGTACGGTGAACCTGTATGACCGTTACTTGAACGTGTGTGTCTCTCCTGTCAGGCCTGGGAGAGGCTGGAGAAGTCTGAGCATGAGAGGGAGCTGGCGCTGAGGACGGAGCTTATTCGTCAGGAGAAACTGGAGCAGCTGGCCCGCCGCTTCGATCGCAAGGCTGCCATGAGAGAGACCTGGCTGAGTGAAAACCAACGCCTCGTCTCGCAGGTAACACACACTCATTGATACACACACACACACTGGTGGTACACACTAACAATGACACTACTCCTACTGTACATTATCTACCTGAACTGTTTTGGTTCATAGCCATCATCCACTCTGGTCATGGACAATGAAGTAATTTACTCCCCTGTCTCATCCTCATGATGTTCACCCATTTAATATCTCCCTGGTAGTTCTCTTCAGACCCATTTAATATCTCCCCGGTACAGTAGTTCTCTTCAGACCCATTTAATATCTCCCCGGTACAGTAGTTCTCTTCAGACCCATTTAATATCTCCCTGGTACAGTAGTTCTCTTCAGACCCATTTAATATCTCCCTGGTACAGTAGTTCTCTTCAGACCCATTTAATTTCTCCCCAGTAGTTTTATACAGACCCATTTAATATCTCGCTGGTACAGTAGTTCTCTTCAGACCCATTTAATTTCTCCCCGGTAGTTTTATACAGACCCATTTAATATCTCCCTGGTAGTTTTATACAGACCCATTTAATATCTCCCTGGTACAGTAGTTCTCTACTGTCGTGTCTTTACTATCATTAAATGAAGACTTTAAGTTTTTATCAAAGATTCTCTGTAATTAGTATTACGCGATCAAACTGATTAATCATGTAACTGTAATTAACTAGGAAGTCGAGGCACCAAGGAAAATATTCAGATTGCAAAGTTATAATTTCCCAATATAACCTTTCAGATATTTTCATATCTGATCAATCGTCTTCTGATTAATGAATTATTTATTTTACCTCACGTTAGTCTCATTCCAAACGTTGTAAATTGTTGGTTATCTGCACGAACCCAGTCTTCACTATGATTCATCCATACATCAATTGTCTTAGTTAATAATAAATAAATGATATAAGTAATTCACAGAAATGCATAAACAGTCAATATGGTTACAAAAAATGATAAGGGAATGTGCCCTAGTGGGCTAAACCGGCATCACGGCTCGGTGAACAAAATGGGGAGTGGGGGTCAGCTGAGAAGTCACTACAGAGTTAATAATTAACAATTGAAATGCTAATCCTTTACACATGAACGCTCACTCATTCGGAAACAATTGCGCTATATATATATATATATATATATATATAGATAGATACAGTATCTATCTCTCTATCTATCTATCTATCTATCTATCTATCTATCTATCTATCTGCTCAGTGTGTAGTCTTGATCGCTGTTGAAAAGTTTGTCTCTTTTGTAGAATTGTCCGTCTCTCTCTCTGTCTCGGTGTAGTGGTTATAGTGGATAGTTCAGAGTGATATTCATTCATGTTGTAGAATGGATGTTTCGGCGGAACTTCGCGTTCAATGATACTGAATTCCTAGCTGCAGACAATTAATATCAAAGACTTGTTCTTATTCTGTCAGTATCGATAGTCTAAGAGTTTAACCACGTGGTATGGTTAAAAGATTCAGCAATGGTCTCCCGTGATTGAGAGAAACATGGTCTGAGAATTTCTCAAAGTTGGGTTTTATTCGGAATTGCAGAAAAGGGGCTGTCCCAGGATGTCTGACCCTAACTGGGCTCAGGGGCGGTCCTCTGATTTAGTTCAACTCAAAAGGGAATTTAAGTTTTCTTCATTAAACAGTCCAAAATCACATTACACAATTATACAAACAGTATCATACACATTCATTCATATTATACAACAATTAGATGTAAACCTCATATCGGAGGCTATTATATAAACAGTGTTACGGTAATGTGTCCACACCGTCTCCCATGAGCTTCCCCAAGTTGTAACAAACAGACCAGTTCGTAGCTGGATTCTTCACCGATCTTTTATACCTTCTCCGGAACATGAAATTTGTTTGGACCTCAAGTTCTTTGAGGTGGAAGAAATTCCTTTCTCTATGAAAATTCACTCCGTCTCTCTTATACTGTGTGGCCATGAGGCACGGTCTTCTCCTCAGGAATTTACGACCTCTCTCTGACCACAGCAGCCTAGTTGGAGGCAAGAGGGAGGCTCTTTTGTACCCAAAGAGGGCAACGTCATGACACTACAGACCCATTTAATATCTCCCTGGTACAGTAGTTCTCTTCGGGACCATTTAATATCTCCCTGGTAGTTCTCTACAGACCCATTTTAATATCTCACTGGTACAGTAGTTCTATACAGACCTATGTAATATCTCCCTGGTAGTTCTATACAGTTAGATACAACCCCATATATCACCTCACTCCTTTCTTTCCCTTGCTCCCTCCCTCCGTTAGGACAACTTTGGCTTCGACCTGCAGGCAGTGGAGGCTGCCACCAAAAAGCATGAGGCCATTGAGACGGACATCGGCGCCTACGAGGAGCGTGTGCAGGCTGTGCTCTCTGTGGCCAAGGAGCTGGAGGCGGAGAACTACCATGACATCAAGCGCGTGACTGCGAGGAAGGACAATGTGCTGCGTCTGTGGGAGTACCTGCTGGAGCTGCTGAAGGCCCGGCGCATCCGGCTGGAGATGAACCTGGGCCTGCAGAGGGTCTTTCAAGAGATGCTCCACATCATGGACTGGATGGACGAGATGAAGGTGAGGAAGATGGTGGTGATGATTGAGGGATAGATTGGGGACAATGTGGTTGGATGGTGCGATAAGAACAGTCACATTTTGTGATGTACGAGCAACTGTCTTTGGCTTAGTTACATTGCCCACTATTGACCCCAGTGACCTGTGATCTTCCTGACCCTGTTGCTGTGCCCTGTATCTTCAGATGCTGCTGCTGTCCCAGGACTATGGGAAACACCTGCTGGGAGTGGAGGACCTGCTGCAGAAGCATGCTCTGGTGGAGGCTGATATCGCCATCCAAGCCAACCGCGTCAAAGCCGTCAACAACAACGCTCAGAAGTTCGCCATCGACGCAGAGGGTGAGTCACGTGCTGGGATTAGTCAGTTTTGTGTGGTAGGTGATTTATTTTTGCTCTCTCTGTGGGTGATATCTGTAGGCTATATTTGGATGGAGCGTAAAAGCAGGAGAGATTATGGATGAATTGTATCCTTAAGGGTATAGCTATACACTGAGTGTACAAAACATTATGAACACCAGCTCTTTCCATGAGACTGACCAGGTGAATGTTATGATCCCTTATTGTCACTTGTTAAATCCACTTCAATCAGTGTAGATGAAGGTGAGGAGACAGGTGAAAGAAGGATCTTTAAGCCTTGAGACAATTGAGACATGGAATGTGTTTCTGTGCCATTCAGAGGGTGAATGGGCAAGACAAAATATTTAAGGGTTTGATTTAAGTGCCTTTGAACAGGGTACGGTAGTAGGTGCCAGGCGCAACGGTTTGAGTGTGCCAAGGACCGCAACGCTGCTGGGTTTTCCACACAAGTTTCCTGTGTGTATCAAGAATGGTCCACCACCCAAAGGACATCCAGCCAACTTGACACAACTATGGGACGCATTGGCGTCAACATGGACTAGCATCCCTGTGGGAGGCTGTCTACACCTTGTAGAATCCAAGACAATGCTGCCACCTGTCAGAAAAATAAGTCCTTGTTCTTTGTCAGTTATATAAGCTTGTATTTTCAGTTTAAATGATAGGTGTTTTGAGTGTGACGTGTTCCTGTCCCCCCTTTTAGGCTACAAGCCCTGTGACCCCCAGGTGATCCGAGACCGCATGGCCCACATGGAGTTCTGCTACGCAGAGCTGAGCCAGCTGGCCGCCGATCGCTGCGCCCGCCTGGAGGAGTCCCGCCGCCTCTGGAAGTTCTTCTGGGAGATGGCCGAGGAGGAGGGCTGGATCCGGGAGAAGGAACAGATCCTGTCCTCGGAGGACTGTGGCAAGGACCTGACTGGGGCCGTGCGCCTGCTGAGCCAGCATCGCGCCTTCGAGGACGAGATGAGCGGTCGCGCTGGCCACTTGCAGCAGACCATCAAACAGGGAGAGGAGCTGGTGGCCGCCGACCACTTCGGAGCCGACAAGATCTGCAAACGCATCCAAGACATCCAGGCGCAGTGGGCGGCCCTGGAGGGGCTGTCTGCAGTCAGGAAGGCCCGGCTGGAGGAGGCCTGCAACCTGCACCAGTTCCAGGCTGACGCCGATGACATCGACGCCTGGATGCTGGATGTTCTCCGCATCGTGTCCAGTGCTGATGTTGGCCACGACGAGTTCTCCACCCAGGCCCTGGTCAAGAAGCACAAGGACGTGGCCGAGGAGATCACCAGCTACCGACCAGTCATCGACGCCCTGCACGAGCAGTCCAAAACCCTACCCAAGGAGCAAACTGGCTCAAAGGAGGTGCAGGGGCGCCTGGCAGGCATTGAAGAGCGCTACAAGGAGGTAGCTGAGCTGACCCGGCTGAGGAAACAGGCCCTGCAGGATGCCCTGGCCCTCTATAAGATGTTCAACGAGGCGGCCGCCTGTGAGGTGTGGATCGATGAGAAGGAGCAGTGGCTCAACAGTATGGAGATACCAGAGAAACTGGAAGATCTGGAAGTGGTTCAGCACAGGTAGACATCTAGCCTAACCATGCTTATCGAGTTCAGATGCATTATGTCAGTTGATCAATTTGGAGATCGGTTGTCATTTCAAGACAACCCTTTCTCTTGAGGCAGACTTGAGACATAGAACTCCCACAGTGAAACCCCTGTGCCAATGAAATTCAGAATATTTCCCATGTTTGCAATATCTTTGTATGTCTGTCAGAGCTAGAATTAAATGTATGTGCACATTGGAAGGGATGTGTGAAACAAATACTTTTTATGCCAGCTAGGGTGGGCCGCTAGTGCAAGGTGTGGAAACTAGAATCCTGTAATTCACTTCCCACTTAGCAACAGAGCCTACAATGTTTTAAAGCCAAATCATTCTAAAGTCTTCCCACACTGAGAAGAAACAGGCTGTGTCCTCAGTTAGCTTAGTGTTTTGGACAGTAGTTCAATGGCTTGTTTACTCCGTGTGTCTCTGGTCTGAAATGATGTCTCCCCCTCCACACTGTTTACTCACTGTCCACCGCATGGAACCATTCCCAGACTCCTGTTTCATTGGCTTTGCTTCTATATACTGACAGCTGGAACATGGCATTACAGTTTAGCTGGAAACAAAGCATGTTAACAGAATTAACATTAAAATCACATTGTTTCCATCTGCTTATTTCTCCTCCGCCCCCTATTCTACACCCCTCTACCCCTTCTCCCTCTCTCTACCTCCTCCTCTCCCATTATTTGTCCATCTCTACCTCTTCCCCCTCTATCCCCTCTCTACCACCTCTTCCGCCTCCAACCCTCTCTTCCTCCTCCCCCTCCCTCTTCCTCCTCCCCCTCTCTATCCTCCTCACCCTCTTCCCCCGTAGGTTTGAGAGTCTGGAGCCAGAGATGAACAACCAAGCATCCCGCGTTGCTGTGGTGAACCAGATTGCTAGGCAACTCATCCACAACGGTCACCCCAGTGAGAAGGAGATCAAAGCCCAACAGGACAAACTCAACACCAGGTCGAGTAACATCCTACATCAATCTCAACACCAACTACATTTAACCTCAGTTAAAAACCTCTAGTGGAAATGTATTCTCCCCTGACTGTGTGTTTCTACGTCACTCTAGATGGAGCCAGTTCCGTGACCTAGTTGACCTGAAGAAAGACTCCCTCAACTCAGCTCTGGGCGTGCAGAACTACCACCTGGAGTGCAATGAAACCAAGTCGTGGATCCGTGAGAAGACCAAGGTTATCGAGTCCACCCAGGAGCTGGGCAACGATCTTGCCGGGGTCATGGCCCTACAGCGCAAACTCACCGGCATGGAGCGTGACCTGGCTGCCATCGAGGACAAGCTGGGAGAACTGGGGAAGGAGGGGGAGTGCCTGGCGACTGAGCACCCTGACCAGGCCCAGGGCATCATGGGTCGTCTGGGGGAGATCACAGGGGTGTGGGATGAGATGAAGGGCACCTTGAAGAATCGCGAGGAGTCTCTTGGCGAGGCCAGCAAGCTGCAGCAGTTCTTCCGGGAGCTGGATGACTTCCAATCATGGCTGTCCAAGACCCAGACGGCCATCGCTTCAGAAGACATGCCCAACACACTGACTGAGGCCGAGAAGCTTCTGGCGCAGCACGAGGGCATCAAGAACGAGATCCGCAACTACGAGGAGGACTACCAGAAGATGAGGGACATGGGTGAGATGGTGACCCAGGGCCAGACGGACGCCCAGTACATGTTCCTGAGGCAGAGGCTGCAGGCCCTCGACACGGGCTGGAACGAGCTGCACAAGATGTGGGAGAACCGTCAGAACCTACTGTCCCAGTCCCATGCCCACCAGCTGTTCCTTAGGGACACCAAGCAGGCTGAGGCCTTCCTCAACAACCAGGTAACATCACATTGCACACTTCTGTAGGGCTGACACCATTTAGTCGACTGGTAGATTGTTTGGTTGATAGGCTGTTGCTTGACCGAGATTTCTTTAGTCGAGCAGTAGCAAACATTTTTTAAATAATTAATGGTGTACCAGACAATGGTCTGATTTGCGCCTGTCTGAGTGGGCTAATCTATTGAGAGGCCGTGGGGATGGCACAGTCCATCATTCTAAGATGTGCTACTGAAATTGTATATGGTTATATTATATAACAAAAATGGTGAAACACGAATAAAAATAATCCCATTTTTATTTGCTTTCTCCCGCGTTGGATAGCAGTCGCTGTCCGCCGGTCTAAAACATCAGTGTGACGTTGAATTGGTGCCTTTTCCAAACTATGTTGCTATTTGCATAATAGCAAAGATAACCGGTGTATTGGTGTTGAGAACAATGAGGCAGAAGTGGAGTTAGGAGATGAGAAAACAGCCCTTGCCTTAATTGTCTAAGAAAAGTGAGGAGATAAATGTGCCTGGCTTTATAAATCATCCATATACTGTATCTACAGAAATGAGACAGATCCTGCTTGTTACCAGTTTGAGTGTTTGTTAAAGCCTCCTGCAACCACAACATGTCAGATACAAATTCGGCTGTTTTTCATCTTTGCTATGCTGTAATGAAAGGCTTTACACATTTTTTTTTTCTTTAGAACAGCCTCTCTGGTATTAGAAAAATAATATTTATAATAATAACCCTCTTTTCTTTATCTCCTTCTTATTACTATTATTATGATCCTCATTGTAATAAGTAATATCATCATTAGTAGGCTTAGCCCAGCAGGCTTGTATAACCGCCATTGAGCTGTAGGTCTTAGAACGCGTCCTGTTTAGTCTTTATACCGTAACTTACTTAGGTCTATATTTCAATACTTACATAGGCTAATGTTTCAATCAAACGTTCATTCATGTCAGCACACAGCATACAATTTGAAATGTAATCAAGAATTTGTTTTAAAATAAAATGACAAAGCGACGCTTGAATAGTTAGCGCTAACAATTAATAAACCGTTCCATGTCGGCAATTGCAGTCAATAATGCATGCGACTGTTTTTAGTCTTTGCTGTAATAAAGGCTTTCCCAAAAATAAACTTTACAACAGACTCTGGCCCGCTTATCATTTAGTGTTTACGTTGTTCCAAACAGTCAGAAAAAATATATTGTAATCTAACCGAACCTGTTTGACACACATAATATGGACGCAGTACCTGCTCCTTACTTTATTTTTCTTGATCTCCAGTATTTTCCACAACTAGTCACATTTATTCCCCACATCTAGCTTCCCCTTTACCTCCTGAGCAACCAACCATTCCTCCATTTCCAGTTTATTTGTCACGTCATCTGCATCCACTTTGCTGCATGTGTTTGGAGTTTGTTATAACCAATGTGATTATGATATGCTATAGGTCAGGCCCTATTGGTCACATGCGTGCAATGCATTCATGCATCACGTAAAGAGAAAGGTTTGAGGGAATAGGGAATGTTTTTCCCTAAATAAAATTTCAGTAACAGAACTTTTCAATCAGAAATGGCTGTAATTATGTTGCAGCTTCATCAACACGGACAGCGTGATAAACACTGTTGATGTTCTGTGGTGGTCGCTGCAGGAGGGAGGAGAGGGAGACAACCGGTGCTAGTTAGTCACTCGCTTTAAAAAAATGTACACAGCGCAGCAAGTCTGAGCCCGGCACACTCAAATCAATTGCAGTCAGACTCCCTATAGTCATTCATCTTAATTATTTAATCAAACGGTTTGTTTAAATCATCAGACAGGCTCAGTACATAGTTGATTTGATTGAAACACATAGGATGTGTCTATATGGAAAAATACACGTTTTAACATTTCAACCAATCAATTGGTCGAAAGAACAGAAGACTCTCGGTCGAACAAGATTTTTTTTTTGTCAGGGAAAGCACTACACTTCTGCCCATTTTTGTTTCAGACAAATGGCAGTGAGCAAAATAACCATGATAATAAATGCAATGGCACAGTGTACAAAGCAAGCTCTCAGTACTGCAACTCCATTGCAAGGACTGCATCATACTGTTAATGTTAACATTATAGTTAAATAATGGCCTACACACATTGTTAAAGAAAGTATGCGTGTGTGTGCGCATTCCTTTGTGGTCTAGCCGACGGGTTGAACCCCTCATTATTAGAGTGATGCTAAAAGAGGCAGACTGCTCTATTAGTCAGATCACTGTCTGGGGCTTCAGCTGGACCACACTGACTGCGCTGTTCAGCACTACCGCTCACATCCCAGCCAATCAGATGCATACACACACACACCTCTGTTGGCTCAGTCCTCTGGAAAGATTTCTGAGAGAAACACCATATCCGCTGTTACTGTGCTACAGTAGGCGACAGTACATGGGAGTCACCTGTATGTTCTTGATGAAGAGTCAAATGGCACACTCACTGACGCCGCTACTGTCCGCCTCCTTCCTCATTCCCTCTTTCCCTGCCTCCCTCCTCTCTTTCTCAGGAGTATGTGCTGGCCCATACAGAGATGCCCAGGACTCTGGAGGGGGCGGAGGGAGCCATTAAGAAGCAGGAGGACTTCATGACCACCATGGACGCCAACGAGGAGAAGATCAAAGCCGTGGTGGACACCGGACGCAGGCTGGTCAGCGATGGAAATGTCAACGCTGACCGCATCCAGGAGAAAGTGGACTCTATCGATGAGAGGTATTGAATACTTTGTTAAAAGCTCTATACAATTTGATTTATTGTGTATGTGGAGAACTGAGTGGTAGCCATCATTACCTATCCATTTTTTTTAAACGGCTGTTTCTGAACTCTTACCTCTCTCTGTGCTGAAGATATAATGTTTTAACGTGTGTGTGTGTGAAGACATAAGAAGAACCGCATGATGGCCAGTGAGCTTCTCTGTAAGCTGAAGGATAACAGAGACCTGCAGAAGTTCCTCCAGGACTGCCAAGAGGTGAGCTGCCCCCTATCACACCCATATAACATACCCCTCACCTACTCTCTCTCTCTCTCTCTGGGTGTGTGTCTCACTAATTGGCTCTTTGGTGTGTGCAGCTCTCCCTGTGGATCAATGAGAAGATGCTCACAGCTCAGGACATGTCGTACGACGAAGCCAGAAACCTCCACAGCAAATGGCTCAAACACCAGGCGTTCATGGCCGAGCTGCAGTCAAACAAGGAGTGGCTGGACAAGATCGAGAAGGTCAGTGACTTAATGATGTATATCTTCTCTTTGACAATTTCGTTGCACACTCCCTTGAGATTTGTGTTATTGTCTGAGTGTGCGTGTCCCTAAAGCTCTCTCCCCGTGTGTGAAGTAGGTATTTTTTTTTATCTCATAACTTATTGATGATGCTTATACTCCACACTTCCCTCCAGTCTGATAAGAACAGCTCTCTCCTTTGGATAATTTAGTCCTGAATGCAGAGCGATCAAGTCATGACAACCACGTGGGCTATTTAAGCAATAAGGCCCGAGGGGTGTGTGCTATATGGCCAATATACCATGGCTGAGGGCTGTTCTTGGATATTGGCCACAAACCCCCGAGGTGCCTTATTGCTATTATAAACTGGTTAAAAATGTAATTAGAACAAAAAAAATACTTTTTTTGGTCATTCCTGTGGTATACGGTCGCGTATACCACCGCTTTCAGCCAATCAGCATTCAGGGCTCGAACCACCCAGTTTATAATACAGCTTATTTTTATCGCTCTGGTACTATTTCACAAGTATGTGGTACATTTTCACAACTCTTAGTACAAAACTCCAAACTGGTAATGTGGCCCGTCTTTCATTCAAAACCTGTCATTGTGCATTCATTTGGATTGTAAAACATCTCTCACCACACAACCATTGCTTAAAAATATACGTTTATTGTGAAATGTACTGAGAACATTGGTTTAATACCCAAAACACAACAAAATGATTTTCAATGTAATATTTTTTACCAGTTAATCCAATAGCAAACAATGCAAGATGTGTTTCAAATCACCCTTAGAAGTGCTGAAGGTAATATGCTACAGTACTGTAAATTACAGTAGATTAGTTTTCACATTAGGCAATACACTTACATTACCTAACAAAGTACAGAAAATCTATTTCCATCTCTATCCAATGTCTAATCATTCATTTAAAAAAATACATTTTATTTTTCAGATGTAATTGCAATTTAGGTTTACTGTCTAATCTAATGAAATGTAAAATGAAACCATGTTAAGTAAGTATTCATTTGCATCAAGCCACAGTGAATGTCCTCTGTTCATCATGCACCGCGGGACAACCTTTTGGCATGGCGAATCCAAGCTTGACATTGGTCTGCATTGATGTCGTCACATGCCTCATCCATGGCCAGAAGGCGGGTGGCACGCTTATGGGGATGGCGTTCGTACACCTTCAAATCCTCAATAGGGTTGAGGAAAGGAGAGTATGGGGGCAGATATAGGGTCACGAATCAGGGATGGGCCCATACCATGACTGAACCACGTCTGCATGGTGAAACCTAACATTGTTCCACGCAATGATATAGGTGACCCCTTCACCTTAACAAGCCTGCTCAATTTCATTGAGAAACACAATGAGGTGTGCAGTGTTGTAGGATCCAAGTAATTGCCTACATCCTACCACACCGTCTTCAGAGATAGCTGCGCACATGGAGATGTTTCCCCCACGTTGTCCTTGCACTTCGACGGCCCCCTATTGGCTTATGAGGTTCCGCCCACGATGCCAAGTTGAAGCCCGCTTCATCAACAAAGATATACTTGTGATGGTTTACAGCAACATAAAGCACCATCCTAAAAATATAATTTGGTTAGATATTTTTACATTATAGTTCCAAATGATATTGTGAAGGAGCATTTGCATCAAATAGTAACAGTAATACAGTATATAGTGCTGTACCTGAACATACTCGGCCCGCAGTTGTTTCACGTGGTCGTTGTTTCTCTCAAAAGGCACCAGGTAAATGTGTTTCATAGATACCTGGTGCCTCTTCAAAAGGCGGGCAATTGTTTGTAGGCTGATTGCCACATTGGCAAAGGGGGGGGGGGGTCATCTTTCTCCTCAATGGCCTGCTTTATTTTTCGGACAGCCGTATGTCATTCCTGGTCCTCTACATTTCCACCACGGCCTACTGGTCTGTCCGTGCACGGCCACACCATGGGGGCTTCTGTCAATTCTGAGGTTAGAACAGAGTATACTGTCAATAGATAATACTGTAAGAACATTTTGTGAATTGACATGCATTACGATATGCAATTTACTGTAAATGAAATGGTAAAGAATAGTGCATATCCTGCAAACTTACCGGTGTTCTTGGCGAAATGTTCTCATGATTGAAATTATTTTAAATTGACATTTTTTTGTATTATAATTTTTTAGGAGGTAGATCAGCTTTAATATTGCAGATAGATTGTGGCTTCCATCAATGTAATTGTTTGCATCATTTACAATCCCCCATATGTTTTGTAAATATATAATATATATTAAACTATTATCCCATCTATCTCTGAACACCATCCGGTTTTCTATTTGCCATATATTTTTCAACTGCTGTGGTGTTTCACAAGATTTATGAACCCTTTCTATTCTCAAAGTTTCTACAGATTATAAATGAAATAAAAATGTTTGGTTAGTTATATTAATGATCGATTGAGTATGACTTTTTAAATCCCAGAGCAGTGCTATTTGCAGAGTTAGCTCCAGGTAAATGTTGCAATTCTTCAACCATTCCTGAACCTGTGACCAAAAACAAGCTACTTATGGACAGTACCAAAACAAATGATTGAATGATTCTGTCTCTTCGCAGCAAAAACGGGATGGTTGTATCCACCATTATATATTTAACATTCTATTGACTGCAATAATTTAAAATATTTTGTATTAAAAAACAACGTTTTGTATCCAGTGTTTTGTGTATCAGTTCATAAACCATGTGCCATGGAATCATTACATTGAATCTCTGCCCAACTATTTTGTCACAGCTGTCAAGTTGAGTCCTTCAATGAAACTGGTATACTTCTTTATTTATCACAATTTTCTTTAACCAATTTTGGTCTTTAATGCAGGGCAGAATGACAAGTTCCTTACTTTCTCCCCCTTCCACTTGCCTCCTCAATTTTTGCGGTAATGCTGTAATTAGTTGGTTGTAATTTTGAATAGTGCAGACGTTTCCATATTTTTGTTAGCTGCATGTGACAACTCCACCAGTTCTATTTATATCAATTACAAAGATTATAGTTAATTTTTTTATCTCCAAATATTTGTTTTTTTAATCAATTAGTTATGTGAGTTTAACCATGATATTTGTTATAATATTTTTTCTGTCTTTTCTGGTGGATTACACTGACATTGCAACCCCCTTTCTATGGCCTGTTTTAAAAATGACCGATATTTTGGTAAGCTGAATAAAGGGAAAAGGGCCTTTCTTTAACATGGTAAGACGTTCTTACTAATCTGCTAGAGAACCAGTTCGGATTTAATTATAACTTTTGGATGACTGAAGCCTTTAGTGAGGTCTAATGCTTTAATATGTACTAATTTCTGCCCTCCGAATTCATATTCATTATATAAATAGGCCCTTTTAATTGTCTGGCTTGCCATTCCAAAAAATAATATGCTCTTATAATTTAAAGTTGCTCGGCAAGACCATAAGCAAATGGGTGAACTGGGATATGACTAATCAGGGTGATTTTCGCCCCCCATAAATAGACGGGTATTTTCCTTTCCGTGTTAGCAAAATTGTATCTATTTTTGTTAACGTTTTATTAAAATGTATTGTGGGGAGTTTCTTTATTTCGGGATATGAAGAGAGTATATCCACTTCACTGTCAGACCATTTTATTGTTTAAACTACACGAATAGTTGTATTTTTTTGTGATCCAATACGTAATATAGTACACTTATCAAAATTACGTTGTAATCCAGAGAGGTTAGAAAAATTATCTTGATCCTCTGAGGCTGTGGAGGGATCCAAATGTTGGATAATAATAACATGATTCATCATCTTACAGTGACATCTTTGTTTTTAAGCCCTGGATTTCTAGCCCCTTGATATTATTGTTGGATCTGATTTTAATAACTAACATTTCGATGGCCATAATAAATAGATATGCCGATAGTGGACAACCTTGTTTTACTGCTCTTGACAGTTTAGTACTTTCTTAGAAGTAGCCATTATTTACTATTTTACACCTAGGGTTACTATACATAACTTTAACCCATTGTATTAGAGATTCTCCAAAATTGAAATATTCCAGGCAATTATATATAAATTCCAGTCTACTTTATCAAAAGCCTTTTCAAGTCTGCTATGAATACCAGGCCTGGTTTCGCAGATTTTTCAGTGTTCTATTGTTTCCAGTACTTGTCTTATATTATCTCTAATGTATCGTCCATGTAGAAAACCTGTCTGATTAGGATTGATAATATCCGACAATACCTTTTTTAATTCTATGCTTTTTGCTGGAACACTGAAGGGGGATGCCATTTTTTTATGTACTGTATCTTTACCACCTGGGTCCTGTTTCAGTAAAAGTCAAATCAGACCACCTTGTTCAGTATCTGATAATCTACCATTTTCATAGGAGTGGTTAAAACATGCCAATAACGGTCCTCTGAGTAACTCAAAGGTTTTGTGTTCTTTGACTGGTATACCATCCAGCCCTGGAGTTTTCCCGGACTTGAAGGCTTTAATTGCATCAAGAAGTTCCTCTGTAATTTGGCCTTCATGAGTCAGCTGTTCATTTTACTTGTTATTAGAAATAAAATCCTTTACAATTAACTTTGGTTAGTTGAGATGGATTAGACTAAAATTAAAACCTATGCTTAAAGTACTTTGTTCCTGTTTAACTAAATTATTTTTGGTAGCATTTCTATGTTGAAAATAAAAAATAATTTATTGCGTTTCTCCCCAATAATCCATCCAGTTCGTTTTGTATAATATATTACACTTGATCTTTCTTAAATAAGTTCCTCTGACGAATTCTGTGCCTCTGTGGTACAGTTTTTATTGCTATCTATCTGATTGAATTCACAGTTGATCTTTTCAGATTGGGGTGAACTAATGTGTCATCCTCTGCCACATTAAGGCCTCTGTTTACCACATGGTCAACAAAAATGGCTGGACTTCATTAGACACAACAGTTCCCTGCCGTCTACCTCCCTCTCTCTCCAATGTCCACCTCTTTGATGGGGCCCATGCCCACCTCTTTGATGGGTCCCATGCCCACCTCTTTGACCTTTTTGATGGGTCCCATGCCCACCTCTTTGATGGGGCCCATGACGACCTCTGACAGGCCCCTTGTCCACGAGCTCTTTGATTTCTTCCTCTCACTTGCTGTAAATCCTGCTCCATGTTGAAAGAAAATATCACACAGCCCCTTTTTTATATGGGCACCAATTGTGGTTACCACTATGTGAAATCAATTAGCAATAACGAGTAATCATTATGTATGTGTGTCATGTATCATACAAGTCATTTAGATTTTTATACTTTACAAGCAACAATTTATTTATGTAGTTCTCAATCTATATATAGTAGACAAACCAGTTTAAAATCTATAGGTTTACCAAACGGTTCAGTGATTAAACATTAAGCGTAGTTGGATTAAGTGATGGTCAGATGTATATAAACAAATAAGAGAATCCTATGAAAAGTATTGTCAGCATTGTATTGTTAAAGTCAATTACTTTATATGGAAGGTATTTCTAGATCAAACACTAATTAGTTTGGGTGAAAAAGTTAGTGTGATTTTGGATTTTTTTGTGTTGCACTTAGTCAATTGAAAATGTCCTTTTAGTTTTTGAAAAAACAACCTTTTTGATGATCTATTTTGAGTTTTGTACGAACTGACATTTCACCATGTGAAAATGCTACCAAAGCGATAGAAAAAATGCTATTTGCTTTCAGTGGAATTCATTTCAAAACAAGCTGTCAGCAGAACCAGTGCAGTAGCCCTGCAGACTAGAACTTGTAGTTTAAAAGTTCAGGATTGACGGCTTGTTGCCGAGAATGATCGTGAGCAGTGTCACATTGCTCACGTCCGATTTGACTGAATCACCAATTTCCCATTGTCTTCCTTCCTGAATGGCATTAGTGGAGCTCGATTTATCTCCATAATGTTTTAGCGTGACTTTCTCCTACCCAATCCCAGGATGGAATGCAGCTGATGGCTGAGAAGCCGGAGACCGAGTCCATGGTAAAGGAAAAGCTGGCAGCGCTCCATAAGATGTGGGATGACCTGGAGTCCACCACCCAGACCAAGGCCAAGTGTCTGTTTGATGCCAACAAGGCCGAGCTGTTCACCCAGAGCTGTGCCGACCTAGACAAGTGGCTGGTAGGAGTGGATGGACAGATCCAATCAGACGACTACGGCAAAGATCTGACCAGTGTCAACATCCTGCTCAAGAAACAACAGGTACTGACTACTGGAGTTTGAGTTGTTGTATGTCTCCCTCAGTTACGTTATGTGACCATGATACTTATTTTCCTGACTCCTTTGACACATGCATGGACCGGTAAAATACCAATTTCTCTCATTTTAGCTCATGGTTTCATACTAGGTTAAAGCCACTATCAGTAATTTACCTCAGGAGGAATTCACTTGCATAGACAAACGATATAGCCAAACGATGAGCTAAGTGTTAAGCCTGATTTTGTTTTCACTTTTACTTTAACTGTGTAAGGGGGGGGGGGAGTAAGCTAAACAGCACACACATGAAGTGTTGGAACACAGCTTATTATGCAGATGGTTCCTTCATACTAGCGTGTGGAGCAGTAATGAGCAGACTAACCATGTTATGTAACAGCCCATATTACGCACATACACACACTACCCCCCCCCCCCGTCCCATTACGTAATCTCTCCCTCGCCTTGATGTGTGGATGAGCCAGCACTGTGTAAGAGAGCCAGAGATAGAGAGAAGGACAGACGGAGAGGGAGTAAAGCTGAGTGATGGAGCGAAACAGTAGGCTTATAATTAGAACGTCAGTGGAGCATGCTGATTTGTATATGAGTGACAGTGAAATGAAAGGTTGTGCACCCATAGTATCCTTTGTGTAACCCAGATCCAAAATGTGCGCATTGTGAGAGGGAGAGCATTGCCACAGTTTGTTCCATCTGGAAGAGGGAGAGCAAACAAGCGTGAGAGAGGGGAAACTCCAAGAGCAGAAATGAGAAGAGCTCTGGATCGCATGCTCTCAAGAGACCAGAGAGGGAGATAGAGAGCCTGCTGTAATCCCGTCTCTTTCCTTTCCTCTCTTCTTCCTGTCCACTCCTCTTCCTCTCCTCCTGGTGTGGCATCCCTAGATGCTGGAGAGCCAGGTGGAGGTGCGTCAGAAGGAGGTGGAGGAGCTGCAGAGCCAGGCCCAGGTCCTCAGCCAGGAGGGGAAGGATACGGACGAGGTGGACGGCCAGCGCCGCATCGTGGAGAAGAAGTTCCAGCAGCTGCTGGACCCTCTACGGAAGAGGAAGGGAAACCTCATGGCCTCCCGCGAGATCCACCAGTTCAACAGAGACATGGAGGATGAGATCGTAAGTACATTAGTCTAGCGTAGCCGTGTGTGCGTGTCTGTCTGTGGGTGGGTGTGCGCATGTGTGTTTCAGAGAAAGAGATTATGTATGCCTGCTTGTGCAAGTGTTACTT
Source organism: Oncorhynchus mykiss (assembly GCF_057628025.1). Classification (NCBI taxonomy): domain Eukaryota; kingdom Metazoa; phylum Chordata; class Actinopteri; order Salmoniformes; family Salmonidae; genus Oncorhynchus; species Oncorhynchus mykiss. Next base: position 82,672,787 of record NC_143022.1, on the reverse strand, counting down.
GTATTTTTATGCAAATGTCTATAAGCTACAGTATACTATGTGCTTGTGTGAAATCCGTGCCCTATGGCAGTGTGGAACAGCATCAGAAGCTGAGCAGCACCTTGTCTGAAGGGATTTAATTAATTGTTTTTTGTTGGGGGGAGGTGCACTGAGTAGCAGCAGGTGCATGCTTTCATAGCTGTGGTGGTCTCTTTGTTCATGTGATGACTGTATTGACTCCTTTCAGGCAGACAAGCAGCAGTAGGCCACGTGTTTTGAAAGGACTGGGTTGGGTCTCTGAACTGAAGTGTCTGCATCTGTGTATGCCATCAACTGGATTTAAAATGCTTGCGTCAGTCAGAACAAAAACAGCTTTGTCTAAGTAGTTCACTTACATCAAGTTGTTAGTTGTGGTTAAGTTTAGATGCTTCCATTGCTTTTGCTACATCAGTGTCAATCTTCCAAAATTATTCATATCTATCTGTGTTTTCCTCTTAGCTCTGGGTTGAAGAGCGAATGCCACTTGCAATATCAACAGACCACGGAAACAACCTGCAAACAGTCCAGTTACTCATCAAGAAAAACCAGGTAAGAAACTAACTCCATCCGTTTGAACCTTGAACAGTATTTCTATCTATAGAATATAGCTCTTAGCATTTACATTAATGTCTGGGTGACAGATCTATTTCTGACTTCATTCTGACCTGCTGCCCTTTGACCTCTTCCCCACCAGACCCTGCAGAAGGAGATCCAGGGCCACCAGCCCCGTTGTGATGACATCTTTGAGCGGAGCCTGCAGGTCCTCAAGGATGATGACGACAGCCTCAGCGGCGAGGGGATCCACCAGCGGCTGGCCGACCTGCGGCGCCTGTGGGCCCAGATTCTGGAAGAGACGGGCAAACGCCATGGACGCCTGGAGGAGGCCCACATGGCCCAACAGTACTACTTTGATGCTGCTGAAGCCGAGGCCTGGATGAGCGAGCAGGAGCTCTACATGATGTCAGAGGAGAAAGCCAAGGTGAGGGGTACAGTGGGGCAGAGAGCTAAAACATGTTATTTTTTATGAGCAATCAGAATAAATGTGAGGTAGGATGATGGTGATCAAATGTTATTGGTCACATACACATGGTTAGCAGATGTTAATGCGAGTATAGCGAAATGCTTGTGCTTCTAGTTCTGACAACTTGTTAGATATTACTGCACTATCTAACAATTCCACAACTACCTAATACACACAAATCTAAAGGGATAGAATAAGAAAATGTACATATAAATATATGGATGAGCGATGACCGAGCGGCATAGGCAAGATGCATGTGAGATGAGTAATGTAATGTAATGTAATATAGGCATTTGGTATTTTATTAGGATCCCCATTAGCTGTTTCAAAAGCAGCAGCTACTCTTCCTGGGGTCCACATAAAACATGAAACATAATACAGAACATCATTAAACAAGAACAGCTCAAGGACAGAACAACATACATTTAAAAAAGTCACACGTAGCCTACATATCAATGCATACAAACAAACTATCTAGGACAAATAGGGGAGAGGCATTGTGCCACGAGGTGTTGCTTTTTCTATTTTTTGAAACCAGGTTAGATTTTTATTTGAGCATTATGAGATGGAAGGAAGTTCCATGCAATAAGGGCTCTATATAATACTGTATGTTTTCTTGTATTTGTTCTGGATTTGGGGACTATGAAAAGACCCCTGGTGGGATAAGTGTGTGTCAGAGCTGTGTGTAAGTTGACTATGCAAACAATTTGGGATTTTCAACACATTGACTGCATCACTTCTTAATTTTATAAGAAACAGTCTCTCAACTCTTAGCCAAGAGAGACTGGCAGCATAGTATTTATATTAGCCCTCTGATTACAATGAAGAGCAAAACGTGCAGCTCTGTGCTGGGTCAGCTGCAGCTTAACTAGGTATTTTCTTGCAGCATTGGACCACACGACTGGACAATAATCAAGATTAGACTAAACTAGAGCCTACAGAACTTGCTTTTTGGAATGTGGTGTAAAATAAAGCAGAGCATCTCTTTCTTACGACTAGACCTCTCCCATCTTTACAACCATTGAATCAATATGTTTTCACCATGACAGATTACAATCTAAGGTAACACCAAGTAATGTAGTCTCCTCAACTTGTTCAACATCCACATAATTCATTACCAGATTCAGCTGAGGTCAAGCACTTAAGGAATGATTTGGACCAAATACAATGCTCTTAGTTTTAGATGATCAGGACCATCTGGCCACCCATTACAAAACAGACTGCAACTCTTTGTTAAGGGTTTCAGTGACTTCATTAGCTGTGGTTGCTGGTGCGTATATGGTTGAATCATCAGCATACATGGACACATGCTTTGTTTAATGCCAGTGGCAGGTCATTGGTCAAAATAGAATAGAGGGTCTAGAGAGCTGCCCTGTGGTACACCACACTTTACATGTTTTACATTAGACGCTTCCATGAAAGAAAACCCTTTGCGTTATATTAGATAGCTCTGGTTGATATTATTGACCATAAACGGTTGAAAACTTAAGTGCTATGGATTTTCAAAGGCTGCACTGAAATCTAACAGTACAGCTCCCACAATCTTCTTTTTATCAATTTCTTTCAACCAATCAACAGTCATTTGTCAGTGCAGTGCATGTTGAGTGCCCATCTCTATAAGCATGCTGAAAGTCTGTTGTTAATTAGAGAAAATTACAGAGAAATAGAATTGTATTTGGTCAAACTCAATATTTTTCCAACAGTTTGCTGTCAGCAAGCTTATAGGTCTGCTGTTAGAACCAGTAAAGGCCGCTTTACCACAATTGAGTAGCGGAATTACTTTGGCTTCCCTCCAGGCCTGTGGACAAACTTTCCTCTCTTTTTTCCCTTTTTTTCCATCATTCTTTATATCTTTGATTCATAATACAGTTTCTTCTTCTTTTTTGTTCAGATTAGTCCCTTCATTTCTCAATTTGCAGTAAGTAAGCCAGTCAGATGTACAGCCAGACTTATTAGCCACTCCTTTTGCCCCATCTCTTTCAACCATACTGTTTTTAGTTTCCTGATCAATCTATGGTGCCTTAACAGTTCTAACAGTCATTTTTTTTAATAGGTGCATGTTTATCAATAATTTGAAGAAGCCATTTCATAAATTCATGAACTGCAGCATCTGGATGCTCCTCATTTATCACATCAGACCAATAAATATTTTTAACATCCGCAAAATCTTTTGTATGATCTCTTATATACTATTTTAGGCCCAGCTGTTGGAACTTTGGCTTTCCTGGATATAGCCACCATATTGTGATCACTGCATCCAATGGGTACGGATATAGCTTTAGAACAAAGTTCTACAGCATTAGTTAAAATGTGATCAATACATGTGGATCTTGTTCCTGTAGTGTTTGTAAACACCCTGGTAGGTTGATTAATAACCTGAACCAGATTATAGGCACTTTAATAATGTTTACATATTATTAAAGGGCCATTGTTTAAAGTGACTAGTGATCAATTTATTAAAGTGGCATATTATTCGATTCTGTATGTAGGCTGCAGCCTCTCTGTGTTAGTTGTGGCTGTTTAGCAGTCTGATGGCCTTGAGATAGAAGCTGTTTTCAGTTTCTCGGTCCCAGCTTTGCTGCACCTGTACTGACCTCGCCTTCTGGATGGTAGCGGGGTGAACAGGCAGTGGCTCGGGTGGTTGTTGTCTTTTTGGCGGTTGTTGGTTGTTGATCTTTTTGGCCTTCCTGTGACATCGGGTGCTGTAGGTGTCCTGGAGAACAGGGAGTTTTCCCCCGGTGATGTGTTGTGCAGACCGCACACCCTCTGGAGAGCCTTGCAGTTGTGGCCGATGCTGTTGCCATACCAGGCGGTGATACAGTCCAACAGGATGCTCTCAATTGTGCATCTGTAAAAGTTTGTTAGGGATTTAGGTGACAGGCCAAATGTATTCAGCCCGCTGATTGGGCTTGATAGGATGTAGGTTGATGGTGATTGGGCCTGATGTGATGTAGATGATGGTGATTGTACCTAATGGAGGATGTAAGAGGATGGTGATTGGGCCTGACTGGGGGGGTAGGAGGATGGTGATTGGGCCTGACGGGGGAGGATGGGGATTGGGCCCTGACGGGGGAGGCAGGAGGATGGGGATTGGGCCCTGACAGTGGTTGATGGGGATTGGGCCCTGACGGTGGTTGATGGGGATTGGGCCCTGACGGTGGTTGATGGGGATTGGGCCCTGGCGGTGGTTGATGGGGATTGGGCCCTGACGGGGGAGGCAGCTGTCTTTGGTAGAGATACAATGTGTGTTGGTTAAAACTGGTGGGTTGCACTTCAGTAGTTTGTTGGGCTGGATCATTAGGAGGGGCAGAGTTTAATAGGAACTGGGGTGTGGTTACAAGGCAAGCTGCTGGATAGGAAATAACTGGTTGGTACTGTACGAGGGGTATTTCTGCACTTGGTAGGACTGGGAATGTTGCCTGGTAAGTTGTTGGTCTGTCAGGCAGAGGTGGATCCTTATCACAGTGACAAATGAGGAAGTCGGTGAAGGGTAAAAGATGTGTGCAGCGACTTGGGCAAACATGGCCTTACGACATAGTTGTGTGGCATGCTGGGATATTGGGTGTGGAAGGTGAGTAGGCAGAGAGTAGTCCTCCCGTTCATGTTTTCATGTCCTTTAGTAGGCTGGATGCTCCTTGGCCCTTAATATTCTCCTACCACAGGACTGGATCTCTGTGAGACTAGTCTCTAGTCGATAATGTGCCCTGTACACTGATTTTGTATTTTTTTTTATTTATTTAACCTTTATTTATCCAGGTTAGTCACATTGACATAAATTACATTTTTCAAGAGAGGCCTGGTCCAACCAAGACAGCAGCAGGGGGGTAACAATGTTTGCGACAAATATCAGACATACCGTAACAACTTACAGACATAGACACACCATTCAAAAAATAATAATTTTCACGTAGACAAACATGCATTTAAATTAAAGGAACATACAAGTGTCATAGATACAAGTACAGGCTGTATAAAAAAAATAGATCATATGTACCACTGCATCAAGTCCTAATGTCAATCACATTCCTCAGTAGCATGTGAGTCAACCAAACCTTTAAACTCCTCCAGCTGGTCTGGAGAGAATTCCAAGAACACGGAGCTGAGTAGCTAAAATGTTTTGCCATGATCCATTCTGATTTTAGGAACTGGTAGGAGTAAGACCGTGACTCATATTTATTTTCTGACCTTATCAAGGAAGAACAGAGAACTTGGCAGGTTTCCCAAAATGGCCTTATAGATGGTATAGATAGATACATCTTATAGATGGTATACCAACCCGTGCCCGTCTGTGCCGTCACCGTCTGTACCTTGACGCTCTCTCTGTCTCTGTGTGTGTGTGTGTGTGTGTGTGTAGGATGAGCAGAGCTCTGTGGCCATGTTGAAGAAGCACCAGATACTGGAGCAGGCTGTGGAAGACTACGCTGAAACTGTCCACCAGCTGTCCCAGACAAGTAGAGGCCTGACGGCCGCCGGACACCCTGAAAGGTGAGTGGTCTCAGGGGCTCATCCTCAGGTTTAAAGACCACCTCCAGTGAAATTTGGAAGTTTAAACCATGATCATATCCACCCATTTCAGTCTAAAGAATGTTAAGGGTTTAAACCCAGCCCAGAGTGGTCAGAGACCAGACACTTAACCTCTTGCGACGAGCAATCCCGGATCCGGGAGCGTAATCATAGCCTCAAACGAATTAGCATAACGCGGCGGACGTAAATACCCCTAGTAACTTTTCCTATTCATGAAAATCGCAAATATAATGAAATAAATATATTCAAACACAAGCTTAGCCTTTTGTCAACAACACTGTCATCTCAGATTTTCAAAATATGCGTTTACAGCCAACACTAGACAAGCATTTGTGTAAGTTTATCATGGCATAATGCTATGCTAGCTCTGCTGGCAGCAGGCAACATTTTCACGAAAATAAGAAAAGCAACCAAACTAAATCATTTACCTTTGAAGAACTTCGGATGCTTTCACTCAGGAGACTCCCAGTTAGATAGCAAATGTTCCTTTTTTCGAAAAATATTATTTTTGTAGGCGAAATAGCTCCCGTTTGTTCATCATGCTTGGCCGAGAAATCGACCGGAAAATGCTACCATTACAACGCTGAACTTTTTTCAAAATTAACTCCATAATATCGACACACGGCAAACGTTGTTTAGGATCCATCCTCAAGGTGTTTTTAACATATATATCCGTCGAGGCAATTGGTTTCTCATAAGAAGCGATTGGAAAAATGGCCACCTCAGTATTTTACACAAGATTTTCTGCGGTAGACACCATGTGACCACTTGCTAAATATGCTCCCTTACGGCTATTCTTCAATGGAAAAAGACATCACAATGTTGTAGACGCCTTGGGGAATACGTGGAAAACGTAAGCTCATTCACAGCCATATAAGGAGTCATTGGCATGAGGCGGTTTCAAAAAATGCTCCACTTCCTGGTTGTATTTTTATCTGGGTTTCGCCTGTAACATCAGTTCTGTGGCACTCACAGACAATATCTTTGCAGTTTTGGAAACATCAGTGTCTTCTTTCCAAAGCTGTCAATTATATGCATAGTCGAGCATCTTTTCGTGACAAAATATCTTGTTTTAAAACGGGAACGTTTTTTCATCCAAAAATGTAAATAGTGCCCCCTAAATCCAAGAGGATTGTAACTGTAAGGTTTGTCTCCATTCCTGCTGAGTTAAAGTAGGATTTAACCACCCAGAGGTTAAGACTTGACAGTTTAGCATCACAGAAGAGAGGGTAGGATCATGTATATCCTATATCTTAACCCCCTACCTACCCTGCCTCCTTCCTCCGCCTGCTGTGTAGTGAGCGGATCGGCATGCGTCAGTCCCAGGTGGATAAGCTGTATGCAGGGCTCAAGGACCTGTCGGAGGAGAGGAGGGGGAAGCTGGACGAGAGGTTCCGTCTGTTCCAGCTCAACAGGGAGGTGGATGACCTGGAGCAGTGGATCGCTGAAAGGGAAGTAGTGGCTGGGTCACATGAGCTGGGACAGGACTACGAACATGTCACGGTATGTAGTGCAGCCATGCCACTTATGTTACCCTGTTGCCAGAGTATCTAGCGGAATATGTGCGTCCTCACTTTGCTGTGATAATATCCCTCTGCAGATGCTTCAGGAGCGTTTCCGTGAGTTTGCTCGTGACACGGGCAACATCGGTCAGGAGCGTGTGGATACCGTCAACCAGTTGGCGGATGAACTCATCAACTCAGGCCACACCGACGCGGCAACAATCGCGGAGTGGAAGGACGGGCTGAATGAAGCGTGGGCCGACCTGCTGGAGCTAATCGACACACGCACGCAGATCCTGGCGGCTTCCTTTGAGCTGCATAAGTTCTACCATGACGCCAAGGAGATCCTCAACCGCATCCTGGACAAACACAAGAAGCTGCCTGAGGAGCTGGGCCGAGACCAGAACACAGTGGAGACCCTGCAGAGGATGCACACCACGTTTGAACACGACATCCAGGCACTGGGGACACAGGTATGACAATAACGCCAGTAGCCAGAAAGACCAAAACACCTACTACGGCAGTTAACCAGCAGCATACCACCCTGCATCCCACTGCTGGCTTGCCTCTGAAGGTAAGCAGGGTCGGTCCTAGTCGGTCCCTGGATGGGAGACCAAATGCTGCTGGAAGTGGTTTGGGAGGGCCAGGAGGAGGTACTTCCCGTTCCCAATGCCTCATCGCAGTGATTGGGGACATTACCCTATGTAGGGTGCTGTCTTTTGGATGGGATGTTAAACGGCTATCCTGACTCTCTGGTCACTAAATATCCCATTTGTACTTTTCGTAAGAGTAGTGGTGTCCTGGATAAATTTCCAATCTGTCCCTCAAACTATCATGGCCACAATCATCCCCAGCTTCCAATTGACTCATTCATACCCCCTCATCTCCCATGTAACTATTCCCCAGGTTGTTGCTGACCCTTAACCTTGTTCTGAACACCTCTGAAAAAAGGTCATGTGGTTTGGTAAGAAGAATGTCCCTCTTCCCACAGGTGTTATTACTACCGCTGAGGGTTTAGAGCTTGAGGTAGTAACCTCATACAAGTACTTGGGAGTATGGCTAGACGGTGCACTGTCCTTCTCTCAGCACATATCAAAGCTGCAGGCTAAAGTTAAATCTAGACTTGGTTTCCTCTATCATCATCACTCCTCTTTCACCCCAGCTGCCAAACTAACCCTAATTCAGATGACCATCCTACCCATGCTAGATTATGGAGATGTAATTTCTAGATCGATAGGTAAGGGTGCTCTCGAGCGGCTAGATGTTCTTTACCATTCGACCATCAGATTTCCAATGCTCCTTATAGGACACATCACTGCGATCTATACTCCTCTGTAAACTGGTAATCTCTGTCTACCTGTCGCAAGACCCACTGGTTGATGCTTATTTATAAACCCCCCCCCTCCCCCCGCCCCCCCTATCTGAGATATCGACTGCAGTCCTCATCCTCCACATACAACACCCGTTCTGCCAGTCACATTCTGTTGAAGGTCCCCAAAGTACACATCCCTGGGTCGCTCGTCTGTTTAGTTCGCTGTAGCTAGCGACTGGAACGACCTGCAACAAACACTCAAACTGGACAGTTTTATCTCCATCTCTTCATTGAAAGATTCCATCATTGACACTCTTACTGACAGTTGTGGCTGCTTTGTGTGATGTATTGTTGTCTCTACCTTTCCCTTTGTGCTGTTGTCTGTGCCCAATAATATTTGTACCATGTTTTGTGCTGCTACCATGTTGTCATGTGTTGCTGCCGTGTTATGTTGTCTTTAGGTGTCTCTTTATTTTGGTGTGTGTTGTCCTATATTTACAAAGTATTTATTTTTAAATGTTTAATCCCAGGCCCCCGTCCCCGCAGGAGGCCTTTTGCCTTTTGGTTGGCCGTCATTGTAAATAAGAATTTGTTCTTAACTGACTTGCCTAGTTAAATAAATAAAACCTGTGAAAAAAATGAGATTGTGTTCTCGATCAAGGGGGTAAAGCAGTTCTATTACAGCCTAAACAAATTATGCAGCTATAAGGTGAATCTCTCACAGATTTGTAATGTAAATCATAGATAAGACTGGTTTCTTTCCCTCCCCAGGTGAGGACGTTGCAGGAGGATGCTGTGCGTCTGCAGTCTGCCTACGCCGGAGACAAGGCTGATGACATCCAAAAGAGAGAGGGTGAGGTGCTGGAGGCCTGGAGGACCCTGCTGGAGGCCTGCGACGGCCGCAGGGTCAGACTGCTCGACACCGGCGACAAGTTCCGCTTCTTCAGCATGGTGCGAGACCTCATGCTCTGGATGGAGGACGTCATCCGCCTCATCGAGGCTCAGGAGAAGCCCAGGTACTGTGAACCTGACGGGAAACAGTTGGGCCTCATATACGGATAATTTTTTTAAATGGCTTGACATTATTTCAGTGCATGTTATTTTCTCTTACTGACTCTTCAAGAAAAAACAGAAAAGGTGAGAATAATCTCTATAGTTTTCTGTAAGCAGCTTGTGGTCGACAGCTCGAGTCCAGATTTTATGTATCTAATCCTCAATGGTCTGTCCTGATTGTTGTGATTTACAAAGTTATCCTCACTAGCTCACCCTATAAAACTCTCTGTATTAAAAGGTTGTAGTCCATGCCCCTGTGTAAATCGCTAGAAATATGTCAATTTAAGCTAGGGAGATCATTGGATGCGTCTCAATCCACATCATCCGCCTACTTTATGTTGCACTTCCTCATCTGCGATGAAAGGTGACAGAGCTAGTGCGGTGTTTCTCAGACCATGAGGCATCCCGAAAATCGTCTGAATGATTTGGCCTACAAACTATTATGAAAAAGATGGAATGATGAGACTCTTACAAACACGGTGGTGTTCTTAGTTTTGCTCTACGACTGCCACAAGCTTCTTGGGACTCGTCTGAAGTCTGTACAGCCGATCTTCCAACTTCTGTCTGTACATACTAATATGACCCCTTCTGGGAACGCCCACAGGGCTCACAAGACTCGTCTGAATGTACCCGTTGAAAACATTTATGGAAGTACTGTATATGGAGACTGTTAAGTGCCAAAAATAAGAGGTTAAATGCATGTACAACAAAAACACTTATGTCTCTTAGATATAGGACAGACACTTCAAAACAAAATTCCTTTTTGACAACTAGCTGTTGTTTTGTGTAGTGAATCAGTAATTCATTGTGTTTTTGGGCTAATAACATTTTTTGGGGCCTTATTGCTTTCATCAAATATACACTATATATAAAAAGTATGTGGACACCCCTTCAAATTAGTGGATTCAGCTGTTACAGCCTCACCCGTTGCTGACAGGTGTGTAAAATTGAGCACACAGCCATGCCGAAGTGGTAGGCCACACAAGCTCACAGAATGGGACCGCCGAGTGCTGAAGCATTTTGCACATAAAAATCATCTGTCCTCGGTTGCAACATTCACTACCGAGTTCCAAACTTCCTCTGGAAGTAACGTCAGCACAATAACTATTCGTTGGCAGCTTCATGAAAGTGGTTTCCATGGCCGAGCAGCCACACACATTGGGGAATGCCCTTTCCTGTTTCAGCATGACAATGCCCCCATGCACAAAGCAAGGTCCATAAAGAAAGGGTTTGTAGAGATCAGTGTGAAATAACTTGACTGGCCTGCACAGAGCCCTGACCTCAACCCCTTGAACACCTTTGGGATGAATTGGAACGCCTACTGCGTGCTAGGCCTAATTGCCCAACGTTAGTGCCGACCTAACTAATGCTCTTGTGGCTTAAGTCCGCGCAGCAATGTTCCTACATCTAGTGGAATGTCTTCCCAGAAGAGTGGAGGCTGTTATAGAGGCATAGGGGGGACCAACTCCATATTGATGCCCATAATGTTCGATGAGCAGGTGTCCACGTACTTTTGGTCATGTAGTGTATGTGTGTATATATAGATATACATTGAATTCGAAAAGTATTCAGACCTTCACTTTTCCACATGTAGTTTTTTTTCCCTCGCACAATACCCTATAATGACAAATTAAAAGCAGGTTTTTAGAAATGTTAGCAAATTTATTACAAATAAGAAGCATAAATACCTTATTTACATAAGTATTCAGACCTTTTGCTATGAGGGTTGTGTGCTTAGGGTTTGTTGTCCTGTTGGAAGGTGAACCTTCACCCCAGTCTGAGGTCATGAGCGCCCAGTTTTCATCAAGGCTCACTGTACTCTGCTCCTTTTTTTATTTTTAAAATTTTACCCCGTTTTCTCCCCAATTTCGTGGTATCCAATTGTTTAGTAGCTACTATCTTGTCTCATCGCTACAACTCTCATCGCTACAACCATACGGGCTCGGGAGAGACGAAGGTTGAAAGTCATGCGTCCTCCGATACATAACCCAACCAAGCCGCACTGCTTAACACAGCACGCATCCAACCCGGAAGCCAGCCGCACCAATGTGCACCAACATTCAGGTCAAAGTGTTTAATCTTGGTGTCAACAGACCAGAAAGGCCTGATTGGTGGAGTGCTGCAAAGATGGTTGTCCTTCTGGAAGCTTCTCCCATCTCTACAGAGGAACTCTGTCGGAGTGACCATTGGGTTCTTGGTCACCTCCCTGGCTATGGCCCTTCTCCCCCGATTCCTCAGTTTGGCTGGGTGGCCAGCTCTAGGAAGAGTCTTGGTTGTTCCCAACTTCTTCCATTTAAGAATGATGGAGGCCACTGTTCTTGGGGACCTTCAATGCTGCAGAAATGTTTTGGTACCCTTCCCCAGATCTGTGCCTCAACACAATCCTGTCTCGGACCTCTACGGACAA